>NW_015646352.1:1560035-1608572 GCF_001515625.1 Sinocyclocheilus rhinocerous | reverse complement strand
TTATTATTATTATTATTATTATTATTATTATTAATTAAGAACAGCAACAATATTATATTTTTTAAGTTAATCATTATAATAATGGCCACTTTAATAGTTGATGCTGATGATGATATGTCATTGCTGGTTTGGTGTCAACAAAAGGAGACTTTAAAAAAGACAACAAAAACATGGGGAAGCTTTGCACTGGATGAAGATGACTGATTCATGTTTTTCTCAGTGTGGGGCAATAATTTAATGGTCACACTAAACACAGCACCATTTTCTAGAGGAGCCCTTCTCTCATGCACTTTATTAATTTAAAATTCCTTTGTCAAAATGGAAACACAACAAGCAACAACAGTTTTGAGCTCCAGCTGCAGTTTGTCTGAAGTGAGGGAATTGCCCAGATGAAACTGCTCATTTGAAGATTCCTCTTCAATGACTAGTTCATTTAAAACATGCTGATCTGGCATTGAGAAACACCAGCCACTCGTGCTGAGACTTCCCATCTTCCAAAAGAGGGAATTTTAAGAGGGGTTTAAATCAAAGCCGGTTCCTTCATTGCCCACTTTTACATCCAGGAGTAAGTTATAGTGCCGTGGCGCTTGTGTTTGAAGAGCGGTTACACGTGTGGACAGTAGAAGGCTTCTCTGAACAACCTGTCCTCTGTTTTCTCCAGAGATAAGTGGCAGTTGGAGAGTCCTCCCGCAGTAACCTCCTGGCCTCTAGGGCTGCAGCTGGGAGAACAGACTCTTCATCATGCCAGTTGTGTTTGCTTTCTTATGTCAATCAGTTTTAGTGGCTGTAAAAGTTAGGAGAGAAACTGAGTATAGTCAAACTAAGTTTATAACATAAGTTGGATTAACAACGAGAGGTCAAAGTTAGTCCTTAGGTGAAGTTCTTGAGGTTACATTATAGATTTTGGCTAGCATTTTAGTTTCTTGTGGGTCTCTGATCAGGAAAATGATGAAAGTTGCAAATAATAAAATGCAATATTGTGGTTCTTCATCTCTGCATGTGGTGTTTGCTAACATACATTTGGGAACGCAACACTCACCAGTTATCAGTGTTGCCAAGTCTGTGGTTTTCCCGCGGAATTGGGCTACTTTAACACTGTTGCCGTTGGTTGTTTTTCATGTCCGCGGATTGAAAAACGACCCCAATAACGTGATATTTAGCCCCTGGAATGCAAATTTTACCAGGGGAACCCCGCCAAAACACTGTATTTTATCCCCAGAAGGCGATTTTTAATGGGGGACCCCCTCGAAACGCGATTGGGCTAGTTTTGAGTAGCGATTGGGCGGGTTTTGTTGTGAAAATTATGTTATGCTTTATTTTCAAAATAACATCATATGTAACATACCTGTGGACAGACGTTTACAGCATTTCATTGGATTTATAATAAAGTGTTTATAAACAGTCAACTAAACACAGAAATGTATTAATATATTTATTTGTAAATATTATTTTATTTTTATTTTACAGCGCTGATGGTAGTGTATTCAGGAGTTAATATTAATAATATTAATAAATGAAGCCTATTATTATTATTATTATTATTGTTGTTATTATTAAAGAAATTAAGACGTATTATATTTTACTAACATAAATTATTAATTTAATTATTATTAAATGTATTAATATATTATTAATATATTTATTTGAAAATATTCATTTTTGTGCAGTTGTATTACAATAATATATTTCTGTTCATGAGTTAATCATATTAAGTTAATGATAATAGTATAAAGGTTATAAAATTATCGATTAATAAAATTAATAAATAATATTAAGTTAATAATAATGATATAAATTATTATAAATTATTTTATTATTTATTTTTGTTTTTGTTGTTGTTGTTCAGTCCAGTTAAATATCGATGCAAAGATTTTATTTTTTTTTCCAGTTCAGTTTGGTCACTGACAGAGATCTGAGCTCTCAGTTTTGCTCTCAAAGTGCACCAGACGCATGCATTTAAGTCTGTTGGATTTTTTTCTTTCTCCATGACAGCTGGGTAACAATTTTAGTTAGATCTCAAATTGCAACAATTGCTCACAATTTTTTTAATATATAATCATGCCCTTTTTTGTTGCAGTTGCAGCAGTATATCTTATTATGTGACTTCATTTGTTATTTATTTGTCAGAATATCATATTTGAATAGTGATTTATCTCATTTGGCCCACCCAGTTTATGGTCTGATGGGCTAGAGAGTCTGAGCCTGAGCTTAACATTGCAAGATTTCAGCCAAATATCTCTGCTATGGATTACATCACTGTTTTTCTTGCTGAACAGTCGAAACATCCCAAGAAGACACTTCAAATAAGCATTGAATAAGGGGGTGGTAATTCAAAATATAAGATTGGAATTCACACCATTTAGGTTTTGAATTAATTTAATATAAAGAAAAGTGAACATATATATATATATGTGTGTGTGTGTGTGTGTGTGTGTGTGTGTTTGTGGCCTAATTGGTGAAAAGTCAGCCTTGAACACACACTCCCACACAGAGAGAGAGTCCAGGAAGGAGCGTATCTCACCCTCATTACTGTACAGGCCTTGAGGAAGTGCAGAGGTATGAATGATGACAGTGCCAGGATAGTGGAGAGCTATTGCACAACAAAAATCAAGAGTGTGCCTCTGTGTGTGTGTGTGAGAGAGAGAGAGAGAGATAGAGAGAGAGAAAGGTGAAGAAAGAAAATCTGTCCTGTGACTGATGGAATGCGGTCTCTAGAGATCCGTACCAGGACTTCCACATCAGAACATCATCCACAGCCATTACAGCATCACCCCAGAGGCCTGGATCAGCTGCCCCCTCCCCCCACCACACAGAAACACACACACACACACACACACACACACTTCTACCTACTGCTTCTGTCAACTCTGGATGCTGCCTGTCACTTCATGACTTTTGGATATACTTTTTTTTTTTGTTTACTGGATGCACTAGTTGTTGGGGAAGGAAACTAATAGGCTAATTATGTAATGTACTTTTGCATAGATTGAGAAACATTTGAAATTGAAAATAAAGCTGAAATAAATTATACATTTAGGATGAAACTTAACCAATAGCTAGAAATGTTGCCTATAGGCAACTAACTGAAATATGTTTGTTGACTGAAAGCTCAAATAAAAATAAAAATAAATAGAAATATTTACTAAAGCCGAAACTAAAATTAAAATGAAAACTGAAAAGCTAATTCAGTATATAATATAAATAATACTATAGTATTTTATAAAATAACAGTGAACCATGGTAGTATTACTGTGACAAGTGACTTATTATATTGTGTAAAACAGTAAAAATACTTTTCTTAAAAAATTAAAAACATTTATGTAAATTATCAAAGATAAATGACATGTTAACAAAATAATCACATTTATTAATAATAATCATAATAATATTGTGATTCATCTGGTTATAGATATATCCTCTGAATATAGAATTAAGCCATGATTATGAATATACTGTATAGTGCAAAAGTGTCATTGATTTTCTTCATAATACAATATTTTTAATGATAATATATAAACTTAACAAGACAGAGCTGTTGTAATATACATCTATAGATTTCAGCTTTTGCATTTCATCATTTAAAAAATAGTTAAAGACCTAATCCCATGCAAAGAACTACATTACCCATAATTCCCAATCAGAGAAGTTGCCATGCAAACGGAAGTTGCTGAAAAATAGGCAAAACTTTTATATTATCCCATTGTTTCTGATTTGATGACATCGTTCACATGAGGTTATGCACTCGTTTTAATAAGTTCATCTTTGTCTTTCCCCCCCAGATTTTCATATACTGTTTTTTTGGCTTAAACAGAAGTTAGTGTATAAAAATGAATGGGAAAATACTTCCAGAACTAATTCTGCTAATTTTATAGACTGCAGTGTCAAACATGGCTCATCCAATTAGAATTTAGAGTCAGAACTGTCACTTTATAATGATTTTCATCAATTCTATGATCATGTGCTGTTCATCTATGGCAGAGACATTTAAGTTATAGCCAGAAACTTAGGCAAAAATAGGCAGAATGACTTAAGAAAAGAATGAAGAAAGACAGAGATTGGTGATGTTCATTCTAAATGACAAACCGTAGTCAGAATTACACCCCGGTAAACCCTCACATCCTCACCGTCAAGCCACATCTAATCCCATAATGGCCGCCGGCCGCCTGATAAACAAGCACATGTGAGGCAGAGGGTCAGAGATCTCCTCGCTCATCTTACCTCTCAGTCTATCCCAGCATTTATCACTCCCGCTCTCTCTTATCTTATCCTGTGAATGAACGGGCTCACTGATCGACCACCACTAGGGTCATAAAGGTGTCGTGGGCTCGGCCAGCTGCTTTGGTCAAGGGAGCAGTTTGAGGTGTTATCAGTGAAGAATCAGATGTAGCTCTTCTCTTGTGTGAGGAGCTCTTTCCTCCTAAACCTCTCACTGTTTGAAGATGCTTATCGCGTGGTATTTTCTGAGAATAATGTATAATGAAGTTTTGAATGTTTATTTAATAATAATAATAGTATTGTGGAATATATATATATATATATATATATATATAATTTTAATAATACTGTATTTTTACTGTATTTGTGATGAAAAAATACAGCCTTGGTGAGCATAAGAGACTTAATTAAAAAAAATTAATTAAATAAAATAATTTAAATAAATAAATACAAAAAACAAATCCTGACCACATATACATTTTATCTTTTAGCTGTATCTTATGCTCACCAAGGCTGCATTTTTAAAAACAGTAATAGTTTTCTATTTTAATATATTTTAAAATGCAATTTATTCCTGTGATGCAAAGCTAAATTTTCAGCATCATTACTCCAGTCTTCAGTGATCCTTCAGAAATCCTTATGCTGATTTGCTGTTTATGAAACATTTATTATTATTAATGGTGCTGCTTAATATTTTGGTGTAAGCCATCATACTTTTTCAGGATTCTTAAATGAATAGAAAGTTCTTTTGTAACATTATAAATCTCCTTACTGTTACTTTTGTTCAATTTAGTGCATTATTGCTGAATAAAAGTATGATCATTTGAAAAGAAATCGGATTAAAAAAACTGATATGTATGGTAAAATATAATATACTTCAAATCACATACAGATGCTTGTCATACTTTTGATCATTAATGTTAAAATTCATCTGAAATACTAGCAAATTAAATTTGGAGCATTAGCCAACGTAAGCTGAATCTAAAATATACACTAGAATATTAAACCTAAAACTTCACTTACATTTGATATTAAATGCGAAGGAGCTTTTGTTTATTTTGGCAAACCACAAAAGGTTGTCTTCTATAGAAAAGGTACTGGATGGATGGAATCACTTTGAGCTTTCCAAGAAGGCTTTTTGATACTCAGTTTGAGAAAGATGGAGCAAAAATTGAAATAGACTGCCGTGCGTCAACGCACGCTCTATTTTGGAGACATTCTTCAACCGCTGCATGTCTTCATCAAATTAACGCTCCTTTTGAGAATTTGATGGGCCTGAGATGCCCCTAAAACTTCAAGACTAAAGACTGGAGTCAAACTTTTATCAGCGTTTGGAAGGATCACAGACAAGAGAGTTCAGAGAGAGTGTGAGTTTCTTTCATCTCGTGGTATCAGAGCCAAAAAAACAGGCCACTGATTGGCCTGTTTTTTTTTTCTTTTCTTTCTTTTTTACAGTCATCTTGAGAAATTGAGTTAAAAACAGGAATTTCAGGCTTTGTCTATCATTCGTTCTGTCCCCAGACCCAATATGTTCCCCTGGCCAACAGCTATCAAACACAAGACTGCAAGTCATTGGTCATTTCAAGCTGTTGCGGTGGTAAAGTTTCATTCCATTCAGTTCTTCTCCCTTTTGAAGATCTCCATTTCAAGACCAATGATTCTTTGGATTGAAGTGGTGAGTAGAAACGCACCCAGAGTCCATTGGAAGTGGACTGTGCAGAAGTTACACAAAGCAGCCACCTCGCCTTCAAAGGGCACTCGGACCAAATCTAGGACCGAGATTAAGCGCTGTCTCTGTGAGATATAGCGGGACTTTTCGGCTTGAGTAATAGGGTGGAGAGGCTCGCTGATTTACGCCGCGCTGGGGGCCAAGCAAATTGTTTAAGATGGAAAAGGCTAGACAGCCACGACTTGAGCTCCAGATAAAGATAAAATATCAGCAGACAGCTGTACATTTACATGGGTGTTTTAATGTAGAGCATGTTTGCTTGAAGGGAGGCCTCTGATTTCATATCTGAAGAGCTTACTTTTCTTTAAAGAAAAAAAATATACAGCTAAATTAGAATATAAAATTAGCTGCATTAAATAATGCAAATTTATATAATAATTAGAGTTTCTGCAGGTTTTACAAAGGTAAATTGAAGACTATACAAGACCTTTTTAATACCAAGTAAAGACAATTTATGGAATAAATTGAATGGACCACAAAACGTTGATATGGTGAGCAAAAATAAACAGTTGATGTTCTTCATCAGTATCATCAGTATTTTTGTCTCATTTTCCAGTGCAAACATCTAAAGATCCCTATATAAAGCTACATTTACTTAAGAAGCAAAATTAAAGTCTGGTTTAGTGAGAAATTGATCACAATGATTAAAACCAGAACAATCTATCAATTGGCTCAGACAAATCTACGTATTTAAAATGGAAAACAAGTTTTCATTCCCTATTGACAGATGTTTGTTCTTGTTTTAAGCATAAGCCACTTCATTTTGTTAAAATGTCTCAGAAAACAAGACTTCATATGTTCAATTTGCATCTCAAGTAAATTTATCTTGACTTAAGAATGTTTTGATATTCATTTTGGTAAACAAAACAAAAATCCTGAGGATGATATTCATTTTGTGCAGTGCATTCAATATTTAACGCAATGACTTTATGAATTTAAGAATTTCTGCTCCGATTTAAGACCTTTTTAGACCTTAATTCGTGGAAAGGTGAATTAAGACTTTTAAAGACCGTTTTAAGACCCGCATAAACCTTGAATACAGTCCATAATTAAAAATCACACTAAATGAGACAATAAATATCAAGTGACAACTGTAAAATTTTTCTCCATTTTAAAAAAATAAATAAATTGAACCTTTAAAATTTAATTCCGAGCTTCACATTTCATCAAGTTAATGCAGAGAGTTTAATAAAAAAATTTAAAAAAAAGTCAATAACAGATATATATGACAATCATACAAATAAAGCTCATTTAAAAAAAAAAAAAAACATTTCCATCCAAATACGTTTCACATTTCTTTCCATTACTTATAAGAGTCACATTTCCCATGAACAGAATTTTGCCTGTTAGATTTGTATTTTTTGGTGTTGGCTGAGGATTGAAACTAATATTTACAACTTGACCACAACCGCTCAGCCACATAACCAGTGTGACCTACTCTTAAATTAACTGGTCAAAGAGAGTGGATTTTTACAAACAGCATGGACGAGCACTTCGGTGGAGAGAGTTTCACAATTCCAGATAAAACAGGCCAAGGATGGATAGTTTAGATGAGTTTTACAAGGAGAAAAAAACTTACTTTTTAATTTACAACAAACATAATAAATTAGTCTTAAAAACTACATCATTAACTGTTAGGTACATAATATTTCACATCCCAAATCTCAAAATCTTATTAAAGACATAAGGTTTCCTCACTGGAACCATACTTTTATATTGAAGCCACTGTAATGGTGTATTTGGGGCCTGTTGGGAGCTGCCTCTAGAGGGCGCTGCACATGCAGATAAAGATAGCCTTGTCTTGCCAGTCTCCCATATCCACAACCTGAACTATTATAAAGGAAAACAGACTATTGCTTTTCCTTAAACAAGCTGCAGTTAATACTTTGGGATGGGGTCGCACCACAACCCCCTGCCAATGGGACGTGGCTCAGATGGCCAGCTGCAGCTTCGTCAGATTTCTCTGGTGCATGTTGTGGTGCCTGACAAGCTCATCAGACCTGGCGAACTTCTTCTGACAGTTTGGCCATCTGCAGTTGAAGGGCTTCTCACCTGAGAGAGATAAAGAGGATATAGACATTAGGATGGAATCGAAGGTAAAATTAGAAGATCAATAAGAAATATCAATATTATTAAATAATACTGAGGTCACCTAAGAGTAGTGGTTCTCAACTGCTGGGTCGTAACCCAGAAAATTGATAAATGCAAATAATAAATTGAATTAACCATATAATTGTGTAACCATATAACATTTTTAAAACTATTTACTTATTTAAGGCTGTGCATTCAATCAGTCTTTATCAAAAATTGACTGAAATTCCTGTCACTTGGTAGAAGCTATTGCAATTAGATGTACGGTTGTCCGAAAGTATGCAAAAGCATTGAAATTCATTAAAATTCAATACATTTAGAAATATATATATTTTAAATACAGCCATTAGTTATGTTAATAATTTTGCATATGATTAGGCATACACAGTTATTGATACTAATAATATTCAGTCTTATTTTTAGGACATTTTTATTTACTTTTGTATGGTAAGAACTTGTTTAATTCTCTAATCTACTATCATTTGACTAAAACAATAAAAACATGCACTCTGAATATTTCACTACTAATAATTATTACTATTGTTATTTATGCAAAGCTTGCTTTGTGATCTACTATATTTATTTGTATTTATCTCTTTGTTTTATTTATCGATTATATTAATAAGTTTTATGATCTAAATTGTCACACATTTTTCATCTTTGTTTTCGACATTATGCATTTAATAGCTATTTAAAAACGTGAGTTATTATTATTACAATAATTAAGCATTTATTAATTAAGCAAACATAACTTCACCTATGAATACTGTAGTTGTGTGTTTTTCTCTAGTAGAGGAAAATGGACCCAATATTTAAGAATGGTAACAGATTAAGTTGAAAATTGTGAATATTAGTAAAAAAAATTATCTGTAGTTGAGAACCACTGCAGTCAACTGATTTTTCAGTGTGCTCTTTCGAATACACACCCGAAAACATCAAGCTAAAGAAAAGTGACCTCAGAAAGTTCAATTATCCATCAAAGAGTGGAAAGAGAGGAGCAAATCATGAAAAAATGAAAAGGTTTACGCACTTGTTTTACCTGTATGTGTCCGGGTGTGGGTCTTAAGGTGGTCTGACCGTGAGAACTTTCTCTGACAGGTTTCGCACTGGAATGGCTTAACGCCTACACACACACAGAAACACACAAGTGTGGTCACACACACGCGCACACACACACACACACACACACACACATACACACACAAGGAGAGGACGAGTACAGACTACAGTAGGGAGGCCATGCCAAAATGTGTCCGAGTGAAAAAGCGCTCTTATATTATGTGAGCAATACATCGGCAAACACTTGCGCTAAATGATTGAAAAAAATCATAAAAGAGAGTGAAAATGTAAACATTTAGGCGACTTTAAGTCGACAACTGTAGAAGTTTTTCTTGAAGATATGAAGAATTAGCATCATCAGCATCATTCTACTTGCATGGCAGTGTTTGGGGATTGTGGGAAATCTGAATCAAGTCTTTGGGGCCCCTTTAAAAACAAAGTACACTTTACTTTTAAAATGAGTACTTTGAAAATAATATACTTTAAAATAATATGAATGTAATGTTTTTGGACGCTTAACTGCATATTGTTGACAATTAAATGAAAATGTTTTATAGTTTATATTAAATCCACTTAAGTACATCTTAATATGTAATTTCATAATTGTCATAATTATCTTCTATTGTCTTTGAAATATGATTAAAGTTTATTGCCGAATGTACTGACAAGCATTTATGGTTATGTCATTTTTTTTTATTGAAACTTCTATGTCATGTACTTAAATATATTTCTAAAGATGAAGTTACAATTTAGTACATTTAAAATATATTAATAACAGTTCAAATTATAATCAAGTACTTTACGTGTGCTTTAGCATGCTAGTCAACACATCAAAGTAAGTGTATTCTTTACAGCATGACAAAATATTAAAATAAAGATTTGAAATGTACTTTAAAGTAAAACTTTTAGTTAGTTATTGCACACTATTAGTATTACAAAGTGAGCACTTTTTAAAAGTGTACTTAAGCGTGCTAGGAATGTAGACTGATCTTTTTTCACTATTATATTTTCTGCAAGTACAGTTTTTTAAAAATATATAAAATTTGAAAAAAAAAATTATAAAATTTGAAGTACACTATAAGTGCATGTTTAATACAATTAAGCACAAATTTTTTCACAAGGGGGCTTAAATCTTGAAATCTCCCTCACCAAATAGTTTAATATGGAAAGCACTAGAGGAAAACGGGAAGAGAGAAAATATAGGAGACAGAGGTGCAAACCTGTATGTCTTCTCTGGTGTCTTTTTAGCTGGTCTGATCTGGAGAACCTGCGACCACAGTCTGTGAAGTCACACTGATAGGGTTTCTCCCCTATGAGTTTAATACAACCAAACATGTTAATGATAACCTTAGCATTTGTGCTAATGGTATTTATTTGTGGGTTGTCTTACCTGTGTGTTTACGGCTGTGCATCTGTAAGTGAGATAGTTTAAAGTATCTTTTGTTGCAGCCCGGGTAGGCGCACATGAACGGCCTTTTTTCGTTGGTTTCAGATGAACGCACAATGGCGGGCGTAATGCCCGGTACTCTCCGCACATCCTGTGAGAAAGTCAAAAACATTTAATGCATGCTACAACAAATGCTGCGCACCAAACAAGACATCCAAACCCAGCGTCCATGGGGAAAACTGCTAATGATTAGCATGTCTAATCGGTTCATTACTGCAGAATTAGCTATGAAATGATCATTCAGATTTCCCCATGCTACTGATATGAGCTCTAACTGTGAACCCTGCTTCCCCCCCCCCCCGTTCCCCTCATTTGCCTACTGCTAAAGCCCATCTGCTCTTAATTAAGTAGCGCTTAGCATAATGGCGTTTCCGTACGCTGGCATGGTAATGAATGAGTGTTAAGTGTCATTGATAAGTAAATTACTGGAACTGTTCTACGGCTGTAGTGCCAGACTTATATATTGACCCCACGGGGATGATAACACAGCAGGCTAGGCAATACACCTCAGCGCCTAGCATGCTAAGTTTGATTTGTATGTGACAGTTAAATTCAGATTAGCTGTCTGCAACGATAAATTTCAGCTAATGTTTTTATGCATTTGCGTACATATAATCTATCTATTGTTCTAGCTATCTCTGACTGTCCATCTGGCGTGCTTCTATCTATCTATCTATCTATCTATCTATTTATCTATCTATCTATATTACATTGTTTCTATTGGATATTTCTATCTATCTATCGATCTATCTATCTATCGATCTATCATTGTTTCTATTGGATATTTCTATCTATCTATCTATCTATCGATCTATCGATCTATCATTGTTTCTATTGGATATTTCTATCTATCTATCTATCTATCGATCTATCGATCTATCATTGTTTCTATTGGATATTTCTATCTATCTATCTATCATTGTTTCTATTGGATCTATCTATCTATCTATCTATCTATCTATCTATCTATCTTACATTGTTTCTATTGGATATTTCTATCTATCTATCTATCTATCTATCTATCGTTTCTATTGGATATTTCTATCTATCTATCTATCTATCTATCTATTATAATGAAGAGGGAAAGAATAAACAGAGAAGTGAAGAAAGGCATCCCATTCTGAGCAAGAGCAGCTCTGGAGTATCTCTTCTTTTACAGCTTTAAGGCCGCTGACAGACATTAATTAAGAGCTAATGATTTATATGCATAAGCAGCAGGCAACTGGAAACTGCAGCTTTACGGCTAATGGACTTTAAGTGATTCCTCTTCGCTTTTCATCCTGAAATGCCTTTCAAATCTCTCAACTATTCTGGCAGGGGCCTGCTTCCTCTCGCATAGCGTTCTCATTGCGTCAGATGGTTTTCTTCAGCACATTCTTTTTAAATTACATTTGTCTCTTTTTTTATTAGTTATTTAAGGCACTGTATCACACTTCTAAATCTCAGGTTTTAGATTTATTTTTGGATTATACATCATTTTGGCAAGTTGTATAATCAACCTTTTGATTAAGGGTTGTGTATGAGGTGTGTGTCAGTGTCTGTGTGTCTTTGTACGCCGTGGCCTGACTTTGGCCCGATGTGAGCACATCCCAAGACCACAAAGAATCTTAGTGTGTCCTGAGAGTGAACTCGAATGGGCCATGAGCAAGAGATACTGACCTGAAGGCCTCTGAAGACGCCGTGGGTGCGGATGCGGTACTGCGTGCTGCAGCTGTAGACCATGCTGGGGTCACTCTCATAACCTCCTGCGTGGCTGTTTGTGATTAAATGGGGGAATATGTTGTTAATGTGATCAGATGGAATAAAGAAGGCTTATTCAAAAAAAAAATAACAACAACAGGAAATACATTTTATTTTTCTAGCTATAAGCATAAATTTTGTGATTTGTTTATTTCTTTCTCTATTTATTTCTTTTAGTTTTATGCTTAAAACAAGAAAAAAATTGCTTTGAGTGCTTAAAAACTTTTTTCAGCAAGGATGCATTAAAATGATCAAAATTTACAGTAAATACATTTATAATGTTACAAAAGATTTCTATTCCATCAGAGAATCCAGAAAAATAATGTATCATGTTTCCACAAAAATATTAAGCATCACAACCATTTTCAACATTGATAAGAATAAGAAATGTTTCTTGAGCAGCAAATCATCATATTAGAATAATTTCTGAAGGATCAAGTGACACTGAAGACTGGAGTAATGATGCTGAAAATTTAGCTTTGCCATCACAAAAATAAATTACATTTTTAAAATATATTAAATAGACAACAGTCATATTAAATTGTAATAATATTTCAAAATATTACAATTTTTTCATCAAATAAATGCAGCCCTGGTGAGCATAAGAGACATCATAAGAGCATAAGAGATTTTGGAAGTCGTATCAGATTTTTTACTAAAAAATAAGACAAAAATACTGATTAACAAAATTATTATTAGCTTTTTTTTAAATAATGTTCAACAATTAACAATTGCTCAACAATTGTTCCACGATAAAGCAACTGTTCACAAAATGTAATTCTAACTCATAACTTTCTCGTTTATGCACAATGGCAGATACAGTCCTTCCTAAATCTCCCCATGCATTATTTCACAAAGTTTGGATGACATATGAGGCATTGCTAGCCATAAAATACACAGAGTCGTGTCTTTGTAACTCATCTTGACATTGGGGCAAATTGCTCCCTGTTTCAAAGAGCAATATTTTTGCCCTAAACATTTGAGGTAGGGCCAGTCAGAGAGATGAATGGGGAATGTATGGTCTTGCTCACTGTTGAACTTCTGCCTGAACCTCAGCGGTATGGCTTTTTACATTACGCTGTAAATACACGTTTCTCAGGACAATTCTACACCATGTTTCTCCGCTTTGGAGAAAAGACCACACATTATGGAAACTGTTTTTCGTTACTGTGCAGATCATTCCCTTGCTCAAACAAAATTTCACGAATTTAGGTTCATGAGGTGTAAAGTCCTCTTTGTCTGTATGCAAGACCAGCCAGACAGAAAAGACAGTCCAAAACAGCATCCTGCAGTAAATCTTCTCACAGTTCATTCATTCACCCAAGCCGAACCACCTTGGGCTTGCGACACGCATGGGATCTGGAGGTATGCGAAGAGCTATAGATAGTTGGATGTATATAGGAATGATTAAGTTTGGCTTAAGGAGCCACAGCAACGCTTCCATGGCAGCCCCCTTGAGATCGATCAGCGTGTCTGATTTTTCCTCAACTGAAACCAGCCCCGTCCCTCTCATTTATCAGCATATGAATCATTCGGTCACCCAGGGCTCCTCTGACTCTTTCAGGGAGGCTGGGGAGAGGTCACAGCCTCCTCCCCACCTGGCCGAACGTGACTGCGGATTCTCGCTCGGGTCCCAGGGGGAGTAAAGACTGTCCCATTGTGCAGTGATGCACTTCCACCTCCCCCCTGCGAGGCTCCCTTCCTCCCGGCGGGCCGGCGCTCGGCCTGGTCAAGGCTGAGGTGCGACTGGCAGAAATATATGGCAGGATATCATTCTCTAGCCAGACAAAACAGAGGCTAATTCTGCATGTGCACACTCAACTCTCTGGCACAAACAGAAAGATGAGAAGAAAGTTGCGGAGAAAAGATCATGTGAAACTGATTCGCTAAAAAGAACCAGTTCACAAGAGTCATTTGTTTGGGAATCAGACAACACTGCTATATCTTTTTGATTCGCTAAAAAAGAACCGACTCATTAGAATCATTTGTTCGGGAATCAGACTAAACTGGTTGTGCTGTAATTAATTCACTATAAAGAACCGACTCATTCACAAGAGACAATTGTTCAGAATTGGACTACACTGATGAGGTTTTTGTTTCACTAAAAAGAAGCTGTTTATAAGAGTAACTGTAATCTGATTTAAATTAATCGAGCTGTCTGTTGATTCAGTTGAATAAGGCAGGAAACACATTATGGTATACATTATGGAATACATTATGGTATTCCGCAAGAATGGAGGAAGAATGTGCGTGACACTCAGTTAAGCTATTTAAAAAAAATAGAACTGGTTCTTAACAAGAAAGAACCGCTTCTTAATTTTAACACCTATGGTTTCATCCAACCAATAGCATACATTTTGGATTAGTGTTAAAGAAACCTGGCAGTATTTTTGCAATTCTGTTTGGTGGTGCTAGAGGCGCAAAAATGACATATTTCGCCTTAAAGAAACATTTAAATTTAAAATAAAAAATACATTTTATTTTGTCATCCAACTTGTAACTAAAGTGTATTTTTTCTCTCTCTCTTTTTTCTGGCTAGTATTGTACTATTTGAAATGAATTAGGTTTTCTGACATCCATGGCAATGCACCATAAAAGAAACGGAACCCAAACCATTGTGGTTTGCACACATAATCCAACTTGAATTCAGACTTATTATCAGACCCTCACAATAATTTAAATTCACATTTTATGTTCCTAGTCTAAGTACCAGCTTAAATGAAGCATATTATAAGTCCTTCTCCTCTCTTAGCTGAAACAAATATGTGCTTCTTCAAATCACAGAAGAATTTCCTACGTGACAGAAGCGGGTCACGTCGACCTACCTCTTTATAGTGGACGCCAGAGAGTTGACGGGATTCCACGCCATGCATTCCAACTGTGACGCTGCCATTTGATACAAATTATCGCTGCTAGGATTGAAAACAACAGAAATACTATTTAAGAACATATGCATATACAGTATTTTCCTGTACTACAAGCACTCGTAATCTTAAAAAACAGCAACCACTGTCAGATGTAAAGAATGTGTGAATGAAAAATAGCCTTTTTGACAAAGGCATCCTGGGTAACAGTGAATGAATGTGTCATATGTGCACAAAAAAAGGAGGTTACCCACACCACCGGGGTGATCAGTTAATCAGGTCACCCCTCTGACCAAAAACCTGCCATACTTTATTAAAAACCTGTCCGTAGGACCATTAGTTACCCTGCCAGGTGCTCACCCAAACACATAGTTTGGATTTATCTACAGCAACTCTGACATCATAGTGTTTCATCATAGACAGGCCACAGTGTACGGCGGTATGAACTGGTACCTGGTACTGTGCTTGCTTCACTGCCGAAGAAACTTAACAGTATTTCAGCATCAAGAGAGTTTGTTTTGAGAAATGTTTCAGGACTATTCCAATAATGATAACTTAGTTTAGTTGTGATGGACAGTATAAATTTCATTTGAATGATTTGTCATAAAGGTATATTCCTGCACAAGTTAAACTCAATCAACAGTATTAGTGGCATAATGCTGGTTAGCACAAAAATACATTTTGACTTCCTTTTCTTTAAAAAATAAAAAATAAAAAATCTGGGTTAGATTGAGGCACTTACAATGAAAGCGAATGGACCCGATTCATAAATGTTAAAATAGTCACTGTTTCAAATGTATAGTCACAAGACTTACAGTAAACATTAAACGATATGCATTAACATGATTTTAGTGTGCAGAAATTGCTTGCTAATCTTTACTGTGTAAAGTTATATCCAATTTTACAATTCATTGCCATAACTATGTAACGCCTTAAAATGACTGTAAAAAATATTATTTATAAAGCTCTGCATCTCAAATAATGCACAGGTTTTAACAGAAGAATTAATATCAGTGCTTTCATAAAATGAACCTGTAAGATTCCTTTAAAATACATGATGTTAAAATACTCATTGTTTCAGGAGTACAGCCACAAGATGTACAGTAAACAATGTTTTAATATGATTTTAGTATGCATTATGCACAAATTGCATACTAATCATTTCTTTGTAAAGATATATCCAATTTTATGATTCATTGTCATGACAATGTAATGCCTAAAACCATAAAACGAGAAAAAAGGTAAACATTGATTTACACAGCTTTGCAGCTCAAATAATACACTGGTTTTAACAGAAGATTTAATGTCAGTGCTTATATAAAATTAACTTTGAATTCATGGAAAAGATCTAATAGTTTGGTCAAAGATCTAATATATGGTCTGGGAAGCTCCCCCGTTCAACTTTGCTCTGTGAACATGGTCTGGATCTTTGTTTTTCAGTTTTGACGCACCAGACACAGATGGAAGCAGGAAGTCTGTAGATTGTGACATTTTCGTACACTACGTCTGCTTTTGAGATTAACAACAGCCTAATTTTACTTTGAAAATCTGGACATGTTTTTATTCCAGCCACCTTGTGCTACCTAAAAACTGCTTTAACTGGAGGCCTGTGTAAATACAGGGCCGTAGGTACCAGGCATTTGATTTGAAAAGCAGCACAGCGTTCTGATTTGAGGATTCACAGCCGCCTCGCTGCGGCCCGATAGGAGACTGTTTATTACAGCGCAGAGAAACGGGGAACTGGAAAATGCAGTTCGACCTGAGTCAAAGTCCTCTTATCATCCCAATTCTGTTATTTTGAATCTTTATGTTCCCTCTGTGCTGGAAAAACAACATGGCGAAAGCATCCGAGGAATGTGAGATCATTTTGGGACTGTAGTACTCGCACTGTTAGCCGAAGTTGCGAAGGGAATTCCACTGAGAACAGTTAAGCAAGAATTCAGAGCTGGTCTGAAAGTGCAAACGGGAGGTGGATTAAACCGTTTATCTTGGCGTAGTACACAATGCTGTTCAGCACTTGACCTTTATTAAGCACATTTGACAGAACCCAGCTTTTAATTGGCAATATGCTGTCAAATGAAATGATACCAATTTGCATTTTAAACCCCTGACACTAGTGTTTTATACTGATGAAATAAAATTTGGGATTTTTTTGAGTGCTTAATATCCTCCTTTTTTCCCAGAAATATTTTTTTATATATATATAATGGTAGGGATGTAACGATTCACTCAACTCACGATTCGATTCGATTCACGATTTTGATTTCACGATTCGATTCGATTCACTTTTTTTTTATTTGAATCGTCACGTATTTGAATCGATTTTCAACTGGCTCACGGTTAATCGTTACATCCCTATATGGCATTAGAGATTACATTGCTGTTCAAAAATTTGAGGTCTGTAAGATTTTATTTATTTATTTATTAATTTTTTGAAAGAGATGAATACTTTTATTCAACAAGGATGCATTAAATTGATCAAAAGTGACAGTAAATACATTTGTAATGTTACAAAAGACTTCTTTTGAGCTTTCTGTTCATCAAAGAATCTGGGAAAAAAACATTTTCAACATTGATAATAATGATTTCTGAAGGATCATGTGACACTGAAGACTGGAGTAATGATGCTGAAAATTCAGCTTTGCATCGCAGGAATATATTACATTTTGAAATATTAAAATAAAAAACAGTTCTTTTAATTTGTAATAATATTTCACAATATAAAATTTTTTACAGTATTTTTACTGTATCTTTCATCAAATAAATGCAGTCTCTACTCTTTAAAAATAATTTTTTTAATCTTACAGACCCTAAACGTTTGAATGTAGTGTATATTTTTAATGCATTTTTTGTTCTTTAAAAAAAAGTCCCCGCAGAAACATTATTCGAACATCCTGTGCGAACAAGGCCTCCTTTTCCTTCTCTTGTTACCTAACTTCCCCACTTCCTCTACGTGCTCAGTGGCAACGTGACTTTTTGGAGCCGCCATAACAGATTTTGACGTGTCTCTGATTGTTGCACAGGCCTGGTTACTGAACAGAACCGGATTTGAACTTCCTGCACCCTGTGTGTCATGACAACTATCAGTTGTACTGTCTGTAGCCTGTCTGGACAATTTTTTATTTATTTATTTTTTTTAAAGAATTTGGTGGCCATGTGCATGACTTTTCTTTCATATTGCTCATTTCTCATTTCATATCTCATTTCCTTCATACCTTTATGATAAGTATTATATTTCATGAAATCTGTTTTTCTGTTAAGGAAGCATTTAGGAAACATTTGAAGCGGCAATGATCTACATGTCTTGTAGAGAGAAAGTGAGGAGTCAAACATGTAAGGAACATGTTTCAGAAGGCTTTGAGATGTTATTTGTGATGGATAGGACTGGAGCCGTACCTGTTGTATGGGTTCCTCAGGAGCAGAGCCTGACTTCCTGTACAGCTGTCAGAGGGAGTGTGGCAGCCGTATACTGGAGGAGGGACAGGATACTGCTGGTCACCTGAAATGCAACAAATATAAATGAAAAGCCTTTGATAGCGTTTATTTCTGGCATTGATTTGAATTCTAAGATCTTATACCCAGGCATCTACAACATCTTTGTATTGGCCAAAAATTTGATTTAGAATTGATATTAAACTTATTTATTATATATATTGTTCATATATTATGTTTATAATATTATTATTATTATTATTATTATTATTATTAACAATATTGATATATTTTATATGAATATAAAAAGAATCTAAAATAAATATTGCACTTTTTTATTATTATTAATAACTAATTAGTTACTAATTAATTATATTATAATTATTATTATTAAACAAATATTTTTATATTATAGACATTAACATTATATAAATATTGTAAAAAATAATTGTAAGTAAAAAATTTCCAAAATAAATATTAGTATTTATTTTCATATTTATCTTGTGCATCTTATTGTCATGGTTTTAAATTCACCTGTGTATTAATATATACATCATATAAATATTGTAAAACAAAATGCTTTAAAAATACACCAAATATTTGTTTATCTTTTGTGTATTCATTTAATGTCTTTTTGGATTTAATATCTATCTTTTTGGATTTTAGTATCTATATAAACTCTATAGATATTGTAGAAAATAATGATAAAATATTATAAAAAGATAAATATTTATTTTTAATACTTATCTTTTGTGTGTTTTTTTTTTGTGTGTGTGTTTTTTTTTCTTCTCACTGTTGCATAACTTTGGATCAGTTTATATGTTTTAAATAAATTAATTCTTTTAAAATAAACACGACTTGATACAGTACTTATGCAAGAGATAAAGAAAAAAATGTTTTAAAGAAAAAGACACTTTTTTTTTTTTTTCCTTAACAAGAAATGTTCTAATATTTCACCTCTTTCACTCCTTGGATAACCACATTGTGTGATTGTGTTTTAATAAATTTTGTTTTTAATAATTCCCTGCAGAGTTTAATTAACGAGAATGAACATTTGTGCACTCTGTTTGTCTTGAGTCCCTGATGGAAAATATCCATGCCTAGATGCTCAGAGTATCATAACTTTGCTGTTCCAGCAAAACGCATGATCGAGCATGTGTGGCGTAGTCGTCTTAGAAAGGGAATACGAGAGTGAGGGAGGGTTATGGAGACGCAGCCGAGTACACTTAGCAGTTATGAAAACAACAGGCTGACTTTCTTTGAAGCCATAAAGCACGCAGACCTCTCGCTCTCCGTTTCAAAGTGCAAATGAGGAACCGCTGCTTTGGCTCATCCGGCCCCCGTATTGTGAATGCGTCCCATGGTAGTTCTAAACATTCCGAAAGGCATCTCACATTGCCGAGTCTTCTGGTCACAAGCACGGAGACCTCAGGGAGAATTTGCTGCGGCACAATGAACACCAAATCGACCGATTAGCTGTTTGCTGATGTTTAACATTATGACGTACGTAGAGCAGAGCAGAGAGGACTATGGGGAGGGAAAAAGTTTAGGCTGATTTACTGTTCAGCAATGGGGCGTTTTGTGCAACTTGCCCCCTGAATGACATTACAGAGATCGTACAGATACTTGAAAAATGTACTTAAGTACAGTAACGAAGTAAAACTACTCCGTTACTGTCCACCACTGTCGCTCTGTAAGTTCAAAGAGCAAGGGCAAAATCTCAAACACGCAGAAAGTGTTTGCAGATTAGAATCTCTTCCAATATGTGCATTTATAAAAACATTATAAAATGTAATTTAGTGCATGGTGTGTTTGTTTACCCATGTTGCTTTGCTGCGTGATGGGGTCCTCGTGCTTGAAGGAATGGTTGGGAAACTGCGAGGTGTGGTGGGAAGGCGTGTGTCCGTAGTTTGTGGCTCCATCAAAAGAAACTGTGCCGTAACCTGGGACAGATAATATAAAGGAAGTCAGAAATATTGTATTCGAGATGGAAATATAAATGAAGTTAGAAATATTTATATTTTATATATATATATATTTTAAATATAGAATTTATACCATTTATGTTTTTGAAATTTTAGAATTGCCTAATTGTTCAGTAAACTTTTTTATTAAACTGTTATTAAACACACGGCTACTCTCCAGATAATAGGAATATTCTTCCTTGGATCCTAATCAGCCCTCCGTTTCCCAGCGGGGGTGAGCGGACAAGCTGTGCGAGGAAAACAAACGCTGGCAGGACGGTGTAGCCGAGAGCCGACACTAGGTTTAGGGGGTGAATCATGCCTCTGTGTAACCCCAGGTCAGACGTAACATCGTAAATCATGGTCTCCCACCACCATCTTCATTAATTACAAGCCAACCACTTTCACCTCAGACAGAGGAAAACTCATTAAAGATGACCATTTCTCTTCCACCCTACCAGGACTCAGCAGCAAAAGTTTGAACCTGGGAGTCAGTGAAGAGCTGGTCACTGGCTGGAAGTGTGGCCTGATATTGCGAAGAGTGGCAGTACCCACAATTAATTGTAACTTTAGATTTCCAAAATGCAATTTAGAACTAAATGAGTATCAGATGTCTTAGGGAGTGATGGTGGTTTTAAAGATTTCTCCTACGTCTGGGTTAACTCGGACAAGACAAGATCTCATGTATGATGTTATTTATTATTATTGATTATCTTATTTTATTACTATTGACAGAGGAGGGCTAAAAGTTACAACATTTTAATTAATAATAATAATAATAAAATTATACAAAAAAATATGAATACCAAATAGCAAGTATTGGAGTGGATTAACAACTTGGATTAAATTGTTAGAAGGACTGCAAAATATGTAGTAATTTTGTAAGGTGTTTATTGATAAAAAGGAGAAAAATTATCCATGTATCTAAAATCATAAAATGCACAGAAAATATCAAATATGAATTTGATTTAACCAATAATGCAGGTGTCCAAACGACTTATCGTCAGAAAGAATAAAACATTTCTTTTACTTTTCTCGTTGTGTGTCTCTATTATCTGTTCTTATTCATAGTATCTTGCAGTCAAATATAATTTCAAAACATATTTTGGAAGAATGTGCAAAATCATTAGGCGTTTGCAGTACTTCTCAAATTTAGTCTTTTTTTTTTTTAAATCTGTTAATTACTTAAATACAGTCTTCAACAATATGATTATTCAAATAGGCATTTAGTCATCGTAATGTAAAATAAAAAAAAATTCATCTTTGTTTTAAAAGATGCAGTTTGTCATCATGAAGAGGAAGAAAAAAATATTTTTCTTGCCTGACTGCAAAATCTTTATTATCCCACAAGTTGAAAACCCCAAGCCAGTAACATGAAGTCTCTTACACAGTGACACAGTAATGAGTCACATGCATTAAATGCCTGTGTGATGAGATGTTTGCAGCATATCTGTAAAATATCTGGGAACTGTTTTTCCAAATACAGGAGCACTGAGATACATAATTACTCAAGGCAGATAAATATGTGTGAGGTGATGACCCTGGTGATGGATAAATCACAGAATACATTTACTCATTTACTTATTGTTAAAACAAGTTCATATAAGCAAACTACACAATTTACACTCTTCAAAAGTTGTCCAATAAAATACTCACACTCACATTAAAAAGTTCAAATATTAGAAGATGATAAACTGACACAAATGAGGGTTTAAAATAATAACAACCTTCTGAAAGTCTTATTTGTAAATACAAATTTATTTTAGTTCATTAAAAATAATTATTGAATAAATGTGTAATTAATTTAATTAATTATAATAACATTTATTATTAATAATTCAAAATAAACAAAAAATAAAAAGTCTTTGTGTAATCAATATTTCTGAACACTGTTGTCCTACTTTGACATTTCATCTAATTTGTTAACAGTGACTTTTAGGCCAATAGCTGAGTCATGTTATGACTTTTAGAGGGATGACATACAAAATCACAACTAAAAATAAAGAGCAGAAATCTTAAAAATTTAATTTTTTTCAAAAAGTGCAACATAAAAGCTGATTAAACAGAATGACTGGAATAAAATTGAAATTAAAATAAGCTGTCAATTTATAGGCCCCATAAAGTCTTAAAAATAAATGTTTCAAGAGGATGTTTTTCGCAGCGATTCAATATAAGAACCGTTCTGGGTGCACAAAGAACCTTTCAGTAAACAGTTTTTACAATGATAATTTTTCTTAATGTGAAATTGTGAATTATATTTTAATAATCTTTTTCCACTATAAAGAACCTTATGTGGAATGGAAAGCTCCAATAAAGAACCTTTATTTTTAAAAGTGTACTATTAAAATGTCATGCTTTTTGCCCTTAATAAATATATTAAAATTTAGACTTATTGATAAACGATGGCTTATCTTATTCAAACATTTCAAAGCAATGTCACAAAGAAGCAAGAACAGAATAACAGTGATATTTCAAGCAGTTTCTCACCCTGATTCCTGGAGCTGGGCTGGCTGTCCATGCAGCTGGAGAGGTAAGGACCATTGCTGAACATCCTGGGTTGGCTGGGTGAAGGCTGGCTGGGTGTAGGGGCCCCGAAGGCTCCGTACCTGCAGGCCCCAGTGCCAGTGAACTGTCCGGAGAAGTGCACGGTGAAGGCGCTCAGCCCACAGTGAGGGTCTTCATGGGGGTCAGCCGTACCCCAGCTGGGCTCCTGCTTGATAAAGGAGTGCTGGGCCAGCGAGCTGTAGGGAGAGCCAGTGTGAAAGTCCAGCATCGGAGCCCACTGTGGGGTGCTGCTCACGGGCAGGGCGCAGTTACCGTTCCCCCCGGGCAGCGGAGGCACGGGAGGGAGAAGAGTGTTGAGGTCACGTACATCAGAACCCATTTTTGGCTACTTACAAAACAGGCCCAGCTGAGAGACGTTTGAGTTCGGTGCGAAAATCCAAAGTCAAGGTGTCATTGCTGAGTCAAGATGGGTTCGTTTTCAACCAGAATAGTCCATGTCACAATGGGAGAAAGCAAACGGGGCCTCGGTTGGGAGGTCCCAGCAGGGGCGAGTTCTCGCAGGCTCTGTGAATGGAGTGAGGAGAAAAGAAGAGATGTTCCTCCTTTCTTGCGTGTCTGTTTTCTTTGGAGGCCCAGGAGCTCACATACAGCCACTCTGAGGAGTCGGGAGGAGGAGGAGGAGCCTCGGCTAGTGCGGATGAGGAAAGATGAGCATAACACTTCATTCATTTACTTCTCCCTGTACAATACTCCTCCCTGTATACTCATACAGCATGCTGGGAGTCTCAATAAACTGTGTGTTTGTGGGAGTTGGGTGGATGGATAACAATGATTCAGAGACTGGCTTTTTATGAGCTTTGAAACACGTTTTAGCAGACACTGTAAAAGTGTTAATAAATGCACTTCAGATTTTGGCTTCCCCTGTACAGTATGCAGATTTGAAGGACTGTGTGAGGTGGCTATTTAAGAGGGGGAAATAAATAGAAATTCCGTTTTGAATTGGAATTTAAAATTTGAATTGGTTTGTGAAAGGACAAGCTGTTAGTTTTAATAATTGTTCTAACCCTATGCTTCGGTTAAATAGTCTTTAATTTAGTTATTTTGAGGCGCGTGACCTTGCGTCGTAATGACCGCGCGCAAGTTCGCGCTTTATCATTAACATCCATCAAACTTACTCTCTCTCTCTCTCTCTCTCTCTCTCTCTCTCTCTCTCTCAGACGGCATAATATGCATTAAACAAATGCGGCTGACCTTTTATAATTTAGGGCATTTTATTAAACTGTTTAAGAGCATTATGGCCGTAAGAAATTAATGCCAATGAAGGCGAAATTATATATTGTCTAAGTGTAACACAATCTTTAGGTAAGACTTGTTACAAAATATTTAAGAGAACGGAAATTGTTCATTATTAAACGATGTGTTATTGTTTGTCACGTGTTTTCATTTATGGCAGACCGAAAAAACGTAAAATACATCACTGACTCCGCAACTTCTTTTTAAAACTTTTAAACGAGGATAATACAATAACAATATAATAATAATAATAATAAATGCCCAATCAATTATTGGTATTTAATATGTTTAAAAAATACCCAATCGGCCGTGTCAGCCCTTTTTTTCCTCCCAAAATAAAAATCAGTTTCATGACAATTTTATGCAATGTGTCTTCATTTTAAAATGAACTTAGGCTTAATATGCAGCAATGAAAATAAACCGTACAGAAGATAGGCCTAGTTATTTCTTATTTTTAAATCAGTAGTTTTTTTTAATTATTAATATTTCATAGTTGTTTTTTATTTTAATTATTCTTTGATTGATTTATTAAGCTCC
Source organism: Sinocyclocheilus rhinocerous (assembly GCF_001515625.1). Lineage (NCBI taxonomy): Eukaryota > Metazoa > Chordata > Actinopteri > Cypriniformes > Cyprinidae > Sinocyclocheilus > Sinocyclocheilus rhinocerous. The sequence goes on along the minus strand of NW_015646352.1, from coordinate 1,583,696 downwards.
ATTATTCATAATGTTTCCCATTACCTAATATTTATGAAAAGCGCCGCATAATTAAATTAACTGCTTGCTTAATGATGATTCAACTCGCTCCTAGTCAGAAAAATAACCTTGAGGATCCATAACAACTGTTTAAGTGCAGGGCGATTTTTGTTTAAATAAAAGTTTCTTATCATTATCAAGTGAGAAACTCTGCAGGTGCTCACGTTCACCTGAACTTCCGAACTGTTAAATAATTTAACAGTCAAATACAAAAGGAATGAGTCACGTTCTTTTTATTACAAAAAAATGTGAAGTTAGAATTGCACATTTTAAATAAGCCGTCGATATGCAAAGCAATGAAGGGGGTTTGATTTATCGAATCAGAAAGAAATTCCACGCAGGCAACGTCAGTTAAAGCGCATGTACAAATGAAACGGTTTTGTCTTACAATTGGCGACCATCAAGTGCAGGACGATGAAAAATACGCGATGTTGCGATGAGGACATGAGGAGGGAAGAGTCAATTATAACACTGCACAATCTGCCGTGAGGAAGAGAGGACTTACACACCCCTACACACACTCCCTCAGCAAGGGCTGAGTTCCTGCTTAACCTCTGGCTCACTGTCTGGAAGAGACTAATATTACTGGAGTCCAGCCTGAGATGGACCTCCTCTGGAAGTCCTCACACCTTCAGGTTGGAGATGTGAAAACAAACGAATCCTGTATTATATTGTTAGCACTTAGTCAATTTTTAGCTTTAACTTTTAAGCAGGGCCAATGGACATTCATAACCATTTTAGTCCCACAGTGGTTTGAAAAAATATGGTGTGACACAACACACGCCGACATCCAGACGCTTTTATGGACCAAGATGAAACAATATAATGATGTATTAATAGAAGTATGGATAATTATTGTAAAATACTGGCAATCAGACTACATTTATCTGTAGAAGAAGTTGGGGTGATAATCAAATAGGTGGACGAAGTGCATAAATAGGTTAAAGTACAGACCTTAATATGAATTATTACTCCTGTAAAGGTAGGCTATACGTACTTTTAAGTGGGCTACAAGTAAAAAAGCTTAATTTTATTGTACTTAAATATCAGTAGTAAATGTAGTACAGAGCGATGGCCCATCATTTATTATTATTTTTGTGTGTGTGTGTGTGTGTGTGTGTGTGTGTGTGTGTGCAATTTTATAGGCTCTATCCTACTGATCAAAATATATATTTGGAGATACACAGACAGAATTAAGCTTATGGAGGTTTGAGCACTTACTTTTTGCGCTATTAGCTCAATAGGCTACTAAATAAACTCGATCCCTGAGGATGAAATTTCTTCCGGTTTTGTCGCATTTTGAGTCAGACAGGACCAGTTCGTTGAGTTGAGTCTCCAGGTAACATTGAATCGCTGAGTTTTGACTCGAGAACAGATACGATCGAAGCAGCCTCCATTTCGCGAATGAATCATTTAGTTCTATTGAACATGTTCAATTGTTCATAGAAAAGAATCAGCTCAAAAAATAATTCGTTCAGGTTTCGGTTAATGAATAGCGCAGGTTTCTTCAGTTTGAAATAGAGATAGTTGCAACCAAATAATGAAACTTGTTTTTGAATATAAATAAATATAAAATAAATTTTGATTGGAAAAATACCCTAAATTGTTTATTCTGCCTATCAGTGAGTCTGTTGTTCATTTTACAGACATATTTGATTCCTTGAGGAAAATGTTGGCTGGTTTATTTTATCACAGGGGGCAGCTGTTAGCGTCCTTGAAAGTTTCTTTTGTTTCGATGTGTGAATACTTTAAAGGTTATTAATTTTTTCTGTTTCTAGTCTTGCCATCTGTTTTGCTTTCATAGCAACAGTTGCACACAAACATTACCAGACAACACTATATTGCAAATCTAAGAGGTCACTGTTGCTATAAACTTTACACTGTGAGGAACAGAAAAAAAAATCAATAGTCATTTAGTCTATCACAACATGAATAATGTACTTCATTACACATAAACAATGGCTTCCTCCACTTAAGTCTCCCCCCATTTTGTTCATCAAAAATGTCTTTAAATGAGTCAGAGATGGTGACATTCAGTCACTACGATCTCAGAAGTTTTCAAGAGGTCACAAAAACTGCTGGATTTGCATCACATTACGCTGCCAGTTTTGTACAAGAAGGCCATCCCTTAACCAATTAACCGAGATCCGTCTTTATTTGTCAAACGTTTAGGCCTCAGTGTAGCCGGAAGCGTTGGCCAAGGAGCAGGACGTGGCTAAGCAGAGGCAGTTCTCATTAAATTGATGAGCTGAAATCTGGTCCTACTTCACCATCTGGAATTGTAGTCTGGGGTTCTGCTGAAAGCTGCTGACCCGGGATTCAACTCTTCAACTCAGGGAAGAGGAGAGCGAGGAAAAGAAAAAGTCTGTCATGTCAGCAGAAGTCACTGTGTCAAAGTCCTTTATCTTGTCATCAAGCTGAAGAGCTTTGGAATAACGGCTTGGATTAAACTAGCACTTTGGTAGCACCAAGAGGAAGAGATCCAAAGTAAAGGGTAGATGGAAGTTACCAATCTAGTGCCATGTACTCATCATTCCTAATAAGTTGATCATTTGTGTTGTTTTTTACTTTGTTACTGTACTATAAAGGGATAGTTCACACACACACACATATATATATATATATATATATGCAGTATACAGTTAAATATAGTTAATTTTTTTCTCTATTTTATATTTTTCATTTCATAAAAAGTCAAACACATTGTCATTCATTATTTTGAAGTAAAGCAACGGAGGCCATGTCGGAACGCGATAGCAATTTCATTTGTGAGTGAATTATTCTTTCGAACTGATTCTGTTGAATCAGTTCACAATAATCGATTCATGCTCGAATTGGGCTGATACGGTTGCGGCTGTTCTCGAGACAGCAACTCACTGATTCAATGATCCGTTCGGAGCGAGTGTCCAGTTATCAACTCAACCGAATTGTTTGGGTCAGATTCAAAATGAGCCAAGAACCTATAAAAGCCATATTCAATGTGTTTAGGACCCCCTGCCATTTTTTGAAATATAATTGAGTTCTGTGTTCTTGGCACTAACATGTTGTTGAAACTGAAATGGTGAAAGAATACCTGTGACACACAAGCTAGATGAAAAACGTAATAATTTCTGGCTTCAATTAGGCCGAATGCAGCACTGAGAAAATAATGAGTTTTAGTTAGCACTATAGGTCTCACCTCATCTTCTTTGCTGAACTCCCTTGTTCACACACACACAACACCCACTCTTTGCTATTTCTGCTGAGAAAAAAAGACCATAGGTTTTTCTGGGCTCCCCCGAGGGGTCGGAGAAATTCTGTAGATGTCTAATGCCGCATTTCTGAAACAACAGCAGAGAAAAAGAATGGCTCCCCTGGCCATTCAAATGCATTTTTCCACTTAACAAACAACAAATTATAAAAATTAAAAAAAAAATAAAACCTAGCCGACTTTTACCCAAGTGCTCCACGGGCTCAAGAAAAACACAGCGGTCCAAGTGACCCTGAAAATATTTTGTTTTTCCAAAGCTCGCTATTGCATCAAAGAGATCTGACTTCAAGGTAGAACCTCTACCGACTTCATTTGTACAGCAGACTAATTGATAGCCCCAGATGATTTCCACTCGTTTGATGAATCTCTCTTGGAGTCCTCAGAGAGCATTTAAAGGAAATGAGAAATGTTACTGCTCACCCATGACAAAGGACACCAAAGTTTGAGTATGCTTGTGGAGTCTTGTGCTAACAGATTCCACTTGAAGAGGCGATTTATTGTAAACATGAGAAGACTTGTGATTAAAGTCATAAGTAATGAAACGGACAGGTCCGAAGACCATGGACGACAAATGTAACGGATGTCAACGCTGACAGAGAACACACTATCTTTGTCAAATAAATAAAAGCTCTGTTAGCCACAGATGTGTGGTGAAATGAATCATCGTCCTTCTTATCAGCAAGGGGCTTTGGTGAAATGCTACGTTACATCTCTGGACATGAATTTTCCCTTGTCTGCTTCAAAACAATGCCCCACTGTTCATGCCGATTTTTTCTCACACTCACAAACATGCAGGTTCAACACGATTGGTCAGTGTATCTGATGTTAGAAATTCCTTTTGGTACACAAAGTGTGTCCTAGACGGACAGGGAGGATGGTGAAGTGACTGATATTGAGGGTGAAAATTAAGAGCGTTTTTGTTTGGCGGCTAAAAACAAGGCCTCGGTCACTCCCATAGCTTTTATCTGCTGATACCGGGGTCCGTTCACAACAGTGCGGTTAGGTGACCCAAACGCCACGTGCAGAGTACCAGAAACACTGTTGCACAGGTGGCTCAGGGAGGTTCAGTAAAGCTCTTTTTGTGGCAGATTATCACAGAAAATACAGTTTCAATACAAGTACGCAGGGCCAGGCAGGAAACATTAAAACAGACTGCTTCAAAAGTATGGCCACAAGATATTATGCTTTAACATTAAGCTACACCAGAAAAGCACCATTTACATTCAATCACACTGAATTCGCATAATCATCCACAAGCACTCCCACCTGAAAAAGTACTTCAGACCTATTTAGAATTCAAAACTAAACAAGTTTGTACTGATGGCGATTTATTGTAAACATGAGAAGACTTGTGATTAAAGTCATAAGTAATGAAACGGACAGGTCCGAAGACCATGGACGACAAATGTAACGGATGTCAACGCTGACAGAGAACACACTATCTTTGTCAAATAAATAAAAGCTCTGTTAGCCACAGATGTGTGGTGAAATGAATCATCGTCCTTCTTATCAGCAATGGGCTTTGGTGAAATGCTACGTTACATCTCTGGACATGAATTTTCCCTTGTCTGCTTCAAAACAATGCCCCACTGTTCATGCCGATTTTTTCTCACACTCACAAACATGCAGGTTCAACACGATTGGTCAGTGTATCTGATGTTAGAAATTCCTTTTGGTACACAAAGTGTGTCCTAGACGGACAGGGAGGATGGTGAAGTGACTGATATTGAGGGTGAAAATTAAGAGCGTTTTTGTTTGGCGGCTAAAAACAAGGCCTCGGTCACTCCCATAGCTTTTATCTGCTGATACCGGGGTCCGTTCACAACAGTGCGGTTAGGTGACCCAAACGCCACGTGCAGAGTACCAGAAACACTGTTGCACAGGTGGCTCAGGGAGGTTCAGTAAAGCTCTTTTTGTGGCAGATTATCACAGAAAATACAGTTTCAATACAAGTACGCAGGGCCAGGCAGGAAACATTAAAACAGACTGCTTCAAAAGTATGGCCACAAGATATTATGCTTTAACATTAAGCTACACCAGAAAAGCACCATTTACATTCAATCACACTGAATTCGCATAATCATCCACAAGCACTCCCACCTGAAAAAGTACTTCAGACCTATTTAGAATTCAAAACTAAACAAGTTTGTACTGATAAATTCATGTAAAGCTTTCACAACAATATGAGCGTCACAAGTATACTTTTAAACCCTCAGAAATAGTGTATATCCATGATAAATAATGTATATATAGTATATCCTGTATTTATTTATCCGCTATTTATTTATTTTAACCAGGGACAGTCCACTATTATATATATATATATATATATATATATTGGGGAAATCATAACTCTTAATATGGTTGCTGTAGTCCCACTTTACAGGTCAAAAAGCCAATCAACTGTCTGTTTACAATGAAAAAAATGGTGTAGGATTTATAAGTAGGATTTGTAACAATTTTCACTCTGGAATTGCATGTAAAATTCACATTTACAATTTCATAATTGCAAAGAAACAGCAAGTAACATTGAATTACACACGGAGTTTTGAAGTAGAAGATTGAAATAGTATTTTCTTGTAAAACGACTTCTTGTAAAACTATTTTTTTACAGTGTATGCGCATTTGCTCAACCAGCATGAAATATGTAGATTTCTAGTGTAATATGAGCTTATGAAGTGCAATATATGATTCTATGATTGTCTGATTTTAATTCCTTAACTGAAATGCTATTGAAATGTAATTTTGACAATGTTACATAGATTTCGGTCTTTTCCACACTCAAGTAGATAGAAACTCTACATGCATGACTGGAAATAGTGTTAAGATGGCCAGAACTTTGTTTTAAATGAGGGACGAGTCCAAATAATTTTCTGTGCTAATTTACATACTGTACATTGACAAGTGGACTTGAACTTTGTGGCAGATTATCACAGAAAATACAGTTTCAATACAAGTACGCAGGGCCAGGCAGGAAACATTAAAACAGACTGCTTCAAAAGTATGGCCACAAGATATTATGCTTTAACATTAAGCTACACCAGAAAAGCACCATTTACATTCAATCACACTGAATTCGCATAATCATCCACAAGCACTCCCACCTGAAAAAGTACTTCAGACCTATTTAGAATTCAAAACTAAACAAGTTTGTACTGATAAATTCATGTAAAGCTTTCACAACAATATGAGCGTCACAAGTATACTTTTAAACCCTCAGAAATAGTGTATATCCATGATAAATAATGTATATATAGTATATCCTGTATTTATTTATCCGCTATTTATTTATTTTAACCAGGGACAGTCCACTATTATATATATATATATATATATATATATTGGGGAAATCATAACTCTTAATATGGTTGCTGTAGTCCCACTTTACAGGTCAAAAAGCCAATCAACTGTCTGTTTACAATGAAAAAAATGGTGTAGGATTTATAAGTAGGATTTGTAACAATTTTCACTCTGGAATTGCATGTAAAATTCACATTTACAATTTCATAATTGCAAAGAAACAGCAAGTAACATTGAATTACACACGGAGTTTTGAAGTAGAAGATTGAAATAGTATTTTCTTGTAAAACGACTTCTTGTAAAACTATTTTTTTACAGTGTATGCGCATTTGCTCAACCAGCATGAAATATGTAGATTTCTAGTGTAATATGAGCTTATGAAGTGCAATATATGATTCTATGATTGTCTGATTTTAATTCCTTAACTGAAATGCTATTGAAATGTAATTTTGACAATGTTACATAGATTTCGGTCTTTTCCACACTCAAGTAGATAGAAACTCTACATGCATGACTGGAAATAGTGTTAAGATGGCCAGAACTTTGTTTTAAATGAGGGACGAGTCCAAATAATTTTCTGTGCTAATTTACATACTGTACATTGACAAGTGGACTTGAACTAAAGTTATAGACAGTTTGAGACAGTGCCAGTTTATTTGTATTTTTTTGTGACCAGTCTGGTTCTTTTCAAACAAAATGTCAAGTGATACCACATATAATGAAAATAAATTCTAATACTTAAAAATGAATCTTGTTAAAACTCTTAATTTTTAGTTTGCATATTCAGGGCAAAATTAGCTCCGGAACTTGGCCTTGTTGGTGCTACACACAGCATAAGGCGTTAGGAGATGCTCTATACCTGTACATACAATTGTCGATTTGTATATTTTTTATTCCTTATTTTACTTGTTCTAATTTTTTTATTTTTTTTATTATTATTATCTGTGTTTTTTTTGTTCTGTCACTGTCATTCTGTTACACTGTGGAAGCTTCTGTCACGAAAACAAATTCCTCGTATGTGTAAACATACCTGGCAATAAAGCTCATTCTGATTCTGATTCTGATTCTGTTAAAATAACGTGCAGGTGGTTGTGGATTTGTGGTGAACTGCTGATAAGGCAAAGGCTGAGAATCGTCTGAGATCCGCTGAGGTATTTAAAACACTGGCTTGCCTTCAAAAAGTCAGAACGCAGAGAAATTCAGCATTTAAACGGATGCGGGAAAGCATCCAACATTACCTAAACAGAGAGAGGGTATCAGCCGGAGTGGTACCGCCAGCTGCAAGGCCATTCATTCATTCAATTTGGTATGCTCACACTGAAACAACCTTGAACATGTGGAAAGAGAAAAGAAAAACATCAAACATCTGATTTAATTAGAACTCTGAGGGGTTTTAACAAATGCAAAATCCCCTCTGACTTACATGTCATCCTGTCAAAGCACCGTTATATATTGCTCTTATACATTATGTGCTATACATACTATTGTTCTAAACGCAGGGTGATAGTTTTGGATGGGAGACATCTTGAAGTCTTTTGCTCTACAAATAGCACACAACGGAACACTTATGAAGAAAAGGCTCCTTGTTTAATAAAAGCTGATAGGTCTATATCCTAAGCACACGCTATCAATCTCAGGAGATGAAATTTTTCAGTCTCCACTTAAGTTTATGGGGAGAGAAAACTTTACAGAGGCTGGCCGAGCTCCAGGAGAGAGGAGAAATTATGTCGGGACATTTCTTCAAAGATAGTATCTTGAGCGCCACGGCATCAGTTTAGTACGAATCGAATACCACATCTACAAATCACTACAAAGTGCTTATCTTGAGCCAAATCATGAGCACAGAACTGAGCAACAAGTCAACATTGTTGCACAAAAGGGATCAGATCTGGAAATAATAAATGCTGAGGATGGATTGGTTTTGATAAAAAGTCAAAAGCGCATGTAGATACACCAGCACAAGTACACAAGGTTGTTGTGGTTGCAGATACAGGCTCTTGTTTTGCTTGCAGTCACCACAGCTATGTCGCTCTGTAGTTTGTTTGTGTACTGGTTGTTTTCGGTGGTAGGGCATGTCGTGGAGTACGTGCTACTGTCTAAGCGTTATTTGAGGAGACATTCTGTCCCGTATCTTCAAGTCCACAAGACGTAAACCATTTTTATGGTTCAGCAATTAAAAATGCTAGTTTGGCATGGAGACGCCAGCAAATCCTTTCATGCCAAATCATTTGGCAACAGACTTACAAGAGTACAGTTACTTGAAGAGAGATGTCTCTGACTGCGTACGGGTTCATGGGCTGGTCAGGACGAGGGGCTTTCCGCAGGGAAGACTGTTTTCAGTGTTATCATTTTGCTCAAGACTTGCACTCCAATTAGCACATCAGCATTCATAACAACACATAATTTGTTAGATCACTCAAATATTTTGTGATGTCCGCAAATTATTTAAAATGTGCTAATTATGATTCAAATACATTTTTTTTCCTCCCACAATGGCAGCGCTTTGTTGTGGCAATCACCATTAAAAAAAAAAAAAACTTCCAAGTTCTTAAAAGTTGCGAAAATTTTAAGAAAAAAAATCCTAGTTGTATATCTCACAGTTGCGGCTTTTTTTCTAAGCAATTTCAACTTTCTATGTTCCAGCTGCAACTTTGTCTCAATTATGTCTTTCACAACTACGAATAATTTTATTCATCTCGTAATTGCGTCTTCACTTTTTTATTTTTATTTCACAATTGAGGTTTTATCTCTCAATTGTCACTTCATTTGTATCAATTGCGACTTTCTCATAATTTCTACTTTAAATCCCACAATTGTTTTTTCTTTTCTCAGAATTGGGACTATAACTCACACTTTGACATTATATCTTGCAGTTATGACTTTCTCACAGTTGCGACTTCTCAGAATTGTGACTTTTTATTTCACAATTGAGGCTTTATCTCGCAATTGTGACTTCATTTGTATCAATTGCGATTTTCTCATAATTTCTACTTTAAATCTCGCAATTGTGACTGTCAGAAATGCGACTTTATAACTCACAATTTGACAAATCTTGCAGTTATGACTCTCACAATTGTGACCTTATAACTCACAATCTGACATTATATCTTGCAGTTATGACTTCAACTCACAGTTGCAGCTTTATATTATGCATTTGTGACTTTATATTGCACATTGTGGCTTCATTTATGATCTTAAACCTAATTTTGTAATTACCTTTTTTATTTTTTACTCTGAGGCAGAAACAGGGTTCCATAATAAAAAATGTCCCCTCAAATCTAACCAACTTATTAGTTTTCTCTTAGCCGGTCAGCAGGGTGAGCGAGTCAGTGAACGCACACTATATAAACACTCCTCAGGGACCAGAGAGTGATCCATCATTGTGCACTGCCATTGTAATGCTTCTAAGACTGATTAAGTCAAAGCCAGCTAAATCATCTGAATTCCTGCTGTGCTGTGGCCCTTGCTTTCTAGATTAAGATGAAAAGGCCTGCACATTCCTCAATTGATAATTAATGATGCAACCGTAATCCATTTCTGACAGTTGCGTAAGAGCTCATTAGCCATTTACCTTCAATAAAACACATTTGGATGAACACAGTCTTTATTAAAAGCCTATAGCCTGAATGACGCATCAACTGTTTACTTTTAGTTAAAGAGCATGCGAAAGGTGAACGTCCTCACTGTGGTCCAAAGACACAGTCTGGGTTCGAGGAAGTCGTAAAATATATTTGTAAATCCAATATGGGTGATAACCAAAAATAGAAAGTCTGCTTGTGGCTTCCGATTTTGTTTAGGAATGATCTAAAATTGGAGCCAGTGGCACCAATAAGGCAGAATGGTACAGATCTGAATCTAATGACCTCTGAGCTCATTTTTCCTGTAATCGGACAGGTCATAAGGTTGCACTAGTGCTCATTAATCTAGCAGTAGGGGATAAATACACATCTCTATTTCCCGCTGAATATCTGACAGACTGATTTACAGATTATATTGTGCTAAACTCATAGACACAAAAACCATTCCTTCATATTCAAGTCATGCCCTTTTTTGTCTTTAAGGGGGAGTTTGGTTATTAGAAAAGTAAACAAGATATCCAACATGTCGAATGCCAAATGCCAAAAAAGCTTTCTTTGGGAACAAATCAGTTCTTATTATTTGACAAAGGAGCTGCCACACAAACATAAACACTGTGGTTTGTAAACCCACTGAGCTCAGCCAAATCTGAGATATGTGTAAAAATGTGAATATATTGTAAGCATGATGTCTAATAAATTAATAGGCAAGTGAAAACTAGTGTCTTATGCCTCTAAAATCCAAATAAAAAAAATTGATAAATATTGGAACGCAAATTAAACATCATTTTATGTACCGTACCATCAAGATGGTTTAATTGTAAAATTTAAAAATATTAAATTGAAAATAAAAAATATTATAAAATGCTAAATAAAAGGGTGTGTTACAAAATGCACAGGATATACCATTCATGCCTTATACAGTATGTGATAGTGAGAAAGAGCAATTGAGAAGCTTAGCTCATCACTGAGGAGCAGTTAAGGGTCGCTGACTGAACGTAATGATGCACATCATTGAAGCCTCACTGAGGGGGAGGTTCTCCGTATCTATTTTCTCATTGGGTTACAGAAACACTCTGCCACTTAAATATCAAAAGCAAAATGAGTGAAACAAAAACGCCTGAAGCATTAGGCCATGAATAAATGTTGACAAAGGTAAAATCCAAACTGTTTGCGTTTACAGACAGTATTCATATAAGATTCATATAGATTTATAATCTAAATAAGCATGTGTGTGTATAAAATATGTAATATTATATATAATATTTAAATAAGCATACTGATAATTTTTTTTAAGTGCGAATACTTGGAACCTTTCATCAATTGTGATTATAAAGACTGAAATCTTTCCTTTAAGTTTCTCTCGCTACACCTAAATCGACTGTGAAGTTTAAACTGACAAACTTTACATGCACATAACTTTTATGAGTTTTCTGAGTGTAGTACTTCAACCAGGAAGACCCTTGCAATACCCTTTAAAAGTAAGTAACCAAATACGTTTGTTGCTTAATGGATCTCAACGTGTCATTCGCTAGTTCTGATTTAGCACGAGGGGCGACCGTGTCGAAGAGGAGGCCGGACTGGGAGTAGAGACCGGGGGAATGCAAGTTTTACAAGATCCCCTGGAGTGAAGAAGCGCTCTCCATCATCTGGCTGTGACATCCCACTGAGTAAGACTTATGGGCTGACACCTGAATAGGGACACGGCTAATGCAGGACGGCATGTGGGTTAAGATAGGGCTCTTGATCGCCCCCAACCATCACAGCCGAAATGGTTCATCCTTTAAGAGGTGCTCATTGCCGGCTGAACTGATATATAGGTGGGGATGACATACTCCACGTATGGGGAGTACCATGTACCCATGTGATCACTTCTTACCTCTTCAGAATTAAAAGCGTATGGGCCTGCCATGGTGGTCCTTGAGGGGTATAATTCAATCAAAACTGCCGTCCGCTGAGCATTCCTATTTCTCACTGGATTTGAAGTACGCCGAGAAGATTAACAACTGGTTGAAAGAGAGAGGAACAGTCAGAACTCTGCGTTTGGGCTAATTTAAGGCCATATAAATGATGTGGATGGTGAACTTTAAACTGTGCTGACCTTTGACAGTAGTGGGCAGGCTGGGATTATCTTCTCGTCTCTCAATGTGAGGTAAAATGAGAAGGCCAGAGCGGAGGTGATTCACAGCTATAGAGGGAGAACAAGAGTGCACTGCCTTTTGAAAAAAAAAAGGAGGGTTGGGGGTTGAAAAGAGACGTTATTGTAATTATTCATCCACGTGCCTGGTTTGCTGCACACTTTTGATTCCCAAAAGAATCATTCTAACGAGTCAGTTCTTTTTAGTAAATTAAACAACTGCAGCACAATCAGTTTAGTCTGATTCCCAAACAAATGATTCAAATTAAGACGATTCTTTAAGTGAATCAAAAACATACTGCGCAGTCAGTGCACTCTGATTCCCAGACGTATTGTATTTATGACAATTAAGTTATGAGCAGGTTTTTTTTAATGAATCAATGTGCAACAAGTGTAGGCTGATTTCTTAATGATTCTAATGAGTCAGTTCTTTTTAATTAATTAAACAAATACAGTGAAACCAGTGTAATCAAAGCGCTGAACTATTCTATTCTATAATTATTCTGAAGAGTTGGTTCTTTCTGTGATTTAAACAAATACAACGCAAACAGACAACTCCTGAACAAAATATTCTAAAAGAGTTGGCACTTTTTAGTGAATTTAACAACTACAGCACAATCAGTTTAGTTTGATTCCCAAACAAATGATTCAAATTAAGTTGATTCTTTAAGTGAATCAAAAACGTACTGCGCAGTCAGTGCACTCTGATTCCCAGACAAATTGTATTTATGACTCTTAACTTATGAGCAGGTTCTTTTTATTGAATCAATGTGCAACCAGTGTAGGCTGATTTCTTACTAATGATTCTATTTAGTCACACCTCATAACTCGGCAATGGAATGCATTTTTTCCCCAAATACTTATCCCTTAAAAGTACAAAATAAATAAATAAATAAATAAAATAAATAAATAGTTAACGGAACTGTTCCAAAATGAAAATCATGAAGAGGAACTGGACCCAGCACCCAGTATAATTTCTCAATCTATTTTAAGCAAAGCACAGTGACCTAAACTCATAGCATCAACAACTCTCATAAACAGAAGTGGGCTTGTTTGTGCTGAATGTTATTCTAAAGGTAAAGGAACACGCAGCAGCCTAGCGGTGCACACACAGACGGGTCAGGCTAATTTGCTGTGGCAGTCAGGACACGGTGATGGAATGTGAATGTCAGCAGGCTCTGTATTTACACACGATATAAAACCGACTAGTAATTAACACTAGGGCCCTCCCGCGCTCAAGTGTAATTGACTGTTTCAAAGGACCGCCACTTCATAATCCAGTGTGTGTATTAAAATTACGCTCTCCATATTGCCCACTCCCTCTAGGGATAAGGGTCAATACTGCTGGCACAGTGGCTGGAACGCATAAGACTTCTTTATGAGGACATTAACATTTTGACATATTAATAATGAGTAAGTGTATTAAGGTGAACCTCTGAGGGACCTTGTGCTTTCATCAGGAGGTGCGCATTTGCTTTCTGCTGGATGATTTTAGTACCAAGTGAACTGTTTTTGTGAGGTTCTTAAAAGTGCTTATTTTGAGAAACTCATTTGGTTTATTTTCCTAAAATATAGCCTATTAAATATTACCGCATAAGTAGCATTATATCATAAACCAGGTTAATGCTGTAAAAAGAAATTCAAGAAAAAAAAGTGAACAATTAAGATCTAATGATGACATTTTAAGTTTTTTTTTTAAGAAAAAAAGCTGTAAAAATATACTCTTGCGGCTCAACCCAAGTATCCACTTTCATTGTGATCAGTATCGCCATATGCAACACATTTTGTCATCTGTATCGCCCTAACATGTGTCCACAAGGTCCCCACAGCCTATTTACCAAGGACATAAACTTAATGGGAGACTCATTTGCATTTGTTAATTTGGCTTGATATGTGCTAATTGATTCTTCTTACTTGTGCGTTTTAATTATCCCAAGTTATAGTTGGCCAGTTTGTGTATCAAATGTAAATTAGCAATGTTTGGCCATTAAATGCCCTCTGAGGAATGAACACGCTAGTCTGGGAGTAATGAGTGTTAATTAGCTTGTGCAGCGTAATTAACAGGTTTTATGTGTATCACTTACCTTGTTTAGCAATAGGTTAACATGATGCAGCAGATGCAAACATTTGACTCTTTTAAGAACGTCTGCAAAAAATAGAAGTTGCTTGAAATGTTGAACATTTATTTAGTTAAGTTATTTGGAAATATAGTAAGCTATTAACACAGATATCATATTTACTGTATCTATACTCACATGGAGGGTTAGAAACATATCTAAGCAAACACATTTGAAACTGTGAGTACTGTACCAACATTACGAACGCATGCATTTCTAGAGCATATCGATCAGTTTTGAGTCTTTTTTTTTCAACATTCAGATGACATAAATTCCTCAATTTTCGCAATTTGGGCCATTTATGTCAGATTGTTTTCGTTCTTCTTTTCCCTCAGAACTAGATGCCATAGGTCGGGTTGGTTTCTCCAGTGCTCTGGAGTTTGGGACAAGGAACGGTACGAGTGGAGTTTTGTCGCAGCCCATTACCCACAGAAGAAGAGGTTGTACTGCCACTCAGAGTCGAGTTGTAGGAGATCAGAACTTGATTCTCCTGCGGGAAAATAAAATGGGTAATAAAAGCACCATGATGACACTCTACCTGGATTTAATTCTGATGGAAGTATTTATGGAAATGAAAAGTGAAATCCACCAGATTTTGTATTCATTGAGTAAAAAAAAAAGACAAATTTTCGAATTAATCAATTTAAATAGTTTAAAAATTACTGACACTTCTGCAGTGAGTAGGTGCCATTAGAATTAGAGGTCAAACAGCTGATAAAAGCATCACAATAATCCAGAAGTAATCCACACGAATCCAGTCCATTAATTAACGCCTTGTGATGCGAAAAGCTGCGTGTTTGCAAGAAACAAATCCATCATTAATGCATTTTAACCCATTCAGTGCAGAGGATCCATTGGTGAGCAAGCGATGTGATGCAAAATTTCTCCAAATCTGTTCTGATGGAGAAACAAACTCTTCTACATCTTTTATGGCCTGAGGGTGAGTATATTTTCAACAAATTTTCATTTTTTGGCTGAACTATTCCATTACAGGCTGTTTCTCACAAGAAATTCTTTGATGTATTTTTTCACATAATTTTTTTAAATAATATTTTTCAAAACTTTATTTTGCTTTCAGATCAAATGGTAATCCTTGTTGACAAAACTTGACTTAACATTTTTTTAAAAAATCATTTCGATTGATTTCAGTTGAGTAATCCAGCAAAAAACTGTTGAAACCAGATATTACCATGTTATTGAAAACAACAGCCTTGAAAACGATCTCTGGTTTATTCCATCGTAGCCTCTTAGCTCCCTTTAGAGTTGGGTTGCATCTCTGTGATTTATACTCAGAGACTTTTGTCCTGCTGTTTTCTATCAACATTTAATTGAGAAAAATGCTGCCATTTCACCCTGCTGAAATACTTCTGGGAATGGAAGTTGTCTTTAGGCACTCAGCGTGTGCTGCAGCGCATGCCTCTTACGTTAACTCACTAGATTCTTTGCTGGCCTGTGTGGAAACTTACTTTCTCTGTTAATATTTCAGAAAAAGACTGCTTGATAGCATTCCGCTCTCCTTGACAGTCGCTCTTTTGGTGGGGACGCTTGCTTAGGGTTTCCAGATTGTCAGGAGTCTTCATTATGGCTGTGAAAATAAGATTTGAATTTGAAATTTATTGTGGTCAGATAATGAGTGTTATTATTATAAAACACTCTGTTTACATTACAAGACACACTTCTTTTTGTCAATTTATCCTTTATGAAAAGGGGAGCACAAAATGGAGAAACAAGCTCATGAAATCCAGAGGACTACAGGTCAGTTCTTAAGGGTGTTGGATGTGGCTTCTTTCTCCCTTTCATGAACGTGTCCCATGCAAAGGACGACTGATATCTTCTATTTCCAGGATAGTTTGAAGTATCTACCACTGGAATGCTCTTCTGGTCAACATCTGATTGGTCATTTGCTGTTGTAGGCCCGGGAGAGGAAGGATCTTGTTCTGGGTTTGTGATCTTGGCTTCTTCAGAAGAAACACCCAGTTCAATCTGTTGAGCGTTCAATGGTTCAAAATCATCTTTTTGATCGTTATTTTCCAATATGACCTCCACTATGTCAACTGCATTCACTGAAATGGTCGGATCAATAAGAGGCAACTCTTCAGATGCCAGCTCGTTGACCAGCCACCCACTTGGGATACCTGGCTTTGTGAATGCTCACAAATCAATTCAGATTGTGAGAACTGATCTTTGGACTCATTAAGGAGTGTATCTGAAGGTATTGTGGCACTCGCAGTATCAAGGTTGGTTTCGTGGCATGGGCTTGGTTGGGCATCAATCATTTCTTCTGTAATGGTCATTTTCTCGTAAAACACAACTGTGTCTTGTGGATTTGAGTTTGAGTTTGAGTTGAGTTCTCTGCAGTTGTTTGACTTTCCTTTTGTGAAACACTGTGGAGAAATTCAGGTGCGGCAGTTTGGTGGTCTTTGACTTCTTTGGACTGAGACGTAGCATATCCCTGGCTGTCCAAGTGTTTATCTGATGTCTGGGATTCAGTCACTTCAGAAATACACAGATTCTGCTCCAGCGGTCTATCTTTCGGTTCCAAAGCCAAAGGGTCGCTGTCTACGTCATAAACAGACCTGGTTTCAGGCCCTGATAGCTCAGCAAGACGACTGTCTGTGTCACTTTGGACTGGGTTTGAGGGGCATCCTTTATCAACTGCGTAGCAGACTGGCTCACTTTCACTGACACCGGTTTTTGTTTCATTACACAACTTTGACAGATGATTCATCATGGGATTGACATCCTCAGGTCTTGAGATGTTATCATCAGACCCACTGGTTGAAACCGATGGTGAGACTACAGGTACTGTTCTGTGTGCCTGCAATGGAATGTCAAGTTCCTTGTTGTCGTTCTGAGAGTAGCCATCTTTTCTAGCCTTTTGAAACTCGATGCTTTCATCTGTGTGAGGAAATGAAATGCATGCATCATTATGAGAGAAAAATGAGAAGTACAGGTAAGCTTTCTTGATAAAGTGACTCCGGTAATCCCTCCCTGCACTTCATGTCATTCTGTATAAAAATATTAGTTATATATCGGCGCCAAGCTTGGCTGGGGAACACAACTGTGCATTTCTTACCGGGAATGCCTTTATCAGGGTGACATGTTGGTTCAAGGTTATCATGAGGACTAATAAGACTCTCCTCAAGACTCTCCTGCAGACTGCTCACCTTCACAAGGTTAATCTCATTAGATGTTGTACTTTTATGGCAATCTGTAATAAAAAGACCACAGTTAGATTAGAACTCAAATCACTTAATAAATCAAATGCCATTTCAAAATCGTGAAGTTCAGACCTATTTATCCATGTCGAATCTACAAGCTTATTAAACAGTAACTGGTTATGAATCTATACATAATCATCCCACCTCAGAGTTATGCATTTCTTTGGCTTTATGAACTGCAGAAATAGACAGCTGTTTGTGCTCTTCCTGGAGTTGATTATATGCCTCTTTTACTGCTATCAGCTCTTCTTGACCGGACTCCGTTGATATTTTTGCAATTACAGAATCTGTTTGAAAACACCAATATTCACTTTTTTTTTTTTAAACACCATTTTAATTAAAATAATGTTATGTATAATTAAAATTTCACAAATAAACTGATAATTATCTGTTTTCTAAGGCAGATCACAATTCCAGATCCTTTTTTTTCTTTATTTATTTTTGTGATGCTTTCCAGAAATTGTCATCACCACTTTTGCCCAAGCAAGTTTAGAATTTTGGTATTCATCTCTCAAGCGAGCAAAGCTGTCGTCTTTTTCTTTAGTCCTCTCTTGGTTCAATTCATGTTCTGTTTTAAGGACCTGCAATGAAATTAATCACCCAGAAAATTTTTAATGCAATAATACATTTTTATGTGTTTATTTAACCTGGACAGAGGATTCTAAACAGACAGAGAGGCCAATACAAATCAGTTGGCTTTTGTCATGTTAATATTGGTTTTAATCAGTGAATGACTAAGTGAATTAAATAGAGGAATGGGGGGAATAAAAGAGAAGGAGGCTGTAAACGGACATTAAACATACTATTATTGAGTTGCACTTCGTGTGTTGTAAATGTTCAAAAGTGATTTTCAGTTCACTCAATCAATTTTATTAGTATTAGGAGACCATTGTTTACTTCTGAATATGTATACCTTACTAAGATTATTATTTTAAGAAAATTAAATTACAACAAATATTTGGAAACAACTGACAGATTTTGTTTTTTCCCCCTAAAAATATTTTATTTTGTGTATAAATGTGTTTACCTACTGGACAGGGTGAATTGTAGTTTATTTATTTAATTCGTTAATTTTATGTATTATTTATTTTATTGTTTAATTAATAAGTTAATGGTAACTGAGGTCTGTTTGTGGCTCTAGCCTGTTCTTTTTTAGATGTGCACACAGCACATAGTACAAATTACAAAATGCAATAATAAAATATTAAAATAAAATTTAAATTACATAATAAAATAAAAAAAATGTCAAAGCAAAAATAGTAAAACACACACACTTCATTTCATCTAAGTGTTAAGTCTGATGTTACCTCTGTTAAATGATTCTAACGCACAAAAAAGGTCCAGAGTTTTCCGAGGGCTTTACCTGCTTCTCTGTCCTCTCTGTGGCGTTTTCATTTCTCAGTTTTTTGTTAAGCTCTGCTTCCTAAAAACATAAAGTATAACATTTATAGACATCCTGGTATCACCCTTTATGCTGAACCCTTTAAATTTAAAGAGATTCTACCACAAGGAGTTTCTTCTGAAGTAGCTGAAACTGTTGCTCTTTCAGAACATTCTGTAAGTGTTCCTCTCCAGGTTTGCAGACCGACGACACTTTGAATGTGACCAGCTCTTTGTTAATCCTCTCCAAATCCTAAATATAAAGTAAAAAGGTGCAACAGTTTGTGACACAGTGATGTAGAACTACTTCTGACTTCAAAGCAATTCAATTTACAAAGCAATAGGAGTATCGTCAGTGGTACAAGAATGATTCAGTGCTTTTTTTTAATACCTCTTTCAAGGCTTTAATCGTAGATTCTTGTTTTTCATTGATGGATGTGAGCTTTTTATTAATTCGCATGGCCTCTTCAACTTAAAAAAAGGGCCAAATAATTCATGTTCAAAGAATGACAAATCAATTCAATGATGCAAAGCGATAAAGAGTTTTTTAACATCGAATCTGTCCAGAGTGAATGAAGAAAAATGATGAATACCAGACTAAATGTTTTGCAGCTCTTTTAAATTAGCTGGAGAAAATACTTTTAGTTTAAAGTTTTAAGAGTTTAAAGGCAAAAGATAATCAGGTTTACACCCCGGACTCAACATATATTCATTTCTTTTCCACTAAGACAATGTTTGTCAGTTATGACAGTCATTCCATTTTGTTCGAGTTTGTCATGGGCCTGTTCGACCATGGCACACTGTCTGGAGATGGCGGCAAAACGCCTCTCCACTTCTCCCAGCTGGTTCTGTCTTTCGCTTGTGTCTGCAGCTGCAACTTTTGCTCCTGAAAAGTTTAAAAACACATTGTCCTCCCTTCTAAGAGGAATATCCCCATTCGGCTGTACAAGTAATAACATTTCTTCTTCTCGGCAAGGGCAGACCGTGAATATATACTGCATCGGAGAGTTTGAAGACCTTTGTTTAACATCTCGGCTGAGTGCTCCTTTCTGCTAGATAAGGAGTCAACTTCCAAACATGCCTGAGGGTTTTTTTTTTGTGAAGCGCAGCCCGTTACTGTTTGATTGTCTGTATCAAACTGATTCCCCTCTCCTCCACTGAAAGGTTAAACAGAGCGAGGCTCTGATATAAAATATTTTAATAGTGGTATTTTCACGTGTCACGCCCTCCCTATCCGTTACTCCTGATGATCCGCTCTCCCTCTCAGCTCCTCCTCTTTAATTCTTCCCACTCCCACTTGCCTCCGTCAACAATTCATATAATTGGAAATCCTTACCAGCTCGCCTAATTTCTTCTCCGATCTGTACCTGAGCAACTGTAAGAAGAAGAAAGTGGTTTTAGTGAGCTTTTTTTTCTCTGAAAGAGCACCGAGTGACCTTTCTAAAAGTTGCAAAACAAATGAACAGATTTAGTGCTGTGGATTCAGGATAATTGCCGAAAATGCTTAAACTGAAGTAGAAATAATTTAACTGTCATTTTATTATTATTATTGAAGTGCAATATTAAATCACATTAGTAAAAATGCAAACAAAAATAAGAACAACGTGTGGAATTATCATTCTATTAATTACTATTAGTAGTATTATTACTTCAGACTATTTTATTGATTTAAAATCTTGCATAATTCTATAAATGAAATGTCAAGACCAGGTGTTCAAGAATACATCACAATAATTGCTGGGTTTAGATATGAATCAAATTGCCTAAATTGCATTATCAAATAAAAGGGTAACAAGGGCCTTTATTGGCCAATGGTACGGTTGAACCGAGGGTTTGATGAACCGTAGGAGAAACCATTCATCACCCATGCGACATCATTTATCTGACAACACCAAATAGACCTACACAGACCCCCACTCAAAGGTCAGCGATGAGATGGATTTTCCTACTGTTTTATGTATATGTCCCTAAGGCAAGAGAGAGGTATGAAAGATCTCGTCGTGTAAAGGTGCGTGTTGTTATTGTATTGATTTTGTGTACCTGCAGCTGTTTTACTTCTTCTTTGAGGCTGATGATCTCTTTGTCTTTCAGCTCAGCAGCCAGCTGGTTTTTACCCTTTAAGAGGTCATTAATATTTAGTCAAGTGATTAATTAATTAATATTTTAATGAAATATTTTTTTTAATAAAGTTACTGTTAAATAAGAAAGATATTAGATATAAAGATATGAACCAATGCACAACAGATTAAAATGGAAATATAAAGTGACCAACCTTTTCTCCCTCAGTTTTTCAGATTTGGGCCTGAAACTTTAAATTAGACAAAAAACATTTTAATATGTTCATATATATTTTTGGGAACATACTCCTTACCCTTATTAATTATTTAAATACATATTTTTTTATTGAAATAAAGTCTTACACACACAGGTTGAATGGTGTCACACCTGCTTTTTTACAGCAGCAAGTGACTTTCGTTTGACATTCTAGAAATCTGACTTTGTAAAGACTCCTGAAAAAGAATAAACTGTTAATATAGACATAAGCTTTAGACATATAAATGGTATTCTATAATTGCTCAGTTATTCCTAACAAACCTTTTGCCATTCCAACTCCTGCTTCTCCAGCACTAGTGTCCAAAATGTACATAAAACACAAATGTTTTCATAATCAATAATTCATATCATAATAGGAAAGGACCATATGGAATTAAATGATTTTATGCAGGCATCTGAACAGCAAAGAGGAGAATTTCACATAAAGCCATTATTGTCCTGTTTTCATCTAGGACTGCAGGTTTAAGTCAGTGGCTTGCTACGTTGTGGCTTTTATTTGCATGTAGGAGTTTATTTATATTTTCCTAATAAAGTGTGCTACTTGCAAAGCTGTTAACATTTCATGGAAGGACAATAAATTGAATAAATGGGGTCTGCAGGTAAAAAAAAGTAGTGGGTCATGTGAATCTTTCAGGACAGAAACTGATTGCATATGGGATTAGATGGAATCTAATAAAACAAAGGACACATAAAATGTGTTGAAATGGAAAAAAAACAGCATGCAAAATATCACTCTAGATAGTGTCATGCATCAGTTCAATGCATTTTCAGCAGCTGGACGTTCACATTTCCTGTATCTGGCAAAACAACTGACAACATCGCAAGCTGATACAGTCATTTTAATGGAACACACTCTTAAAAGAACATAAGAAGTGACGACATTCAGCTGAGCGCGTTTGTCTGGCAGGAAATCCTCCATCTTAACCCCGGCCCTATAAACCAGAGAACTACAAAGTGTTAGTTTAATGGCAAGCCTGAGGATCACATTGATTTAATGCCTTTGTTCCTCACCAGCATCATAATATAACAATAAAACATGAGAGATACAATTGTTTATTTTTGCTCGTACAACCTTTAAACATGTCCAGTGTGGGGTTTTAAGTGCTTTGCTCGAGGGTACCAGTCGTGCAAGCAAATATGTGAATTTGTCAGGTCCTGCTGCATGACCCTATTCTAATGTAAGTGCAACTTCTGCTGGCTTATATCCAGATGGACAGAAAGTGCTGCTCGCTATTCCATCTTCTGAACACTCATGACACTCCTCCCACAAAATTACATTCCTCAGTTCCTCATGAGCAGGCCAAATAGAGCCATGATGCCATTCGGTTACTAATAGACTGACATCCCTAATATATCGAGATGTCATTTAGCAGCCTTTTAGGGGGCTGATATTTGTCTGAGATTGCTCAAGCTCAATTTACAGTATATGTGCACATATCGTAGGGGAAGACTAATATGAAGATTTCTCACAATTCAAATGTTTTTTTGTTTTTTTTTGGAAATCCTGATAACTAAATATCTATGTAAATAAACAAAGAAAAAATGAATGAACAAAAATAAGATAAATAGGTAAAAAATATAATAAACATATTTTAAAAAGTGAAAACAAACAAACATGCAGGAGTTATTTCTACCTGGTCTGAGGCTTAAAATACTTTCTTTACTGTAACCTGATGTAAATAGGTTAATTCAGTCATTTTAAATAATATTTCAAATATATTATTTTACTGATTTCTGTCATAGTTATCACACTATTTAAATATTAATATTTTTTGCTAATTGTGAAAAAATACAAATATATTTATTAATATTTTACACATAAATAGAGAAATACTAACTACCAAATTAAATAAATATATAAATGAATTCTAAGATAAACAAGTAAAAGAATATTATAAAAATAAAAATATGACAACACAAACATACAGGAGTTATTTCTACCTGAATTGACGTTTAAAATATTTTCCTTACTGTAACCTAATGTAGTTAGGTTAATTCAGTCATTTCAAAATTATTTAAAATATATAATTTCATTGCTTTCTGTCATAGTTCTTGCGCTGTTTCATTAAACAAATAAATAAATACAGGATGGAAAGTGGTGGGGGCAAAGGAAAGGTGACTCTGAGGTTTTGTTATTTTTGTCTTTATCTTATTCGATCAGCTAATCAATTAAAATAATCGTCTTTAATTGCTGAGCCTGACAGGGCACTAATGGTAATGCAACAACAAACACCTTTAAAAAAAACAACAATGCAATAAACATCATTGTTGCCACCAGTCTTACATCTCTTGCTTTGTTTTCTGGGGG
>NW_015646352.1:1559389-1559769 GCF_001515625.1 Sinocyclocheilus rhinocerous | reverse complement strand
GGGGAATGGGGGGGGGGGAACATTAAATCAGACAATCTAAACAGAACCTACAGATCAAATCTGGTGTTTCTGCTTTATAAAACAGCAGCAATATGATTAAATACATCTATGTTTAATAAATAATTTAACTAATAGAAATTATTCAAATAAACATGCAAAAAAATACAATATTTTAGCCCAATTGTAGGCTGTTTGTGGTTGCGAACCACCATATTTTTCCTTTTAATTTTTAGTAATTTTTCCTGTGTTTTTATCATTTTTATTCATTTTTTTATGTTTTTATTATTTTTTATTTCAGGTTTAGGTTTAGTTATTACTATGAAAATCAATTTACACCACTGAACAAAAAAATTAGAAAGGTAATTGTGTCTGTTTCTCGC
>NW_015646352.1:1532862-1559167 GCF_001515625.1 Sinocyclocheilus rhinocerous | reverse complement strand
AAAAAAAAAAAAAAAAAAAAAAATCTTGAAATTCACAGCTAACATCTCACAATTCTGTTTACCAACAGAATTGCAAGGTAAAAAAGTCACAATCGTGAGACATAAACTTATAGAATTGCAAGAGAAAAAGTCTGAATTGTGAGATAAAAATAAGCCGCAATTACTTTTTATGTTTTGTTTTTTTTAATCTTGTGGCAGAAACAGTCTTCCATATATTTCAGTACAGTTAAACTAAATGAAAATAAAAATAAATGTTGCCTTGGCAACTATCTGGAAAAAATAGTTCAAGTTTTTATATATTTTTAATTTATATATTTTATATATAATTAATAATATATGTTATTTTATTTCAAGTAATTACATAAAATAATGATGAAAAATGTTTTTTATGGATTTAATTTTAGTTTTAGTTAACTATAATAACCCTGGTTGATGCACATATATCAGCTCTAAACTCATCCAATCAGAATTTAGAGCTGAAACTATTGATTTTATCGTACTGCATATGACAAAAACAATGCTACAACATAAATTTCACCTCATAAGAATATATAAACCACTGCTATAGACAAAGTTCACGTCGTTGCATCAGAAAAAAAGCCTTTTAAATCCCATCTCAAACCTATCAAGGTGAAAATGGCAGCATGGTAAAAGTGTAGGCTAATAGGGGTCAGAATCATAACACCGGATGGACAGATGGCTCTGTCATTCAGAAGGAATTATATAAGATATCTAATTTGACCTGTGCTTGGTCCGCTGTATCCCCATCATCATGTCTGACTTGGAAAGTGGGAGGTCTTCATCCAGCCTGGTGTTTTAATAGAAGAAAGGCTTTCGTCCATTTAGCCGCTGCTAAAATATCAATCATGAGCAGGAATTAAATGATCCCGTTAGAATTTGTTACTATCACAAATGACCTGGAGGGCCGATGTCTTTATTCGCTTCCTCCGCTGATTCACCTCAGCAGATATTAAACAACTTTATAAGCCATGAAAGGCAAAATTAAAAGTACACCATCCATAAAATGGGATAATTCCGTGTCTGCGGTATGATGTCCATATTACTGTCATAGCTGCTGATCTATAAATGTGAATGGCAGTGGTTGAGACTTCAGGTGAAATCCTGCTGAAAGTTAGTGTAGCGATCAGATTTAACCGTTGACCTCAGCTGATCAAACATTTGCTTACAGGGAGAAATCTGGATTTATTGTCTGAGAAGACTTTTAACCCCAAAATAAACATTACTATAAATACTGTTCTGAGATATTAAGTAGGCTAATTCATGGTAAACGAAGATGGTTTTGGCCATAATATTATAGCCACTACCCTAAATTGAAGTAAATTAAAGCACCTTTTCGTAATGTTTTAAGTCATTTTATTATTAGTAATATTTTTAAATACAGGTCAGGTGGCATAAGCCATTATAGTTACCATGGTAAATTATTGTTATAGGCTGAATAGGCTATAAACATTTTTATCACCCAGGACTTACTCACTCTAATAACTTTGGAAGATAAAAAATAGCACATTTTCGAAATGCTAAATAGCATATTTATGTACTTTACAAATGTTTTAGTAAGATAAGCAAATGTAGCTAGCTGCTAAACTATCACAACATTTATTTATTAGTTATTTTTCCTCATAAGTGACTAAACAGCTAAAGACAAGTGCTGAAAATAGTTTAATTATTGTATAATAAGCATAAATCTATTAAATTAATACTTAAAATAAACCCTGGGGATTTTATTTATTTATTTATTTTATTTTGTTTGCCGTACTGACTGGAGTTGGTGTGGTTAAGAATTCAGTCAAGGATGGCTACGGTTATGCTATATCTTGAGTAATAAATTCTGGGATTTCTGTGAACTTTCCTCTCAAACATCATCACAAATGATGTTTAAAAGCAAATAGTGATCTACTATTTTTCCGAGCTAGTATTTTAAATCATGTCACTCTGTAAACCCCACTCGCCCTACCTGTGTCATCCATTCAGGCGCTAAGAAACGTTGCCTTTGCTGCCACCTAGTGTCCTTTATGTACCGTGGTTTTATACATAACTTTGTATACATAACCATATATTTTTACACGTTTATGACATGCCTGGCATAATAATTAAAAAGCTAAATATTTAGGAAACATTACAGGGTCGACGGAAACTAAAATTATCTTTTATGTAACCTAACTAGACATTAGACCACCTATTTTGCTTTAATTTTATACATACTTATATACGTAAATTTAATCATAATTGTGATTTATTGCCTTTGATAAAATAATTTAGAATTTTTAATATTAACCATTTTATACAACCCTCCCTGTCCCTAGGGGGCGACTCAAGTGTCATTCTATTGGGAAATGTAGTTCCGTGCCTCAAAACACCGCTTTGGCCCCATTGAAAACCACATGTCAAAAAACTACAAAGAAGAGTTGTGAACCGTACTTCCGTTGTGCATCAGGTTTGTATGGATTCGTCCAGAACAAAACGTCCAGGCTGCGATTTTGATTATATGTGGCGAATTGCAGCTGCATTAAAATAAAGTTTAGGCGTGCGGTCGGTGCTTTAACTAATCCAGGCAAGCTGTAAAAGAGTCTAATGTAATTTTTTATTATTTTGGCTGAATGAATGACGGATGTTAGAGTACAGACAGATGCGACGGAGCATCAGGCGCTCAGATTTTAGTAACGAGATCAGGGTGGTTGTTTATGTCGCAACACAATAAACCAGATCAGTGTAGATAGCGAGTTTATGGAAATAAAAATATATTTGAATGTGACTAGTAGAGGGATGAGTCTACTAGAGAGTAATTGTTTATTGTCTTTTAAAAGGCATTCTAGTCTTTTCCTCCTTTTTTAAAAATAAAAACAAAACAACTTCACACACAGCTCGCTGTCACACCGTTGGCAGAACATTTTCAGTGTTGGCATTTGAATGTGGAATTGGATAGAGCTGCTGATGTTGTAGTCTATGGAAAGATTACTTTAATTTCTCGGCTTCTTTGTTTTCAGCAGAAGATGCCCAAGGAATCTGACGAGTCCTCCAAGGAGGAGCAGAGCAAGATTGACAAGGATGGGACAGAAAACACTGTGGAAACATCGGAAGAGATGATCCGGAAGAGGATCGGAAGAAATACTCCCAGTCCTCACAGACTCACCCCTCAGTGTAAGGAGAGAATTGATTATTTCACTTAAGAAATATATGGCAGTTTTAACTCTAACAGTGTTAATGTTGCATTCAAACACTTATAGCCAGTCCACCCAGATTTGTGTCAGTGGAAGAGCTAATGGAGACAGCCAAAGGAGTCACTAATATGGCACTGGCCCATGAGATAGTGTTGAACAGTGCTTTTCAAGTCAAGCCTTATGAGCCAGGAGAGGGAAGGTAATAGACATTATAAATATTATCATGAGACTGTCATAATGTTATTCATTAGTCTAAACATATATTTGAAATGTTAATGTGTCAGTTTAAAACTCTGATTATAATGTATTGCAATGCAGTGGTTCTAAAGGGATGCATATTGTGGTCAAACATTCACATTGTTTGGTTTTTGCTCTACATTTTAAATGGTTTGATTTGAGAATGTTTTGCAATGATTTAACATATATTTCCTGTGTACTCAGTTTGGAGAAACAGGTCAAAGAAATAATGCACAAAGCATTTTGGGATTGCCTTGAGTCACAGCTGAATGATGACCCACCATCGTACAGCCATGCTATCACACTGGTTGGTGAAATTAAAGAGGTAAGGAAGGAATCCAGACCTACTCATGATCATATTTTGATATTAATTAAATTAATTACATTTGTTATTCTGTATAAATATATATTATAATATATATTCTGTGTACACACACATACACACATTTATATAGAATTAAAATGACAAATGACATTAAAACAAAAATAATAATGATATTATTAAATATTATAGTATTTTATATATGGGTATAGTTAGTATGCTAATTTTAAACACATACTTACATACTGTACATATGAATATATTTAATTCTTTCTTAACATATTTGTTCACATTAAGCAAACTAAAAATATTTGAAGGTGTTCATTAGTTCTCTGTCCCCCTGTTTTTCCAGACCCTGCTGACTTTTCTGTTGCCAGGACAGAGCAGACTGAGAGGGCAAATTGAAGAGGCTCTGGATCTCTCATTGATTCAGCAGGAGGCTGAGAACAGAGCTCTAGACATCAATAAAGTAGCCAAGTTCATAATTGACATGATGGGCACCTTTTGCGCACCCTGTCGTGATGAAGACATCAAACAGCTGCGTGAAATCACTGACATTGTGCCCCTTTTTAAGTAAGTCACTTAAACAGTTCAAGGTGAAGGTCACATGACTCCAACTCCAAATAAAATCATGTTTATTTGCAGGTCTATATTTGCAGTGCTGGACAAAATGAAAATCGATATGGCCAACTTTGCTGTGAGCAGCCTGCGACCTCACCTCTTACAGCAGTCGGTTGAATATGAGCGGAAGAAATTTCAGGACTTCCTAGAGAAACAACCCAGTAAGGAAAATCAATTACTTGTATAGTAATTATAACAAATCAATAAATGTTATGTTATGCAGGCATTAAAAAATGTGGATAAGCTTCATGTACTTTAGTAAATGCTGATCTCTTTAATTCAGTTATGTATTCATGTTTGCAGATGCTTTGGATTTCACACAGAAATGGCTCCAAGACACAGCAGATTATGTAACCGGTGGAGGAACGGAGGGTGGAGCAACATGCACACCAAATTCTGCTCAACTAGCTCTACACAATCATGCCTATTTACGCCTGTTAAAGTGGGACCATGATGCTGAGTCTTTTCCAGAGGTAACTTATTAGTTATTTATAACTTATATCTATTAATTTATTTAAAACAAATTGTAAATGCAATAATACAGCTCTTTTATGACAAGCATGTTTCTAATTTCACACTGAGGAAGGATTTGAGCCGAAACGTTTGTGTCTTTTCCCATCAGTAATGAATGTAAAATAAAAGAAAAAAGAAGATTGTTCTCGTGAGTGCGGATCATAATTTCCTATACTAAGTAACTCAACAGATTGACGCACCAAAATAAAAAGATCAAGTAACGCAAGAGCGCAGTGCAAACGACGTTGTCTAATTTCTGAATTAAAATAATTTTTTTGTGGAAAAAATCATTTAGATATTTTTTGACAGGCATATGTCCAAACTATCTTGATACAACTGTCCTGATATCATAATGAAGAATTTTAACAATTAATGATATTTTTTTTTGTGACCGTAAAGGTATTTATAATGTTACAAAAGACAAAATTTCTATTTCAAATAAATGCAGTTCTTTTGAACTTCCTATGCATCACAAAATCCTGGAAAAATGTTCATGGATCATGCCAAATTGATTTAAGTAATACATTTACATATACAGTATACAGATACACAACACATCAGGCAAAACATTATGACCACTGACAGGTGAAGTGAATTACACTGATTATCTCTTCATCACGGCACCTGTTAGTAGGTGGAATATATTAGGAAGCAAGTGAACATTTTGTCCTCAAATTTGATGTGTTAGAAGCAGGAAAAATGGGCAAGCGTAAGGATTTGAGCGAGTTTGACAAGGGCCAAATTATGATGGCTAGAAGACTGGGTCAGAGCATCTCCAAAACTGCAGCTCTTGTGGGGTGTTCCCGGTCTGCAGTGGTCAGTATCTATCAAAAGTGGTCCAAGGAAGGAATAGTGGTGAACCGGCGACAGGGTCAAGGTCGGCCAAGGCTCATTGATGCACATGGGGAGCGAAGGCTGCCCCGTGTGGTCCGATCCAACAGACAAGCTACTGTAGCTCAAATTGCTCAAGAAGTTGATGCTGGTTCTGATGGAAAGGTGTCAGAATACACAGTGCATCGCAGTTTGTTGCGTATGGGGCTGCATAGCCGCAGACCAGTCAGGGTGCCCATGCTGACCCCTGTCCACCGCCGAAAGCGCCAACAGTGGGCATGTGAGCATTAGAACTGGACCACGGAGCAATGGAAGAGGGTGGCCTGGTCTGATGAATCACGTTTTCTTTTACATCACGTGGACGGCCGGGTGCGTGTGCGTCGCTTACCTGGGGAACACATGGCACCAGGGAACAGTGGTGACCCCTGTCCACTGCCGAAAGCGCCATCAGTGGGCATTGTGAGCATCAGAACTGGACCATGGAGCAATGGAAGAAGGTGACCTGGGGAACACATGGGAAGAGGGCAAGCCGGCGGAGGCAGTGTTGATGCCTTGGGCGATGTCTGCTGGAAAACCTTGGGTCCTGCCATCCATGTGGATGTTACTTTGACACATACCACCTACCTAAGCATTGTTGCAGTCCATGTACACCCTTTCATAGAAACGGCACCCTGCCACAAAGCAAAAATGGTTCAGGAATGGTTTGAGGAGCACAACAACGTGTTTGAGGTGTTGACTTGGCCTCCAAATTCCCCAGATCTCAATCCAATCGAGCATCTGTGGGATGTGCTGAACAAACAAGGCCAATCCATGGAGGCCCCACCTTGCAACTTAAAGGATCTGCTGCTAACATTTTGGTGCCAGATACCCAAGCACACCTTCAGGGGTCTTGTGGAGTCCATGCCTCAACGGGCCAGGGCTGTTTTGGCAGCAAAAATTTTTTGTGGACAGTCTAATTTGTCATTGACCCCAAAACTATTATTTTACCTTTTCCTCGATTTTTCTCCCTCCTGTGATCAAACAGACTCTTCTCATGGATCAGGGCAGATTTCAGGAGATGCAACAGGAGCTGGAGCAACTGGCACTGGTGGCATCAGTCCTGCTCATAGTCTATAACAGTGCTGGCGAGGCCATTTCTGGACTCCCAGGCCTCATGGAAAGACTGAAGAAAACCATTAAGATTCTGATAGCGGAGATGCACACTCTGTACGTTTAAAGATGAAATTACACTGTGTTTCTAATGCCTCACACTTCTGCAGACAAAACCATTGTACTTTTCCCTAATAGGTCCTTTAAAGCGGATGAAACCTTTGCTGCGGTTGCAGAGAAATTGTGTGTGGAGCTCAGAGGATGCTTGTCTCAGCATGGCTTTTCCCCATTTTCCTCAGATAGAGAGAACGCATTGAAAGGCCAAATCGTAGCTGCGAAGTCTGAGGACAACCCCATACGCAAGGTCATTGGTAAGCATGGTAGAACCCAAAAAGCAGTTGGATTCTATTTGGAAGTGAGGAACTCCAATCTAAAACTCTACTTTCTCTATCAGACTCACGAATCCAGATGTACCTTCTTGGCTTCCTGGAGTCAAGAGCCCACCGGAGCGCCCCGGCTCTCCCTGGAGGTCTGACACCCATCAGCAAAGAGTTAGAGGAGATTGCCGTTAAGCTGGGACGTTTGGTGACCTTCAACAAGCTAGTTTACTCTCCGTTCTACCACAAGATCCTCCAAGACATTCTGAAACAAGGGGAAAGTTTAGATGTGTAAACAAAACACCTGAATTACTTACCACTAGTTGTCCTGGCTTTCACATTCTGTAGCTATGTACAAATTAAAGTGTCGGTAAAATAGCTAATTAACCCCTCAAAGCTCACATGCTAGCACTAACATATTTAAGGGTTAACAGTCCTGACCTCCTCTCATTGCATTCTGTATCAGGGAATATTTATGGATGTGTCAAGAGCCTTGCAAATACTGTTATTGTTTGCAACAAAATATAAAAAGAATACTTGCATTTTACAAAAGATTGACTTCCAACAACATTGTAAGTAGTTTCAAACGTTTTCTGTTGTTGCCTGATCCCTTCCGCAAAGGTGTTATTGAGGTTTCTGGGTGTGAGGAAAAGGATGTACAGTACAGCATTAGACTGGTGCCTTAGTTTGTGACGTGCCACCCATATTTAAGTGCACAGTTTTCTCTTTACTGCTCATTTTAACCTACAGATTATTCCCATGTTGTTCCCACATTCATGGGACACCTGGAACACCAAGCACGGTCTTTTATAGAATTCTTGATTTAAAAAAAAAAAAAAAGTTTCTGTCAACACTGAGCATGTTTTACAGACGACACCTTCACCTCACAAGCAAATGTATTCACCAGCTGCACATCTGTTCTACTCTCATAGACTTCTAAAGTGTGTCTTTTCAATGCAGTATTAATGGTTATTTTAAACGGAATGCTGGCTTCCAATAAAAATGGTTAATGGAGGTGTGAAGAAAACACTGATTGGGTGTACTGTATTTTTTTTTTTTTTTCAACTTATGCAATTCACTTGGCATTATGTTACATTACATTATATTATACCTAGTTTCATCCATTTATATATTTGACATACATCAGTAGGTTTATTACATTATATTATTTTATAATTTTTTATGATTTATTATTGTAATATTAGATTTATTACTATCGGTATTAAATAAATACAGTTTATTCTGGAAATTTTCAGACATACATATAGACAGGAGAGAGCAAATTAAATTTTTATATGTATATAATACACCAGTTATTGTAATATTTGATTTAAATGTACTAATACTAAAACATTTTCAGTTATATCAAAATAGTTATACATTACTGGAAACCAACGGTTTAAGATATTGCAAAATATTTAATTATTATATGTAGAAATATATGTTTTTATATTTTATAGATTTTTTTTAATTGGCATATGCAAATATAAATTTTTTATAATATTTATACATTATATTACGACATTTATATTTATTTTTTATATACCTATGCATTGTCAAAAACACCTTACGGACTGC
The DNA here is from genome assembly GCF_001515625.1 of Sinocyclocheilus rhinocerous. NCBI lineage: Eukaryota > Metazoa > Chordata > Actinopteri > Cypriniformes > Cyprinidae > Sinocyclocheilus > Sinocyclocheilus rhinocerous. Next base: position 1,550,420 of record NW_015646352.1, on the reverse strand, counting down.
ATATCCCCACCAGACGGGGCCGCTATACAACAGAACTGCGTCCTGCTTCCGTGGGCGTTTCATGTTGTGTGCGGTTAGTCTCCAGTCCTGTTCACGGCAGTAAAGCTGCGCAGCAGTTCTGACTCACCGCACTCAAACTAGGAAGAAGCAGCGCGAGCTCAGCTGAGAGAGCTCGAGCGAGTTGATCTGACAGAGTTTGTCCGTCGCCGTCAGGAGGAAACAAACCAGGGGGACTTAAGCGTCCTCGACATGACGACAAAAACCTCCCTTGACCGAAACGGATATCCTTAGCTCTACGCTGGACCCTGTTAGTTTCCCGTTGATGGCTTAGCAGGCGAGTTATGCGCAGTTGAAAATGAGGGAGCTTGTTTTTTCTCCCTCGTCGTCCAGCGAGAGGACAAGATGGCAGCGCGACCGCGTCGAGCATGTAGTGGGTGCGAATTAAACCCGAACATGTTCACAAAAGACCCGCAGTCTGACCACAGCTGCTGTCTGTGAAGGTAAGGAAGATTTTAACGAGTTGTAAATGCATACATACGTGTCTAATAGTCAATAGTAAAGATATCAAATCAGCCTCGACTTCGGAGTTGTGATCTCGAGCGCGTAGTTGTTGCGAAAAAAAGTTGCCATGCCACACCAAAAACTTGAAAGCAATGTTTCGCAGGGGTTGGTAATGTGTTTTGGTAGCTGTTGAGGTTCTGGGTTTAATAATAAAAAAATAAATGAAATAAAACAAACTTTTTTTTTTGCCCCACAACTTTTAATCTTTAAATGTTCGCGAAGACTTGCTGGTAACCAGCCAAACCCATAATGTTTCCCTAAATCCTGTTGCTTAAAAGCATGACATAAAGAAGTTCAGTTGATGTATTTAAGCGTTAATCATTTAAGTTGTTAGTATTCGTGCATGTGATTTGTAGGTTGAGTGAGTTTTCCCGGATGAACTCGCCAGTTGTTGATCTTGCACTATAATCAAGCGACATGTTGCTCAATCCTCCTAAAATGCACAGGCCTGGTTATCTGTTAGCAGCTGACTACTTCTTTCTTCTGTGACTTGACGGTGTGCTGGTAAGACTCAGCAAAAGTATTACCTAAAAATATCTTATGTAAAACGCAAGTTGCATTTCCTGTCTACACATTGAAATATAATCCCTCATACATTTCCTGTAGAAATGTTCTCAGAAAAGATTTTTAAACGGTTCTTTAATATTATAACTGATTATTTCATGTATATTTTTGGCAGGGAAAGTTTTGTTCATTCCGGAACTTCATTTAGCTTCCTACTCTTATGGAAAAGCTGGAAATATTATGGAATTTCCAGACCTGATTATGGTCAGCTGTAAAATTTATTTGGTTATTTATTTTTATTTATTTATTTATTTTGTAATATGCCAAAGAGCAAGGCAAGAAAAGTGTTGAAATTTTATAATACATGAATTACAGCATAATGAAACATAGAGGAACATAAGTTCATCATTGTTATTATTGCATTATATTATGTTTTAGCACATTATTTAATTACTCTATTCAAATGCCAGTTATTTTTATAATGTATTAAATATAGTTTTATCTACTTGTTCTGTTTACGTTAAAATTATTTATTATATTGATATTATTTTGTGAAATATTATTTTGTTATGAATTAATATTATAATGATTTTATTTAGTTTTAAATCAAATTCAATTTAATTACTAGTTACAAGTTACATTACGTTTAGAAATATGAAAATATTTTATAATAATATGTGTGTGTGTGTGTGTGTGTGTGTGTGTAATTTTTTGTGCATTTTATATGTAATGTGTGTGTGTGACTTGAAAAAGAATCATGGAATTATGGAATTTCATTTCAACCCTATTTCAATATGAAAAAGAATACTCCAAAGAAATGTTGTTGTAGTTTTATAAAACATGTATTACAACAATGAAACGGGAGTATTATAAGTTCCTCATTGATATTACTATCACTTTTCATCACTGGGAAATAGGGCTGCAACAAGCGATTATTTTTGTAATCGATTAATCTAACGGTTATTAGACCGATTAATCGACTAATCATCGACTATTTCGCTGATTAATCAGTAGACATTTATTGATTATTCAGCTTTTGCAATTAGTTAAAATATTGAGTTATACATTTTCTAACAAATTAAGGTAATCACTTCAGCTTTTGAAAGTCATATTATGTAATTACAGTTATACAATTAATTAATTTATACAAATAAATGTATTTGGCACACAAAATGAGATGGCAGATAAACTCTCTTATTCACCATTTAATTAGCTATATGAAAAAGTAGCTGAATGACACATCATTCTGCCTAAAATCTCTTTTTGTAAGTCATATGGATAAGAAACAAAATAAAGGTTAAGTGATAAGACGTTTTATTTTTGGATAAACTAATATTCACAACATAATCTCTCTTAAAATACCTTATAGGGTTATGATAATCAAAACAGTCCTGAGCTAGATCAAGCTTTGATCTCTGCAAACCAAACTATAACTTTAATGAAACTTTTTTTCCCCCACTAATAAAAATATTTTATCGTTAGCTAGCTCCACACTGGAGAGCTGATTTATAACAGAAAATCAAGTTGTAATTCTAACGGAAAGCGACACCGACTCTGGCAAACGATTATTTTGATAATCGATTAAGCCAACGTTTATTTAAACCGATTAATCGACTAATCGTCGATTATTTCGCTGATTAATCAGTAGACATTTATTGATTATTCAGCTTTTGCAATTAGTTAAAATATTGAGTTATACATTTTCTAACAAATTAAGGTAATCACTTCAGCTTTTGAAAGTCATATTATGTAATTACAGTTATACAATTAATTAATTTATACAAATAAATGTATTTGGCACACAAAATGAGATGGCAGATAAACTCTCTTATTCACCATTTAATTAGCTATATGAAAAAGTAGCTGAATGACACATCATTCTGCCTAAAATCTCTTTTTGTAAGTCATATGGATAAGAAACAAAATAAAGGTTAAGTGATAAGACGTTTTATTTTTGGATAAACTAATATTCACAACATAATCTCTCTTAAAATACCTTATAGGGTTATGATAATCAAAACAGTCCTGAGCTAGATCAAGCTTTGATCTCTGCAAACCAAACTATAACTTTAATGAAATGTTTTTTTCCCCACTAATAAAAAGATTTTATCATTTGCTAGCTCCACACTGGAGAGCTGCTTTATAACAGAAAATCAAGTTGTAATTCTAACTGAAAGCAACACTGACTCTGGTTTTTCATGGTTAATAATACTGTAAAGCTGCTTGATTTAAGGCTATCTATTGCTTAAAGTACTATATAAATAAACGTAACGTGACTGGACTTTACTGGAGTACTGAACTGCAGCGCTTGTGCAAACATCCACATCGCTGTAATCAGATGCGTTTTAAACTGCTGCTTTCTCACCTCTGTCAGTTTTTGATGTGTTTATTTTGTTATTGAGAGGAAAGCGCGCAGTATATATTTACATATTCATCCAAACGCCGCTCAGCAGCCTCAGGTTTGGCTGCGTTTGCTCAGTCTTCTCTTGAATTGCATCAGGAGAGCTGAATTACAGTCTTGCGCTACGGTGCCACACTGGTCAAACCACGTTATTGCAGGCTCTTACATTAGGTCATATGAGATCAAACAACTAACAAAAATATTTGTCTACAATTTTTTTTATTGTTGATAATGTCGACTAATCGTTTCAGCCCTACTGGGAAAATATATGCCTGTCAATTCAGTAAAGTTTACTTCCCAATCAGTTCCTGCCGTTAAACTTTTATAGCCCAAGCAGTTGCAGTATCAACAGGTGTTTTTCCTGTGCCATCTCTCGCCTAACCCAATTAGGTCTTGACATGGAAAAAGGTCAGTTGCCACCTGCTTATAGCAGAAGGCAGTGGCGTTTGAAAACAGTAGAGAGACATGTAACCCTAAACCTTTGCTGGTGCCTCCTTGCTACTGGGGTATTACGCTTCTATAGGACAGGCCTCGTAAAAACACTCCTCCAGATGGGACTGTCCTTTTAAAGCTGTTGAGTCAGTCTCTGATTGCAAACCTAGATGTTGTTTACACATTCAGGAATATAGACCTAATTGAAACAGAAACGCATGATTTAAACCTGGAGTTTGGTGTGGTAGTGTGAATGAATGAGGCCTTATATAACGGCCCTGGAAGTGAATCCATTAGATGTGCATTCTCCATTAAACGACGTGGTATGTTTGCACCCCCTTTGTTTTATAACCTCTAAGTGTTAGCTGGCTTATAAGTGTATGAGAGAGTTAGTATGTTGGTGTGTAAGAGCCACACCTGTCCTCGTGTCTGAACTTGTGCCATATGTTGTGCCAGCATAAGTAGTCTGTCTCCCACGAAACTAAGACAGCTAATCCCCATTGGTCACTTGTCTGTCTGAATCTGCTAATATGATATCACTGGTTTTATTGTACACGAGGGCTGAACGATTTATCAAAACAAAAATCAAAATCGCTATTTGGCTTATTAATCAAATTGCAAAGGCTGAAATTTATTTAAATAAATATATGTGCGTGTTTTAGAGTGAAGTGTTCATTTATACACAAGCAGATCATAACAGTGTTTTTAGTGTCTCGGTTCAGAATTACTACTTTACACAATCTGTGTAAAGTAGCTTTGATTGCTGCAATTGCTTTGATTATAACGTGCATTTGAAATGCAACACTCACCAAACATTTCAACTTTTTTTTTAATGAGAAGTTTAGAAACCTATTGCCAAAAGGCAAGAACCTTTTTTCTAAAGCAAAACCTCAGTTGTTCAGTGTTTAAAAATGAAGAAATGAAGGCATAAATATTAGTGTTGCAATTTGACAGTTTTGCAGTAAAATAAATTACTGTAATTTTAACTAAATATGTTTTATTTTGCAGTAAAATAGTAATATATCATATTTTTGCCTATTTTAATCATTTAATGTTTATATTATTTAATAATAATTATTATTATTATTTAATTTAATAATTATAATTATTATCATATTTATTTATATCATATTATTTATTTATTATATATTTATGTTGACACATAATCATACAACTTTTGGCCAAATTGTGAAGCCCTACAAACAAGCACAGTAATTATAGAGCTCTTTAAAAAAAATATCACATTTTATAAATCACAGTTGTATTTGCAGTTTCTTTTTTCTTTTCTTTTTTTTAAATTTTTTTTATGTGCAGCCCCATGGTACACTTAAAATGCTTTTTAAGCTTTATAAACTTTCCCTTCAGGAGTTAGTGAGATCTTCTTTGTTATTTGCCCTGTATTTAACATGTAATTAATTCAACAAGCGATCTTGCTTGTTTTGAATCTTTTATAATAGCAGGAAGTTTTGTTTTGATGATTATGACTGTATAAAAATGTAAACAGCATCAAGGAAATGACTAACACAAGCTAACACTTTTCTTCCCCTCTGTCCTTTTATAGGTATGGCCTCACAGGTTACGGTCTGCCCACCACATGTTTATCAACCCCAGACAAGTGCCTTTTGCAGAGCGAAGAAAATCGATCCCAGCAGCTGTGTTTACCATGAGAAGACCCCTCGCACTTATGTGGTCGGTGTGAATCTAGGCATTGCGCACCCTACGGATATTATACCTTTATCGAGAATCGAAGCTTTAACCAGCGAGAAACCCTGCGCCGCATGGGACATCTCGAAACAGACTGAAACAGCTCCACAGGAGCTCCTTGGAAGGGCTTCCTCGCCATACAAACGTGTGGCATCGGAGGGCGACCTTCAGTATTTCTCCAGAGCGGCCGCGGCAGTTGAAGAAGAAAGTGGAGACAGTGGCCAAAACAGCCAAAGTAGTAGTAGAAGCAGTGGCGGTGCTCCGGAAGGGGCGGAGAGAATCGAGAGGAACGGTGGTTTGAATTCGTTTGACAGAACCCAAAGATGTGGGTTTAAATGCAAAGGGGCTGAGCTTGAGAACGGCAAGAGCATCATGCAGATAGTAGAGGAGCATTCGACTCTACCTGCCATGTTGCAAACAAACGTTGGGAGCACCACCGTGGTAGGCGTGGCCCCGCCCGAGCAGAATGGAACCGGGACGAGAGCTGTGAATGGGACAGTCGATGGCGACTATCAGTTAGTCCAACATGAAGTGCTGTGCTCCATGAAGCACACCTACGAAGTGTTGGAGTTCTTGGGACGTGGTACGTTCGGTCAGGTGGTCAAATGTTGGAAGCGAGGCACCAATGAGATCATGGCAGTGAAGATACTGAAGAACCACCCATCGTATGCCCGCCAGGGCCAGATCGAGGTGAGCATCCTGGCCCGACTTAGCGGGGAGAACGCAGAGGAGCATAACCTGGTGAGGGCTTTTGAGTGCTTCCAGCACAGAAACCACACCTGTCTGGTGTTCGAAATGCTGGAGCAGAACCTGTACGACTTCCTCAAGCAGAACAAGTTCAGTCCGTTGCCACTGAAGGTGATTAGGCCCGTTCTGCAACAGGTGGCCACGGCGCTTAGGAAGCTCAAAAGCTTGGGCCTGATCCATGCCGATCTTAAACCAGAGAACATTATGCTGGTAGATCCTGTGAGGCAGCCCTTCCGTGTGAAAGTGATTGACTTTGGCTCTGCCAGCCATGTCTCCAAAGCTGTGTGTTCGACGTACCTGCAGTCTCGCTACTATAGGTAAGCTGTGTTTTTTTGTTTCCTTTTATTAGGCTGACTACTTGTCATTAGGGATGCACCGAATGTTCGGCAACCGAAGTTATTCGGCTGAAAATGGCAAAAAAATCTCTTTCGGTGTTTGGCCGAATAAGCGAAAAGGCAGAATAATATGTACAGAACAATGACGCGATCAAGTAGAGGCACGCACTAATGCAGCAAACATGTCGGCAGCGTGAAAGTATTTAAATCTATCAGAGAAAGACACAGAAATCATTACAAGCACGAAGCACCAACAGCGAGAGACTGTTTAGTGCTGCATCACATGTCTCCGATGAGAAGAAGAGGTGGCTGATGCTGGTGGTTAGGCTACTGAATGATGATTGAAATCGCGAAATGGCCTCAAACGATTAGTAAATAAACTGCAGAATGTTATATTTTCTAATGCACGCACTAATTGCATGTATTCTGACAGGGCTGCACGAGCTCGCGGCGCCAAGGTTCAAAGTCCAAAGCACGAGGAAAATCTGAGCTAAAACTGTGTTACTCGTCAGTTGCTCAGTAACATTTTTGTGATTTATTTATTTATTTATTTTTTAAAGGCATGTGATACATGCGATAGGGTTGGGCCGATAGACGATGCCATCGTCCATCGCTGATGGCTGATAGACATCACGATGTTGAGCCGGCATCGTGATTCCCCCCCTTTTGAATGCACGGTCGCTTTTTAGTTTCACTATCACTTTCGAGATTCTTGATCCAACGTACTCTGTTTATACTATGGAGCGGCAGTACTTGCAACACATTTTACAAGATTATATGTTTGTCAGTGGTATTGGGGATCTGCAAATCATTCGCCATCGTCCTCAGTCATCTCTCCTTACACCGTGTCTACACCGGACGCGACAGCTGTCGTGTCGCGCCGCGCTGCATCAGCTAAAGACTGTCTACACTGGACGCAACAAAGCGACTGTTGAAAATCATTTGAAATTTGTGTCAGCACGTCATAAATAGAACGCGGCAGCAGTTTACTGTCAGGGATTTGTCGTGTCACTCTGCGCCGCATCCAGTGTAGACCGCATCACTGAGTTCTATTGACTGATCTATATATAATTAATCTCTATTATAGATCAGTGGTTCTATAGTATTTTGCCGCGGCGCTCGCATCCGGTGTAGACACGGTTTTAGGAATCATTAGTTGTTTTCCCTTATAAGGATTCACGCTTCGGGCACCCCCCTCTGCACCCGCCCACGCCGATGTCATCGTAGACATCGAAAATATTTTTAAATTGTTGTTTTGTAATTGATTTTTTTATTTGAAAAGCAGGATAAAAAGCATATTTTGGCTATTTAATTTATGCAATGGTGGAAAAAAAAGGCAAAATAGGCCTACATGGGGGAAAAAATGTGAAAAACCATGTTCTGTATTCGGCCTTCGGCCCAGTGTTTCATTTCGTTCGGCTTCGGCCAAGAATTTTCATTTCGGTGCATCCCTACTTGTCATGTCTCGGTTTAATCATAAATAGTCTTTTGGAATTTGTAGCAAGTATAAAGATATAATTTGTGGTGTTCGTTTTGAGGAAGTCAAACTGAGGAAGATTTACTTAAGCTGCACTTCCTGTCAGAACAATTATGTAATTCTGTCTATAGCTTTTGTCTAAAGTTTGATGGTAAGCTCTCTTTGTATCCACCATGGAGCAACACCCATACTAAATTTGTGTAATGATGAAAAAACGACGCATAAAGTTTTCGACTAGTTTGGTTCCCTCTTGTCTGCTTTTTTCCTAATGGGGTCAGTTCAGTCCGCGATGGCTGTACTTTGTGTCTCTGTGGTTGGCAGTTCTTTAGGAAGAATGTGGTTTGCTGAAGTGATTCATGGGACATGGAAGAACATGGAATCTTAAGTCTTAAATTAGAACATGCCTGATGTTTGTGTTTTAAATTCTCAAACTAAGTCAAACTTAATTAGTATTTTTTAACCCCAAAATTTCCTTTCATGCTTTCAGTCTATAGTATATTGTAATAAATGGATGATTCAGCCAAAAATTTAATCTCAACCTCATGTTGTTCCTAAAGGGGCGGTTACACTGCACTTTTCGTTCCATTGACTTCCATTCATACGCATGCGAATGCGTAAGACCGGAAACGCAAGCTCATGCGAAAAATTTAAGTGTATTATTATTAAATTACTTAATGTTGTTCGTTATTTTATATTTATATTTTCAGAATCATTTAAAATTAATTTTGCACACCTCAAGAACTTAATGACCTCAAGACCTTGGCGCGTGATGTCATATCCTGCTCCCGCCCATATTCGCAGCGGCATCTGAAAAAATTTAGCACGTTCAAAGTCTAGTGTGACCGCCCCTTAAGATGTATGACTTTCTTGCTTTTTAGAACACAAAGTACACAATACATTATGCATTATTATAATTTCAAAAAGTTCAAAAGATGTATATTTTTAATCCGCGAAGATGCATTAAAAGCTCAAAAGTGGCAGTAAAGACATTTATAATGTTCCAAAGTATTTCAAATTAAAGTCTTTCTTTTTAACTTTTTTTTTCATCAAAGAATAAGAAGAAATTGTATCACGGTTTTTTCAACATTAGAAAAATAAAATGTTTCTTCAGCAGCAAATCAACATATTCAGCATAAATCATCATAAATGATTTCTGAAGGATCATGTGACACTGACGGCTGGAGTAATGGCTGCTGAAAATTCAGCTTTGCCATCACTGGAATAAATTATGGTTTACATTATACTCGGATAGAAAATGGTTATTTTAAATGGTAATACTTATATAATATTTCACAAATGACTGTTTTTACTGTATTTTTCATTAAATAAACATTTTTTTTTTTTAAATAGAAAAAATCTTACAGACCACAAACTCTTGAATGGTAGTATATGTATTTTGAAGATTTTTTCAGCCGTTTTTGTCTGTTAGTGGGGTCCAAGACAACATTAAACTCAATAACTTTCACTGTGAGGTAGTGTTGTCAAAAGACCCTGTACTTCGGTATCAAGTCGGTACTAAAAAAATGAAAATGTTACGGTACCAGGTTTTTTTTAAGTACCGGTGGTACCGAGTACCCGGTCAACCCGGTTCTTGATGCGCTATCTTCATAAAAGCACTGAGACGTGGCGACATCAAAACGAGGAAACACACCAAACTAACAAAACACTTTAAAGACACCCAGATCAAATGAAAGAGTTCAAGCAGGTAAGTTTCATTTTAATTTTTAATATGTGTTTCCCATACATTGATTTATTTGAGGCGGCCCGCCACAATATCAGTGTCAAAGTCGAAACCCGGTGCGGGTGTTTTTATATCACTGTATTTCTGAAGGAAACGACTGTCTTCAGAAAATTATGGATGTCATTTTCATTTCATCTTGCCTGTAATGCCTGAGCAGCGTTTGTGAGCTGAGCGCTGCTTTGTGTACAGCGTTACCGGGGAAGCCTGATCTCTCGCGCTCTACAAGCGCCTCTTGCTGGCAGAAAATGAATTTGCATATATATGCCGCCACAAATAGAGTGCACGTTCTGGGGGAAACACTGCATATTATTCAATATTTTAATTTGAATGTCGGATTGAAATGAAAGCCATTATTAGAGTAGTTAATCGTTAGCATAAGCGCGGCTAATGCTAATATAATGAGCATATGAATAAAGTTTCTTTAACTATTTAAGAATGCTCCTATAACTTTTATTAGGGTAAAAAAAAAACAGGAGGACATGATGATATTTACTATTTTTACACACCAGAGGCTTTTAAATGAATTGTGAATCTAAAATATGTGTGTTAGAGAATGTACAAATGGTTAACATTGTTTGTGTCATATCAGTCAGAAGTTCTGGGCTTTTTTTTTTTTTTTTTTTTAAACTTAGTTGTTGTTCTTTGCTGAATAGCTCTAGGTTTTCAAAAGCCCTTTAAAATTAAATATGTACACATTTTGGATTAAATGAAAGTAGTCAACATTTTTAATTAGCATGTTTTTGTGTTTTGCTTTGGTACCGAAATTGGTACCAAGAACCGTGGATTTTCACTGGTATTGGTACCGAATACTGAAATTTTGGTACCGTGACAACGCTACTGTGAGGACAAAAACACTTTTCAAAACATGTAAAATAAGAAAATAGTTCAGGTTTGGAACAGTGTGTGGTTGAGTAAATCATTATTTAATTTTTTTGGTGAACGGTCCCTTTAAGACTTTTGTGCCACTGAAAGGCATACAAAATAGGTTTTGAACGTAATGTGACATTGCGGTGCGGAGTACAGTCTGTCTCTGTAAACTGTTTGTGGGGAAGCTATCAGCGAACAAGATCAAGAGAAGCTAGGCGCTAGTTTAAATAGGGCATTTGAACTCTTTGTACTTTGGCACTGCCACAGTTTGATGCCTGCAACTGCATGAACTCACAGCCCATGCAGGTGGCACATGTGAATGTGTCACTTTGCATGGGAATGAGATGAACTGAGGAACGTGTCTGTTGGTAATGCTGTCTTTGCACTCAAAAGAAGTGTGATAACAGATGTTTTTATAGAAGGTTATGAATCATCATTCACTCTCGCTTGTTCTTTTTTTTTTTTCTGGGATTTTGTTCATGACTCTTTACATAGTGTTCATGTTAAATCATTACATAAGTACTTTTACGTAATTTTACGAGTAATTTTAACAAACAACATGTACTTAGTGTGCAATTATTTTGAGTGGTTTGTAATAGTGCATTGTTTGCTATTGTAATTAATTAGTCACAAGTAATGTTTTTTTAACATTATCATTTTAAATATAAAGGGGTAATTTGTTAACATCTTCCCCTTTTATTTGTTGTGCTTTTGTTTTATAAAGTGCACGTTTTGTTCTATAAACAAACATAAGTGCTTATGGATAACTGAATTAGTGTTCAAGAAATTTGTTAAACCTAATTGTTAATTATTTCATCAAAATTTCATCAAAATATTCTTATATATTGCTATGTCTTTGCATGTCAGATATTGCTGTGTTTTTGATAAAAGCCCCACATTGTGGCCTATATCTGTAGCGTTCAGAACATGTTTGCATCCCAAAGTGGGGGAAAAGGGCATTGTGTGCTTCTGTTTTCCATTTGTCCCCTGTTTCTGTCGGCATGATCGATGCCGTAAGAATCCATAGCTTGTTCCCAGTACAGATCTAGCTCAGCTAAATTTAGGGTGGATCTCGTTGTGATCATGGACTCACTGTGGTATGTGAGGTTGTCATGACAAGTATTTATTTTTCGTACTTCGAGCAGGCTGCATTGAGCACGTACCCATGTGCCAGGAAGTGAAATTTTGCAGGTGTCGTGCAGTTGTTTTTATATTTCACACTGTTGTAGAACTAGTGTCTGTATGTTTGTGTCAAACATTTTCTCATTTTTATTAGGCTAATAGAAGAGTGATATTTTGAGTGGAACCTTGTAGTAGTTTAGTCTTTGATCAGACGATCTCATCTTCATTTAGCTGAAAACTGAAACCAAAAACCTTTGGTAATTAAATTTGTATATTTGGGTATGCTTCTGTATGCTGTTGATAAATTAAAGTTCTTTGCAAAAAGCTGCCTCTCGATATTTCAGCCAAATAAATTTGGCACTCTATCAACATTTTTGTTAGCAAAGTGCATCCATGCTCTTGACATGCTTACGTGTTGTAGCTTATCCACATTGTGCATGAAATAAGCAGGAAAAAAAGCATAATCTGAGAAGTGCTAATTTAAAGTCACTGTTTTGACCCTCCAAAACTATTTTGTCCGAAACTGATAAGTTCGGTTTTGAATTGGTCAAATTGGAAATCGGCAAATTGGATAATGTTGCAGAAAAGGATATCATGTAGTAATAGCGGTATCCCTAGTTGTAAGTCTGGTAATGTTCTAGTGGCCCTTTGTTAAAATAACCACTGTGGCCCATTAATAAATCACTGAGTTGCTTAGGTCAGTGTGTGTTGGGTTCCATGTAAAGTGAGGTACCTGCTTCAGTTTCAAGTTGCTACAGGAAAGGGTCATTAGGTGGCATGGATTTTGTTCTGGCCTCCTGAAGTGACTCATCCTGTTCCTGTTGTTTCCTTGACACACATACTGCCGTTGTTTGGCTGAATCATAGGATTCTTTCTACTCAACTCAAAAGTAGTTTGAAGTATCCAATAGCAGCTGCTTAAAAGTACATCCTTTCCATTAGGGCTGGGCAAAAAAATCGATTTTTCGATTAAAGGGGTCATATGATGCTGCTAAAAAGAACATTATTTTGTGTATTTGGTGTAATGAAATGTGTTTATGCGGTTTAAAGTAAAAAAAACACATTATTTTCCACATACTGTACATTATTGTTTCTCCTCTATGCCCCGCCTTTTTGAAACGCGTCGATTTTTACAAAACTAATCGGTCTGAAAAGCGAGGTGTGCTCTGATTGGCCAGATATCCAATGCGTTGTGATTGGCCGAATACCTCAAGCATGAGACGGAAATGTTACGCCCCTCACATACTGCTGATGCCGTGTCCAGCCGGAGCGACGAGGCATAAACATTAAAACCCATTACAAACAAGGCATTTGTTGCATCCAGTGGGGACATAAATACGGATCCGATTAATCGATGGAATAATCTGTAGAATACTCGATTACTAAAATAATCGATAGCTACAGCCCTACTGATGTTTACTGTTAATTTTTTTGAAATATCAATAGCATTTGTATTAAAACTATATTCACTGAATGTAATCAAAAAATTAAGAATCGAATCGAGAGCTTGCGAATCATCTGAATCGATACCCCAGCCCTACTTTCCATGTCTAAATGAATTTCTCTCACAGATTTAAGTGACGGGAATAAATTTGTAGTTTTGCAAAATTGATTGTGCTCAGATCAGCTCCAGGTTTCCCCATTTAGCTCTGGGTTTTGAAACAGGCAGTTAACCACCAGAAGGATAATGGTATCAGAACATTGGAAACAGTGTTAAAACCCAGGAAAACCGATATACACAGGGCAGTTGCATAACAATCTGCTTGCATTTAACAGAAGGCCAAGTGACGGGACCCAAGTCTGGCTGGCCTCAATGGATTGTGTGTGCTGTTCAAATAACCAGCGGTCTGTACTCAGATTCCTGCATTATAAACCCTAAAGTTGGGCAGGTGAGAGAGTCCCTCCATGCGGTTTCTGGGTCCTTGGCTTTGCTGAATTTGCAAAATTTTGGAATGATAATTTGTTGCTTGTTTTTATGTGCAAAGGGAAAATTTTTGGTACTGCCTGAAAATGTCAACTTGTTTTTCCCGGATTTGCTGCCTTCAGTTTTTTTTGTCCTCAAGATAAACAAAACGGTAGCTGTGCCTAATTTTAGCCGTTTTCGTTGTTTTTCATATCCTGTATTGTGCATTTTAGCAGTTTATTTCATACCTAGAGAAGTGTGAAAGACATTGGCCTTATTTTAAAATGCAGGCACTATCATATCTGTGCAGGCACACCCATTGAAACCAAATGACAGGTTTTGCCACCAGCCCATAATAAGCATTATGCAACACTTCTGTTTTTCTTTTTCTTTTTTTCTTCTCCCTTATGGGTCATACAGTTTAAAGTCCTTACACCACTGGCCTCTCCTCTGCTTTAATAAATCTGTTTTTGCTTCAGGAAGATGTGGAGTGAATCATTCCGCTAAAGTGCTTTCAAAATTGAGACTGACTTTGCCCAATGTCAACCATTTATTCTAATGCCATCACTTTTTTTTGCACGTTTTCCCACTTAGCTTGCTTGAAGCCTCACAGTAAACAAGAGTAATGGTTCGCAAATAATGCACAACTAAGTGCAACCTCCTGCACAGCATCTAAAAGCGTAAGTGGGCCAATGTATCATCACTAGAAGATGCAGTTGTGATTATTTTTCCCCTAAGTCTATGGTCTTCATGCATCCCTATGTATAATAAATATTGACCGAGACCCATGTTCATCTGTGGCCTGAGGAATGACCGTAAGTATGAACATCTGCTTTCTGTCGGTGTGTTTTAGATCGCGTGAATGCCTGGCCCCCATTTGGAGCGGACTTGTTCTCGCTTCAGATGAAGAAGATCTAATTGGCCAGATTCCTGGACTAATGAGCAACCTCAAGGGTTCGGTGGTATGGTGCACTTGGAAAGAGAGCGCACATCTAGTTGTTTGTGTATCCCAGGCCCTTTGATGCAGCATTCATGCATTGCAAACTCCTCACAGCGTTAGTGGGTTCGGTCAGGCTTTGTTTACTAGGTTTCGAAATGCTCTTTGACCTCCGACCAGATGGAAGTTACTAAACCCTGATGTGTCCGTCATGAATAGAGACACCTTGTTTTCATCCTGGGTGTTCATTCAGGTTGTGTTGTCACTTTTATAGAGAGCTTGATGGTCTGATCTTGACCCTTTAACATGACTGACTTTAGCATAGCCACATGACAAGCGCTGCCAATAGCATCACTTTAGAGTGTTTTTTCTTTTCTTTTTTCTTTTTTTTTAATCCTAATATCTTTTTCTCATTTTCTTTTTGGGGAGATGCACCAATATTAATTTTAGGGCTGCCACTAACGACTATTTTTATTTTGATTAATCTATCGACTAATTTATCGATTAGCTAATGTACATTACGCATTACAACAAAGGCCTGCAGAGGGCGCCAATGGCCTGATTATTTTTACACATTGCTGTGCGATCTTATACTTGTTTAATGACCAAGCACCATTTAATTCAAATGTCCACTTAATCTTTAATATTTTGCCATTTCTTTAGGACAGAAATGGTATAGCCACTGTAATTAAAAGAATATGTGGGCATCAAAATGTGTAAACTCAGAGTGAGGGTTTGAGCTTTTATTTTGAAACCGCGATGTATTCTCCTGCGTTTTATTTATAAAGTAGATTTATAAATTATTTACCTTACAAATCTGATGAAATGGCGCACGTTGCGTTTCCAGATGAACGTTATAATAAACCCAAACTCACAACAACATGCAGAGATGGAGTTTGAGATGCACCACATGTAAACGATAACGGTTCCTTTGGAACTACTATGAATGGAGCCGCTGTGTGACGCACCTACTTAACCTACACTCATGTAAATAATTAAAGCGCATATACTGTATTAGAACTGCATCGCATATAATTATTTAATTAAATCGTAGCGTTTGTCAATTCGCAATTATGCTTAATTATGATTTTTAAATGGGTTTAATATATCATGCAGCCTTGGGAAACAGTCTAATAATGTGTTTTATGGATTCTCGTCCGTGAAATGCGCCACTTCCGGTATTTTGCCAGTTAGTCGACGTGAGCAAAATGAAGTCGAGGATTTTTCAAAATTGAATAATCTTATAAAATCGACGAATCGCGACAGCCCTAATTAATTTCGTTATTTTTTTTATTTATTCATTTTTGTTTAAATTATAGCTAAATTAAAAGCTTGTTTTAAATGTTACAAGTCCATTTAGGATATCATAATTTACAATATGAATAATGGAGATTTGCCAAAGATTACATTTTAACCATTTTAACAGTGTCAATAAATTATTATTATTATTATTATTATTATTTTATTTTATTTATTTTTTATTTAGTGAATGCTGAATGATGTCAAAGGTAATTAAAGATCCAGTATCGGCCATTATAATTTAAAACATCTCTAAAATCAGTCAGTAAACACAAAGGTACTGATACATTTTGCATCCCTAGAGACTTTTGAAGGTAGTTCTGTCTAGAATGGCTTGATCGTTGTTTCAAACTCAATGCAACAAGATGCATGTAGGATCAATTTTGCTGTGTGCACATAGTGATGCGTCATGCAAATTGTCCATTGCTGGTTGCAATTAGGTCAGCGGCAAATCGAAATTGAAATCAGACCGACAAGGTTTATGTGTGGTGGTTGCCAGCTGTGTTTTAAGAGCCTGGAATCAGTTTGTGCGCTTTGATCCATTTGTCAGATCATCTTGATATGTCGTGGTCTGTATATCATCCGCTTGAGGATGAAACCTGATCACACGCCCCTTCCTGTAACAGCTTACCATTGCTGTTCGACATTTTGAATTGGGACAGTGTAGGTTACAGGTGTGAAGCCTTATACCTTCCTTAGAACCTGGAGTCTGTTTTACATGCCATCTGGTATAAGGTTCCCATTTCATCTGTAGAAGCTCCTGGCTTGCTTCCCAAACTTCAGGGCTTATGGCATCAAGAGTTTATGTGAGTGATTGCAGAGTCTCATATCACCTTAGTCATTTTAGATCCAGTCCTACTGAAAACCTTCGCATGAAAGGCTGTTTTTGTCTTTAGGAGTAAACTAAAAGAACACACTGAATCTGTGCCTACAGAATTCCACAAAGTTAAGTGGATTTGGAAAATTCTACAAACAGGGTTCGTTACACATTCTCTTATTGAAAATTGATTAATTTGAATTTGCTTTCAACTACCAATCAGAGAGCAGCACTCTCTGTTTAACACCATGTTAAAATTGTCCCGGAATCAGGACAGAGTAAAAAAAAACCTACAGATTCTCAGCCACATCATTGGACGTTAAGCAGTTAGAAGCCTTTAATGTAGCTTCATTCCTTAACTCAGTCTTCTCAAGAACATCTAAACCAAATCAATACCTAATAATATAGCTGTTCATGCTGTTGCTTCCTGAGATCATCAGGCCTTTTATAGAGGATTATATTCAGCTCTGTCTAATGCACATTGATTCCATTGAAGCCGGGCAGACTGTCTGCGTTTCTTAGCATTTCCGGCGGGAGCTGAAATGATGCAGCATTAAAAAGGCTTTGTTTATTGCTCTGGTGCCTCTGCCTCATAACGCTCCATGCAAACAACACTTCCGTCTCTGAAGAGTTTGAAAAAAAAAAAAAACAAGCTTAATTTTTTTTTTTTTTTTTTTTTTTTGGAACCTGTGTTACTTTTTTCAGGGTTTTT
>NW_015646352.1:1526462-1532535 GCF_001515625.1 Sinocyclocheilus rhinocerous | reverse complement strand
AGAATATCTCTTTGGTTTTGAGACTTTAGTCTTTGCAACTTCAGGGATCTTATCTATGCACAATCAGCTTGTAAAAAACTTCAAGGAAAACTTGAAATCGCATCATATGACCCCTTTAAAGAACTTGATTTGTTTACCTGGCAACATTATCTACCTGAATCAGTTATTCTAGAAAAATCATGTGTGCACAATAATTTTATAAAAACATGAAACTAAACATTTAGTGAAACAGCTAAAATTAACTTAAATGATTTTAGCAAATGGCTGCAATATAACAAAGAGTGAAAAATTTAAGGGGGTCTGAATACTTTCCGTACCCACTGTATATATATTTAAACTATAAATATAAACTATAAAATTAAAAGACATTTCTTTTAAATGCTTAGCACAGTAATGAAGGCAGCAAAATATGATAGATAGAACAGAACAAAAAAGACTATTGATAATCTTTCATTGCGCAAAATTATAATACAAAAGGGTATGGCTCCAATAGAGAGCAGCACAAAGCGCTTATGCGCATCCCGTTCGCAGAATGATGCGCTTGAAGCAACACGAAGTCACAGCGCGCAGTGCTCCGCATTAGGGCTGTCAAAAAAAAATTCTAATTTCGAATATTCTTCGAATTTAAATAAAAAAAAATCCACATTCAAATGCAAAAACATTGCATTCGAATTATAGGTGTGCGTTAAGGAGGCAGCCTTATCAGCGGCGCACGAGATGCGATGACGATGTAAGTGTCGTTGCATTATAATGTTTTTGTTAGCCTATGCAGTTGAAGCCACTAGATGTAGCGCTGCTGCGTTGTTCATTAAAAATATAGTGGAAAAAGAGAACATCAATGCTGAGAAGATCTTGTTTACATCAAAACCAAAGTTTAACTTTGCAAAAAACATATATCGAGACTTTATGGCGGGTTTTTCCCCATCCCACTGCGTGTCATGTTTTTAAATGAAAAAATTTACTCTGTGTGATTGGCTTTCCGCCCTTTGTATTAAACTATGCATACAGACATGATGCTGTTTTGTTAGTTGTTTAAGCAACTTAATTAATTATAATGGTTTATAAACATTATTTTAAACATTATGCACTTTTTTTCGCAGATAGGCATGTTATCTTATGCTTTGAATGATGTGCCCTCTTGTGGCCTCAGGAGAGAAGCCAAAAGCTTTTCTTCACCCTAACTGAAATTATGCATTTTACATTCGAATAAAATTCTAATTTAGTTTTTCAGCCATTTTGACAGCCCTACTCCGCATAAAAAAGGGAAGAGATATTGCTGCGTAGTGTATTATATCTGTGCGATATTTTATTGAGCCTTTTATTTTAACAGTTTTAAATCTCAGTTATTGTGCGCTCTTAAAGAGAGTTTCATCGTCTTGACTGTGGTAACCAAACGCGACACGCAGTTTGAATGCTGAATGGAGGATGACAGACAGCAGCAGCGGAGAGAAGAGTTTGCGTGAACTTACGTCTTAAATATTAATCTATACTTCACATTAAACTATGGAACGGCTTCAGAACACTTGAAATACAGTGCACGAAAACGTTATAGTGCTTTATAATGTTTTTGTGCCTTTCGTGGGGCTTAACAATAACACAGAATAGTATACTCACTATATCGGATTTGGATCGGTCTCGTCTGACCGATACCCGATCTGGCAAAAAATGCCAGTATCAAAGCCGATACCGATACTGAGTATCGGATCGATGCATCCCTAGAATCAATTGTTCTTTTACTATATAATTGATGCTGTTATAGCTTTATTAATATTTTTTTAATTTTTATATTTTCTGTTTTCATTTTTTAAATATGTTTATATAGTTATTTTATTTCAGTTGCAGTGATTTTAGTACAAGTTAAAATAAAACCATATATACACAAACACATACATTCTACTGTTCTTAAACTTGTATTTATTTCTAAGAACAAGTAATTTAGTTATTTTTTAATTTATATTTTAAGCCAGATAGTTTTTATTTCTTTAGTGAATCAGTTCCAAAAACTGATTCAGTTACTCATTGTAAACATTTTGCTTGCTTCAGTATGTTTTGATGTTGCTTGCTTCAGTATGTTTTGATGTTGCTGTATATTACTACACTTTGTTATAAACTGCTGTGTCCTCTTGTTTTAGCTTCACATTTCACCCGTTCTCATAACCTAAACCAGGGATCCTCAAATCTGGCCCATGAGATCCACTTTCCTGCAGAGTTTAGCTCTAACCCTAATCAAACACACCTGAGCATGCTAATCAATGTCTTCAGGATCATTACAAACTCACAGGTAGGTGAGTTTGATCAGGGTTGGAGCTAAACTCTGCAGCGCATTGGCCCTCCAGGGCAAGACTTGAGGAACCCTGACCTAAACCCTCTGATGGGAATCGGTTTTGCTGTGACCTCAGGAATGCTTAGCTTCCAATAAAAAATGGTTTGGTTGGTGCTATAAACCCTAAACTTTGTTCTGGAATAGCCCTGGTTACAAGGTCTAACAGAATGTGATTTTCTAGCCAATGTGTACTAATTGTACGCTCTGCTTCTAGAACTAAGGGGTGGTGCAGGAGCCAGGCTTTAGCTATGAGTGGTATGTTGTACCCTTTGGGCGTTAGCCGGAGAAAAACATTAGCTTGTCTGGATGTTTTGCAACACATGACTGTGTTATGGTTGGATATGGGAATTAAGGGAATTGTTTTAGTGCTAGCCAGTTCCTTCACCCAAAAAAAAAAAAAAACCTCAAACTAATGTACTCATAAAAATAAATGTTCCAAAAGGGGGTTTTCACAGTGATGCCTTAGAAGAACCATTTTGGATTTCCCAAAGAACCTTACAGTGAATAGTTCTTAAAAGAATGGTGTAAAGAACATTTTAATAATCTAAAGAATTTTTTTCCCACTATAAAGAACCTTTTGTGCAATCAAAAGGTTCCGTTGATTAGGGGTGTAACGATATTCAATCCGAACCGAAAAACCGTGATACACCACTCGCGGTATGTACCGCGGTACTCTCTTGGCCTACCCTGCCCCCTGCTAAGACACTTCAAACACATAAGACCATGATGGTTTTGAATAGCTTGAATTAGGGCTGGACAATAATTCAATATCAATATGTATCGCGATATAATTATTTTCAATAACGGTGATATGATTTTTAAACACATTTCCGATATTTCGATATACATTACCAGTGTTTCCCATACATTGATTTATTTGTGGCGTTTGACTTCGTTGAATAAACATGAGCATTTTTTTTCTAAAATATTATATGGTTTTATATGAGGTGTCATAGACTTGGCAAATTCATTTTTCATAAGTTTGTATGCACAGACATCTGTTGTGGGCGTTCTTGGCAGTTTTTACAAGGCTTTTTAAAATAGTGTTCATATCGATATCTGAATTATATCGTATCGACCGAAATTAAGAAATATATCGTGATATAAATTTTGGCCATATCGTCCAGCCCTAGCTTGAATCACTTTGAAAAGGAAGGTACCATTAAGGGCAACATCTGCATAACTAATCTGTCATATAGGCTACATAAAATTATAATGAGAAAACAACTGTAAAAGAATATGCCATGTTTCAGTGCATTGTAATGGAAAGAATGCGTCCACAAAGTTATATCTTCATGACTAGTACAGTCAAGTTTGCTTGTGCAGCCACTCATAGCCTTTTGTGGAACTGCAAGTATTTACATTTTAGTATCAAATATTGTTTGCATTTAGGCATTATTTTATTTAAATTTTTTTAAGGCAATAGATTTTTTGGTAACCCTTTATAAAGCAAAATTTTTTTAAGTCTCATTTCTCAATACATTAACATGAACTAGCAGATAGCTATTATTATTATTATTATTATTAAGTTAAAAGTGAATCTAGTGTTCTTCTGCATTGCTGGTGCCATGCCATGAACCCTACTCCCACAGCAAACAGAACCGAACCAAACCAAACCATGGCTCCAAATCGGTGTTGTGAACCGATCCGTGGCATTTGTATATCGTTACACCCCTACCGTTGATGTTAAAGGTTCTTAATGGAACCATGGATGCTAATAAAGATCCTTTATTTTTAAAAGTGTAGCTAGTACTTCTCCAGGACACGTTCTCCTAAAACTGCCAAACGAATTGTGGGTGTTGTCTAACAGATCTGAAAAAGGGGTGTCAGAGGTGTTGCCTGACAGATTTGCAGCTAACAATCGCGTTTCGTGTTACTTTGCGTGTTATTAAAAGTCCAGTACGCTACAGGATGTCATAACGGCTCGGATTGTGTTACTCAACCTAAATTTCCTTTCATATTTCCCAAACTGCCACGATATGTTTCTTTTTGCAAAAAGAAAAGTTTTGGATGACTTGTAGGGGAAGTCCGAATAACTGCTCTCTGCAGTAGGAGATTAGATAAGCTGTGTTTGGGTGGGATTGGTTTACCGAGAGCTCTCTGACTGGACGCTGAGCAGGAGGGGCAGAAAAAACCCAGTGACCCATGTCTTCTCATTCCCGTTCACAGAAGCCGCTGTTAATGAAAGGCTTTAACCTGGCAGACACGTGTGGATCATCTGCTGCGGCTATGTGTTCATATTCAGCTCTCTCTGGGCGGTTGACTGCGTGCCAGAGACAGTCTAATGTCCTCGCCCCTTTTGTGAGCAACACAAGACGTTGAAAACCCTGGGGTTAGGCTGGGATGATCAGCTGGGGGCAGATTTCTGAAAATCCCACACCCTCACACGCTGTCTGTTTGCGGTGAGAGACTGCTGACAGCGGTTTTGACACAGCTGATCTCCCTAATCTCACGTCCCCTGACACATTTCGCCGCCTTTCGTTTTTTTTAACATCCCCTGGCTGAAATCCCATCCTGATCATCGTGCTCTCTAGACGACGTGCCCTATGCTTGTTTTCTGAACGGCTGCAGAGCTCCGTTGGCCTTCAGAGAGGTTATTGCGTGGTCATGGGCTTGCCGTCCCAGTAGCTGCTTTAGACTGCGGTCGCTCTAGGCTTTCCGCCTGCAGATTGAACCAGATGACTCGTACCCACCTCCGTCCTATCCTGCCGACTTCACAGGAAATAACTGATGCCGGACGGGTTCAAATTTAGCATGGCTTTGCTTGACAAACACTGACTTATTGGTTCGTACTGACACAGAAAATGGCCTTTTAGCATGTGCCCACCATTAGCAATTCCACCTTTTAGTCTTTCTTTTGGTCTTTAAAACATGATATCGGTGGAATCAGGTTGCATGACAGAGAACAGTGGATACACAACACCTCCCTTTGAAAACACTTTTGGTAAAGTTGATGCTGTGATGGTGAATATTCTCATGTTGCTGTTGTTTTCATCTTACTAGAGTTGTAACTATTCACTCAACTCACGATTCGATTCACGATTTTGATTTCACGATTCGATTTTCTCATGATTTTTTTTCTAACATAATGAGATTGAAGACATTATACAGTACATGAAAAGGTGTCATTTTATTAGGCTATTGCTGCACATTTTTTTGTGAAATTAAAATATAACAAAACTAAATTGAACACAATACAGCGTTTCCTGGGTTATCGCTGTAAACAAAGCAGCACTGCGCTTATGAACACTACTTTAATATGCATTGTTCAGAGGCAAGATGAAAAGAAAATACCACGTAAACTTTTCTAAAGACAGTCTGTTCTCCTCAGAGATACATTCATATAAACTCCTACTCCAGTTGTATCGCGAACTTTTTTTTTAACTTAATTTCAATATCGCGATAATACCATATACCGTAATAAAAGCATTAGCAATTAATCGCAACATGAAAATTTGATACCGGTATGTCCCTAGTCACATATTTGAATCGATTTTCGACCGGCTCGCGGTTAATCGTTACATCTTTACATCTTACCTTTATTATATTGTTGGCTGGTCCAAAACAAATCTGATTGTTGGAGAGGTCAGGACAATTAAATCTGTATTCCTTACAAAATAACCCCATATCAATGGCTGTTGCAACAGTAGCTCCATGTGTGTTTTTGGCATGGTCAAGTCTGTCTTCTTTCGCTGAAATTAAAGGGGTCATATGATGCTGCTAAAAAGAACATTATTTTGTGTATTTGGT
>NW_015646352.1:1523893-1525733 GCF_001515625.1 Sinocyclocheilus rhinocerous | reverse complement strand
GCGTTGCATCGCGCCGCGTAAATATAAAACCATGTCTGCATTTGTGATTGGAGAAATGACAAACAACAAGCGCTACTCTACACTGCTCAAAACTCGCGTTTGAATCGTCAGTGGCAAATAGTTTAAATATAAAAAACGTACTTACAGTCTTTGAGTCAGAACAGCCGGCATTGTAGTCTACTCTACCAGGATCAGGAAACAGTCCTCCATAAAATGCGCTGGACACATCTGAATATTTGGGTTAAACTGTTCTGGACCAGTGTTGTAAATACAACTTAACCACTGATTTCTAGTCGTGTCCTCTTTTGGTAGGCCAAACAAAGTAGTTTCGCTTTCACAATGAAACAGCGTCACACACCGCGCGGCCTTGAGTGAGCCGCTGTTAATGAATATTTTAATGAAACCTATTTTGAACCTTATCCAAATAATGTATAGTCCTACAAAGCAATTATTATCAGAGCATATGAGCAGAGCATAGCGTCACTGAAGGTAGCATCATTTTACCAGCGTTGCCCAGTACAGCTGAACTAGCCTACACCATGTTACAGCACAGTAGCGCTACTGCAAACCGGAACAAGCAGGCCTATACTGCATAGATATTTCCTCTCAGGGTGTTATTTGAGCGGACTTTGCTTTTCCGATGAGCTTGAGCGGTACACGAGCAGAACGCACATTCATAGATCGGAATATTGAGCTGAGCTTCAAACCACGCAGTGACGAGGAGAGTGAAACATGCGCGCTGAACACAGCCGGGCGGGGTGCGATGCGGCGCGCCATATATATTATTATTATTATATGTGGCCTATATTTTCGGTGCTACTTACTAGGGCTGTGCGATTAATCGAAATCGTCATAAAATCGTGATGTTGAACAGTCAACACATGACTTTTTGGCTAGATTTAAAACAAGGAAAAGTGCACTTTTAGATAAACAAGGCAATAATAGATGGCACTCGTGGTGGTAGTTAAAGTTATATTTATTGAGTTTAAACGTGAATATGTCTATGAAAGATTGTATTACTGTACTGTGATAAAAGAGAATCACAATGCTGAAAAAGCATTTTCAGAAACAACGTTTGGATTTGAAATCAAAATAATGGATAAATGTTGTCTTTGTGGTATACCGCCGTGGATCAGGAGCGGACCGCAAACGCGTCCTGTGCAAATGCAAAATGAGTCCGTGCTGCTTCTGCACCGCATACACATACTGTATACGCACTGCAGACGGAGTACGTGTGAACTTGGCGCAACAAATCTAGTTCAACAATGTATGGCAAAAAAATAAATAAATCCCTGGACATGGGATACTTTTTTTTTTCTGCCATATGTCTATTCTAGAGACATTTTGTTACACCTTTACTTAGTGATTATTTTGCCTTATGTCTGTTCTAGAGACATGGTACAGCTTCTTGATAAAGCTCTAATAGGTTTTCTTTTGGAAATATGTTTCAAATTCACACTGAATGCATTAATGACTATAAAGCATGTCTGTGTGTCAAAATCGTGATTAAAATCGAAATAGCAAAATTGATCAAAGAAATCGCGATAAGTTTTTTTTTGCACGTATCGCACAGCCCTAATGCTAATTGTCAATCATCTTTGACGATAGTGGTCCTGACAGAAATCTAGCATAGCGTTAGTTCTGGCAGGTCACGTTAGTCAAGCTCGCATCAGCTTACTCTCAGCTGATCCCCATCAACCTATGGGAATACAACACCTATCTAAGCATTCATATATAAGGTCCCTCAGTATTATCAGCAGTTTTCGCATTGCTCAATAGCTACACTGAACAAAATTATAAATGCAACACTTTTGTTTTTGCCCCCATTTTTCATGAGCTG
>NW_015646352.1:1521338-1523242 GCF_001515625.1 Sinocyclocheilus rhinocerous | reverse complement strand
GTGTAAGAAGCCACATCATCTCACAGAAGGATTTATTTCAAACACTCGACTGACATTATGAAGTGAGTTTGGAGTAAAAATGTGTTATTAAATGTGGTATTTTCACATGCTTTCAGATGGAGCAGCATTTACTTCACAGCCGTAGTGCACTGAGAAGCTATGCAAACAGCTGTCATTATCGCAAACTATTTCTTCGATTTCATAATCGCGCAATAAAATTGATTTTTTTGCGTAACTTGTCAGTGAACGACGGCTCTGTGTAGTAAATTCTGCTCCATCTGAAAGCACGTGATGATGATTTCCTGCTGATTACAGAACCGGCATTACTATCAAAATGCGCATGACAATCGCATTCGATTAATCGTGCAGCCCTAGTTCAAAGTACACTTATGATTTTCTGCATGCTTAAGCTTTTTCTTTCTACAGGTTATCTTAATGGTTTTTCCATTGTTTTAATGTAAGTTTTAGTATAACATTATAATACCATAATTTTTTTTTTTATTATTTATTTAAAGAAGAAACCAATCCAATGTATAGTTCACATTTGAGGCTTAATACTATAGAAGAGCAATAAAAGTTTTTCAGTTCAGAGTGTTTTCAGCTTGCTTATTTTCATCTAAAAAATGGCATGCTGTTGCTTCAAACAATGATATAAACATCATTCAATGATAATCGTAATTAATAATCGCAATTACAATTTCAAGGGAATTATAGACTGTTATGGTTTGTCATAATCGTGCAGCCCTAATATCACCATCTCAGCATTTACCTAATTACATGTTATCAAATATTTGTATGCATGTAGTTGTGTGAAATTAGAAATGATGAGAATAACATCACACCGTTTGTTAGTTTGTTTTTAGTCCACGCTGTTCTTGGCTGCTGTTTACAAATTGAGCTTTGCACTGAAATAAGCCCTATGAAATCTAATCTTACTCCAGGGGAAAAGGCTTGAACATTTGAAGTCTGGCCTGGACTCAAGCAAACATAACGCGGGTGCAAATGCTGCCTTTAAATAGTCTTAACAGTAACTCTCTTTGTTTGAGTTGGGAAGTCCAGACCTGCCGTGTTATGTCATCATTTTTTTTTTACCTGATTTCTGCAACTTCCCCTGATTCTTTTACCTGAAATGCGACTTCCTGCTGACTGTGGGCTGCTGGGAATTTTTTTTTTTTTTTTAAAGATTTGCAAAACCACAATGATGTAAATGGCATTCTTAAACCTGAGTACATTTTTTGAGCGGAAACCAATTGCGGTTACAAAATAATTTGGCAGTGTTATCGTTTAAGGTCTGGCCTAATACCCTCTTGTCCTTCAATGCCCCTTGCTATTGGATTTCTCTGCACAGCCAAAGCATGGTAGTATGTTTAACTTATGTTAGGCTTTGGATTTAGTCTGTTTGCCCATCGCTATGCTGGAGGTTTATTGGGGTTTAGTCAGTAAGATCTTGTGCAGAATATAGAGCACTCCATTTGTTTTGTCACTGTGCCAAACATACTCATGTTTGTACTGTCAGCTAAGCCAAACTGTTACCAGGGCAGAAAATAGCCTCTCGTGTCACAGTTTTAATAACCGCAGTGCTTGAAACGGTAGTAGTTCTGTGAAAACAACAACTGTCTGTAGAGTTCTTAAAGAGCAGGTCATATGGTATTTTAAAGTGTCCTAATGTGTTGGAGTCCCCTACAACAGGTTTAAATGCATCTAAGGTCAGAAAACATTGTAATTTTCTCAGGATATACATGTAATATTAGAGTCATTTGCCAATGATTTCGAAACGATTCATTCCAAGCAAGTTCGGAGCAAACCCCTCCCTTCCATAAGCCTACTCTGCTCTGATTGGTCAGCTGGCCAAGCCTGTTGTGATTGGCACAGAGAGGAGTCCTTGAGCAAGTTAGCGAGCGCTA
>NW_015646352.1:1519928-1520834 GCF_001515625.1 Sinocyclocheilus rhinocerous | reverse complement strand
CATCTCATAAAAGTGAGTTTGAGTAAATGATTATTGCAGGGTACAAGATAGTAATAGTAGTAGTAGCCCAATTCAGACTAATAATACATGGCTCAAAACTTAAGCACCTTCTCAAAACAGTTCTGAAGCATGCTTTTTGTTTGTTTGCTAACAGACACCAGTGTTTCCCACAGACTGCAAATGAAAAGTCATTCTCTGCCAGCAGGAGGCGCTGTTGGAGCGAGAGATATAGCGGTTTCCCCGGTAACGGCTGTAATCAAATAAGCACTGCGCTCAGTCACAAATGCTACTTTATCAGGCATTACATGAAAGACGAAATGAAAATGACACCTTAGCTTTTCTGAAGACGGTCGGTTCTTTTCAAAGATACATACATATAAAAACACCAGTGCTGCATTTTAATTTTGAAATATGCAGTGTTTAGTTTATTCAACGAAGTATAAGCCTTTTGGAAAATCTATTTGTGGTGGTCAGTTTTGATACTGTGACGGGCCGCCGCAAATAACTCAATGTATGGGAAACACTGGACACTGCTATAAGTCAAATGGCCAAGTGATAACAAAAATAAAAAAGTTCACACATATTACACAGCCCGCTGCTCATAACTGCGAGTGCATTGGCCACGTCGGACCTACACACACATTTCATGAGGAAAGTTCATGCACGTTATAATCAGCCCAGAAGCTTCGTCGGAATTGCATGTTTCTACTCTCACATGCAAATGACTTGTTGCACTTATGAATATGACAAAAGCCCGGCATCAATTCTAGTAGGGTAAAACGTAATTACGCTTTCGAAACGGTCTGTTTTGCCCTGCCATCATTAGCTGAAGCTGTGTGTGAACAAGAAGTGGCTGCAGAGTGTGAGTTGCTCCGTCTCTCACGCAGCCAGAGAGAGATTCTCCGG
>NW_015646352.1:1515600-1518639 GCF_001515625.1 Sinocyclocheilus rhinocerous | reverse complement strand
GAAACACTGGACACTCTGGACACTGCTATAAGTCAAATGGCCAAGTGATAACAAAAATAAAAAAGTTCACACATACCGCTGCTCATGCTGCTCAAGAGTCACTAAGAGGGAAATTCCCCCCATTTTTAAAAACGTAATTCAGTCCCTGAATGAATGTCTGTAAAAATCCTGACTGGAGCATCACTATATATAATTCTACATGATAAAAAGGCTTCAAAAAGATCAGTATCGGTGATCATATCGGCAGATGCTGCTTCCTGTGATCGGCCCAAAAAATCCTGATTGGAACACACTTATTATAATTCACTATATATAATAAAATACATGTTTTTGAAGGACATTTAATGAATAAATGGGATCTGTACATGAACCATGCTGAATTGTTTGTTAAATAGTTTGCCTAATTTAGTTGCTTAAAATAGCAAAAAGTAGTTTCAGCTCTATTTACATCCATTCTGCAAATATTTCTTCATAATCTCTGCAGAAAATGTGAAGGAAAACTGCAGATTCTGTTTAGGCTTAGCTATATTAAATTAAACTATTTTTTTTATTTATAATAATAATAATAATAATGTGTTACTGTTACTATATATTACTTAAATATATTTTATAATAAACAATCTTGCAGATTCTGTCTGGGCCTAGCTATTTTAAATTCTTTTTATTTCAAATATATTAATATTAGTCATTATTATAATGAAAACAATATTAATCTCAGTAAAATAATTATAATTATTACTATTATTAAATGTATTTTTATAAGAAATAACCCTGTAGATTCTGTCTGGGCCTAGCTGTATTAAATTAAATTAAATGCATTTATTATTATTATTATTATTATTATTATTATTTAAATATATTTAGCAAAAATAATAATAGTTGTTTATTAATAATAATAATAATAATAAATGTCTGTCATGTTGTTTGGATATTCCAGTAATACACATTATTTTTTTCCCCCAACAGTAAACAATTAAACTTTGCTTCACACCCAAAACCTTACAAGATTATTGCATTTTTTTTTTTATTCGCTTTGCATTTAAATACTGTACAGCAGTCCCTTCCACTGATAGCTGCACAAACGCAACTAGCATTGCACTGTGTAGACCATCCCAGCACTGTTGTTTGTTTGACTCTCTGACGACGCGTCGTTCTGTGTGTGCAAATAATGAGTTGAGCAGCTTAAAATGAATCTCAGCATTTGCTGCTGCAACACCTTTGACTAGGAAGACTAAAGACGGCGTAATTGTATAGACAAAAAATGCAATAAAGAAAAACCTGTAACTTAATTTAAAAACCTTGAATTTAAAAGGCAGTATCACATAGCCAAGCCATTAGTGAATTATTCACAACGGCTTTTGTTACCACACAGGTAGGGTACTGTTGGTAGTTACAGCCGCTTACTAGTGACCTGTCATGACATATTCTGGTATCAATAGCTTTGGCAACAGTTACTGTTTTAACTGTGTATCCTTTAGGTGCTACATGTGTGAAGCTCGGACATACAGCAGAGCTTTAGTGCCCCAGGAATTTGCTCTGTGGTTGATTATTAATGGTGACCAGGGTTAATTGTGTGTCATCAGACTCCTCCTCTGTCATCACCCAGTTTTGGTGTTTAGATCCGTCCTCATCTGTCGCTAGGCAGCCAGCATTTTCCCTCCGGTTGTCACGGTAGCAGATGTGTATGTGCCCATTGACGTCAAAGCCCAGGTCCAACAGCAGACTCATGCTTCATCAGACCAGGGATGCTGCGTCATTAGGCTCAGGATCATATCAATATGGACGTGAAACATGACTCTTGAGCTTAAGTGAGCATGAGCTGAGTCTTACATAGATGTCTCAAACCCAAACTACTGTGCGTCATAAAATCATATTAAATGTTACATTTAACATTAGATGATGTGTTTAAATCATCTTGGTATTATCATAATGATTTGTTTGATTCATATTGTAGCGTTTCGCTAATCCAAACAAAGGCTTGTTCATCCTTCTCTGGAGCTTTCGTAATGAAGTTTCCCACTGCTTTTCAATTAACAGCCTGTTGTCAAGGTAACCACTCCATTAATTCTCATCCTTTCCTGATAATGTGTTCCAGGGCTCCAGAGATCATCCTGGGCTTACCCTTCTGTGAGGCCATAGACATGTGGTCACTGGGCTGCGTCATCGCTGAGCTCTTCTTGGGCTGGCCGCTTTATCCAGGAGCGCTGGAGTATGACCAGGTAAGATCAGCCAGTGATCTCGGATAATGACCCACTTTGTTGCGACACTAATGGGCAGCATTTTGGAGGATGACATCATTTGCTATTTTTCAGAGCAAGTCTTTGTGATGAGTTTCTTCTCATCGTTAGTAGCAGCAGGATTGTGCAAAACTATGTATTTTCAAAATCTTGGTGGATGCCTTTGTAATAAAACAGGATGCAAGGGTCTTGTGACTTGTTTTTAAAAGAGACTATTTTTAACTTGAATTCAGCATCTTAACACAAGTCGTATTGCAAAGCTCAAACTGTAAAACAGGTAATGCACAGCATGCTAGTTAGAGATTGACCAATAGTGGGTTTTGGACAGCTGAGTTTATCTAGATTCTTTTTTTCTAGTAACCGCCTCCAAAAATTATTTCATAAAATTGTAAAAAAAAAAAAAAAAAAAAGTATATTTAGTTTCTAAATACTATATTATATTATAGTATTAGTTTACATATTACTTATTTCCTTATATAATGAATTTATTTTAATATATAATAATGAATGAAAAGAAATCTTTAAAAAAAAAAATTATAATAAACTAAAATAAAACAAAAATGTCTTTGTTTTATTAGGGTAAGTCCAGGATGATCTCTTAAAATAAAATATATAATTTAATGTTATAATATATATGTATATATGTGTGTGTGTGTGTGTATACAGGTGCATCTCAATAAATTAGAATGTCGTAGAAAAGTTCATTTATTTCAGTAATTCAACTCAAATTGTGAAACTCGCGTATTAAATAAATTCAATGCACACAGACTGAAGTAGTTTAAGTCTTTGGTTCTTTTAATTG
>NW_015646352.1:1451209-1515513 GCF_001515625.1 Sinocyclocheilus rhinocerous | reverse complement strand
CTGAAATAAATGAACTTTTCCACGACATTCTAATTTATTGAGATGCACCTGTGTGTGTATATATATATATATATATATATAAGGAAATAAGTAATATGTAAACTAATAATATAATATAGTATTTAGAATCTAGATATACTTAGTTGACAATTGTGAATCTTGGTGCAGGTAGATAACTTTGTGAATTTATGCTAATTTAAATGCACATTTTTTTATTAAACAATCTGGCTAGTATTTTTAGCCATCAGTAACGGTGTATTGTGGTATTTAATAGATTTCTCCACCAACAATTGCAAAATATGCACACAAAAAAAAAGTCTGCTAATTCTGTAATGGACTAGTTTTATTTATCAGGTTTGTCAACTCAATACTTAAAGCGAATTTCTTCACATAACATGAAAGATGACTCACACATATGAAAAAAGTGTGAGAGCGTTTACCATCATGGACCAGTGCTGCCGATAAACGAGATGTCTGAGGTGGTGTAAATGGCGCGTATGACAGTAGCAAAACTAGCCGGCTATGTCAGTATAGGCTGGTTTGGGTTTGCTGACCACAGACTCCGGTCCGCCTACCCTTGCCAGCAATGGGTCCAGTTCCACTCCACACAGCAGAATGTATTTATAACCGAAAGCCCCACTGACACATACATACTCTCTCTGCACTATCAGCAGGTTCTCACTTCAGCGCGCGCTCTGTGTTTGTGCAGCGCTTTGGCAACCCGATCATGTCACTCTAGCACCCCTAAGATGCCATAAACACTGCTTGTTTAACACAGCGGTGTTGAGCCTCAGCGCTTGTAAAAGGAGAGGTGGCGTCATAGTCGAGAGAGGAAGAGAAGGAGAGGAATGAGAGCAAGCAGCCAAAGAGGGCTTTGTAGTGGCTTGTGTTTTCACTGGTAGAGGCCCACTATGACACAGTCTTTCTGAGAAGCAGCAGATGCACGCTTGAAGGAGAACGTCTGCAGAGTTCACTGACCAGTAATGCTTGGTTTCCCAAGGCAACAAGAACAATGGTGTTTTTACACAGAGACTCATGCATTGGTGTAGTCGAACTGCTCCTGCCTTCCCTAAAAAGACAGCGCTGTTGTTAACCAAACACTGTTTAATGCCTTTGTCCTGTTATTTGCGTTATGAAGTCATTGCTTGTATTTAAAAAAGGATGCTATGGCAAACAAATCGCAACACTAAAGCAGCTGAGTAGATTTTTTATTCTTAATTTGTTTAAGTCATAGGTAGATAAAAAAGGAGAAATGTAGTGTTATGGTTAAAGATCTGAGGTGATAACCAAAGGGTCTGTAACTACAGACCAAAGTCCAGTTAGACAAGTTATTGAAATCTATTAAAATGAAAAACAAGACTGTCTTAAGGTCATTGATCATTTCTGGATATGCATTTTCTGTGTTTTGTTGATTGAATAATCAAAACTGAGGGCAATATTTGTCACCTGAATTGATTTTTACAGACAA
Organism: Sinocyclocheilus rhinocerous; assembly: GCF_001515625.1. NCBI lineage: Eukaryota > Metazoa > Chordata > Actinopteri > Cypriniformes > Cyprinidae > Sinocyclocheilus > Sinocyclocheilus rhinocerous. The sequence continues at coordinate 1,514,045 of NW_015646352.1, read as the reverse complement.
TTTTATTATCTAACTGTAAACAGTGTGTGTTGTTGTCTTATTTATTTTAAATCCTTTTTTAAATGCAGGTTTTGTCTATTTATTTGTATCAATGTTTCAATGATTTGAAACAAATTCTCTATGTGAGCTATTATGGCTGATAAAAATAAAATGAAATCTATATCAATTAACTATGAACAGTGCACAAGATACACTACCTTTCAAAAGTTTGCGTTCTGTTAGATTGTTGTCTTTTTTTTTTTTAAAGTCTTATATAGGCCTAACTGTTTTCTATTTCAATGTCTTAATGTAAGTTATTCCTGTGATGTAAAACTGAATTTTCAGCAGCCATTACTCCAGTCTTCAGAGTCACATGATCCTTCAGGAATCATTCTAAAATGCTGATGTGGTGCTCAAGAAACATTTCTTATCATCAGTGTTGAAAACAATTGTTGCTTAATATTTTTGTGAAAACTGTATAACTATTTCAAATAAATGCTGTAATCCTAAAGAAAAACAAACAAACTTTTGAATGATAGTGTATCATGGTACAATGAATGTTTTTGAATCAGAATTTTTTGTTTAGATTTCTGTTCAGTGTTAATTTTGTTGATGAATAATTGTCATAATTTTCGTCAACATTTTTTTCACAGACGAAAATGAGACGATAATGAAATAAAACTTTTTGAATGACAAAAACTATGATGAAATTCTATTGACATTTTTCGTCAACATTTTTTTCACAGACGATAATGAAATATAACTTTTTGAATGACAAAAACTGATGAATTTCTTTTGACATTTTTGTCAACTAATAAAAACGAGATGAAAATGTTAGGGAGGGACGATTTGGGAAGAGATCCGGTCAGATCTCATGCGTGGTTAGGAGGTTAGATGCAAACATTTGAACTGTAACAGCCTACTGATCTATCCGGCGGGACATAATCTAGCATACACTTGCTGCATGTCTCGTAAAACATTAAAAAATGTAAGTATCTAGGAGTAAGAGAAGAGCAGACATATGGATACATTTGAAAAGCATGACGATGCAAAAGAGAACACAATTCGGTCTGGTTTTCTGAGCGCACACCGAAAAGCCTTTCTCACACAGCACATGACACGAGTGCTGAATTCAGCTCTCTTACGCCTCGCATTAACAGAGAAATACACACAAAATGATGTCGAATTGTCCGTTTTGACGAGCATTCACATTAACACATTTGGTTACGTCTTAAAGGGGTCCTATTATGCTTTTTCACTTTTTCAACTTTAGTTAATTTGGTAATAATAATGTTCAATAATAATGTTGCTGTTTGAGCATAAAAAAGATCTGCAAAGTTATGCATTGGTGTAGTCGAACTGCTCCTGCCTTCCCTAAAAAGACAGCGCTGTTGTTAACCAAACACTGTTTAATGCCTTTGTCCTGTTATTTGCGTTATGAAGTCATTGCTTGTATTTAAAAAAGGATGCTATGGCAAACAAATCGCAACACTAAAGCAGCTGAGTAGATTTTTTATTCTTAATTTGTTTAAGTCATAGGTAGATAAAAAAGGAGAAATGTAGTGTTATGGTTAAAGATCTGAGGTGATAACCAAAGGGTCTGTAACTACAGACCAAAGTCCAGTTAGACAAGTTATTGAAATCTATTAAAATGAAAAACAAGACTGTCTTAAGGTCATTGATCATTTCTGGATATGCATTTTCTGTGTTTTGTTGATTGAATAATCAAAACTGAGGGCAATATTTGTCACCTGAATTGATTTTTACAGACAATTTTATTATCTAACTGTAAACAGTGTGTGTTGTTGTCTTATTTATTTTAAATCCTTTTTTAAATGCAGGTTTTGTCTATTTATTTGTATCAATGTTTCAATGATTTGAAACAAATTCTCTATGTGAGCTATTATGGCTGATAAAAATAAAATGAAATCTATATCAATTAACTATGAACAGTGCACAAGATACACTACCTTTCAAAAGTTTGCGTTCTGTTAGATTGTTGTCTTTTTTTTTTTTAAAGTCTTATATAGGCCTAACTGTTTTCTATTTCAATGTCTTAATGTAATTTATTCCTGTGATGTAAAACTGAATTTTCAGCAGCCATTACTCCAGTCTTCAGAGTCACATGATCCTTCAGGAATCATTCTAAAATGCTGATGTGGTGCTCAAGAAACATTTCTTATCATCAGTGTTGAAAACAATTGTTGCTTAATATTTTTGTGAAAACTATAACTATTTCAAATAAATGCTGTAATCCTAAAGAAAAACAAACAAACTTTTGAATGATAGTGTATCATGGTACAATGAATGTTTTTGAATCAGAATTTTTTGTTTAGATTTCTGTTCAGTGTTAATTTTGTTGATGAATAATTGTCATAATTTTCGTCAACATTTTTTTCACAGACGAAAATGAGACGATAATGAAATAAAACTTTTTGAATGACAAAAACTATGATGAAATTCTATTGACATTTTTCGTCAACATTTTTTTCACAGACGATAATGAAATATAACTTTTTGAATGACAAAAACTGATGAATTTCTTTTGACATTTTTGTCAACTAATAAAAACGAGATGAAAATGTTAGGGAGGGACGATTTGGGAAGAGATCCGGTCAGATCTCATGCGTGGTTAGGAGGTTAGATGCAAACATTTGAACTGTAACAGCCTACTGATCTATCCGGCGGGACATAATCTAGCATACACTTGCTGCATGTCTCGTAAAACATTAAAAAATGTAAGTATCTAGGAGTAAGAGAAGAGCAGACATATGGATACATTTGAAAAGCATGACGATGCAAAAGAGAACACAATTCGGTCTGGTTTTCTGAGCGCACACCGAAAAGCCTTTCTCACACAGCACATGACACGAGTGCTGAATTCAGCTCTCTTACGCCTCGCATTAACAGAGAAATACACACAAAATGATGTCGAATTGTCCGTTTTGACGAGCATTCACATTAACACATTTGGTTACGTCTTAAAGGGGTCCTATTATGCTTTTTCACTTTTTCAACTTTAGTTAATTTGGTAATAATAATGTTCAATAATAATGTTGCTGTTTGACACCCCCAAAACAAAATCAAGACTTTGTAAAAGAACATAATAGGATCCCTTTAAGTGAACGTAAACCGTTGGGAGAATATCAGATGTGTATCAGTAAATTGCGTTTGTGCATTCAGTTTTAAAGGGACAGCAGTCTAATTTAGTTACTATTGTTTGTCATTAATGTTAATCATCAACAAAAGAAAGAGAAAATCACTCACTGCTCTTGACTGAATGGCTTTAGTAGCCCTAATAAGGATTAATCTAAATTTATTTATATAAATATAAATGTCTGCTTGAAAGAATGTGGTAAGCAAGTTGTTATAAAGAACGCATCTTATTTAACCATTGGCATTTCAGTGAAAGCAGGACCATGTTCTTGTTTCTTTATGAGAAGTGATTTTATTTAATTTTAATACAAAGGCATGGTCTATGTCACAGCAGTTAAATCTGTGTCTATCATGATAAAACCTTAAAATCAAACCTATATAATGAGTTTGGAAATTTTAGAGAAATGCTTAAATGCATTACACTGTAACTAAACCCATTCGATTTAGTCGACTAAAACAAAAGCAATTCAGATGACAAATATAAATATTAGCTTTAGTCAAAAGACTGACTAAGACTAAATCAAAATTTGCTGTTAAAATTAACAGTTTCTGTTCAGTGTTCGAAAGCAAATACTGGTCCGAATTGACAGCTACATGTCAGCTATGAACAGCTCAGAGATGCTAGCCTGATACTAAACACCTAAGTCTAGAATAACATGGAATATATTAAATGTTAAATGGGGGGCATTTCTACACCCATGTTGTACATTTTTGGAGCATTTTCGTCACTTTCAGGATGATTTTTGTCATTTCCAGTGGCATTTTCCCTGATCCATGGTTCATTTCTGATGTAGTTGTCATTCGCTTCAAATTAAACATGGCGTTTCCTGACTAAGGTCAGCTGTGCCCTTAAGCGAGACACTTGAACCCAAGTTGCTTTATGGAAACTGTCCATGTAATGAGGTGTACTATAAATTGATCTGGATTAAAAACATCAGCCAAATGGTAAACAACACATTTTTCCCAGAGTTTGCCTGACTGTTCGGTGTGAGAGGATTGACATCTGTTGTGAGCACAAAGAGTGGCCAGCATCTTGACTTGGCATCTTAACAAAGCCTTGAGTAGCGGCAGACCCCATACTGCGCTCTGTATTAAGAGTGAAACACTGGGCTTTCCAAGCCCTAGCTGTCATGAAACTCAACTCAGGGCTTGAAATAACAACTGAAGTTATTTGCTTATTTTTATCTCTCTTTTTTGTGCATATCGTAGCAGTTTTTGCTGATTCGTGTTGATTGATATTAATGTGTGGTTTGTAGCTTCTTGAAACCTTTTTTTTTTCCTTTTTCTTTTTTTCAACCTGAAGATGCACAATCACTGGTGACGTCAATGAATATTTGTTGCCTACAAATAAATTCAAGCCATTTTTATCTTTAGTAAGCACTAGGGTTATGGTACGAATGTACTTGTCAAGACAAAACCTTTCTTGAATGGTTCATTGGTATTTTGGCACAGTTTTCCTGCTGCATACCACTTATAGGGACCTGCCTATTCTAGACCAGTCTTATCTCGCATTACTTCCTCTTGGAATAGTGGAAAAGTACTACACACGTTACCATCTTGTGGCATGCTTTGTGAATTACTCAAGAGATTCTTGTCAAGAATGGATGGATTTAGCTTTACTTGTCTTATCAGAAATGACAATGTTGAGATCCACTAATACTATAAACATCTCTGCAGATTCGTTACGTCTCTCAAACTCAAGGGTTGCCAGGAGAGCAGCTTCTGAACGTGGGGACGAAGACGGCCCGATTCTTCATCAAGGAGTCTGATTCACCATACACCGCCTGGAGACTGAAGGCAAGGGTCCATTTCTCATCCACTTAACCAGACATTGCTGTCATAAACTTACAGCATAGCTCTCTGGATCGAGTTACTGTCTGCTCCACATAAAGTTTTGAGGTAAAGTTCTTATGTAATGACTCCAAACGTGCTTCCTGTTTCTGCAGACGACTGAAGAACATGAGACAGAAACGGGACTGAAGTCCAAGGAGGCGAGGAAGTACATTTTCAGCTGTCTAGATGACATTGGACATGTACGTTTTTGATTGCAAATCATCATGAGGGAAAAAAAACGTTGAGAAATTCAGATTATTATTATTATTATTGCTGCTGTTATTACAATATAGCATTAATATGAATAACTATTAATAATAATAATAATGATGATTATATTAATAATAATGCTATATATAATAGTTAACAATAATAATAATATGAATGACATGCATTAATAATATTAACACTTATTATTATAGAGAATAATAATGATTCTAATTATAAATAATATATGGTTATAATATAATATTTTAGATTGTTTATTAATGTTGTTATTTTTATTATAGGAATAATTATTAATAATAATAACAATATTAAAGCTGCAGTCTGAAACTTTTTTTGGTAAAAAATTATCCAAAATCAATTTTTAAACAAGTACATAACCAGCCAGTGTTCAAAGCTATCGCCTTTAGCTTGATTCACAACGGTACGCTTTTAATAAAGTTTTCTAATTTGAGTGGTATAGGTAGGTTTTCGTGGGAAATACGAGCATGGCGCTGCGTCATTACGTCACGTCTGAAAACATAAAGAAGTTGTCCCGGCTAGTATGCTATATCACACGTGAGGATGCTGCAGGTGACGGATCGTTTAAAGCCTTTTCTCACAGCAGCTGGAATAAATGGCGGATTGTAGTCTAGAAAGGTCGAAACGACAATCATCAGTGACTTGAGATTCACCCGTAGTCAAAACCAAAATAATTCGTACTGAGAAGTGGCTACAGAAAAATATAATGACTGAAATTATATTATATTCCAGTTTTAAATGTGCATCTGATTAGATACGTGGGATTACTCTGTACTAAAAAGATTTATTTCAAAGAGAACAAGTTGTAAGGAACTTTAATTTGCTTTTTGGGTTAAAAGAACAATTTCTTTATGAAATTCTTTATGATTTCTTTATGAAATTTGAATGGTATGACAATTAGAGATTAGACTGTACAGAAATTGAAATCTACAGGTAACGCTAATACACACTAAATACACACACTCATGCAATGCTCATGCAACGTCAGCAATTTGAAAAAGTATAGCAAAAATAATAATTGGCACCGCAAGATGTGATATGAGCTAACTGATCATTAGATTTAATCACCATTGATAGCGCAATTTATTGTAATGTTTTCTTCCTCAGTTGATCAGAACAAAAGGGGCAGTTGAGACTTACTTGTTCAGATGACATTCTCCAGTGAAAACTCTTATTTGGGTCATACTTTAAAGATGTAGAATCTGTGAATACAAAGTGCAGTATCTGCAGACTGACAGCCACATTAGATTCATCCGCGCTGGAGCCGTGCCGGTGCACAACCCACGCAAGGAAGATAATTCCGCAAATAGCTGCAATTGAAGGTTTTCGAACAGAGATGGCGACAAAGAGGCAAAACTTACGGACTGACGCTTTAATGATCATTTATATACAATAATATAATTATATTGTGAATACAATATTGTTTTATATTGTGTGTATATAAAATAATGATATGTTGTTGTTATATTATTATTGTTATAACTATGTAAATACTATTATATAAAAAATAATGATAGTAATAAAAACAAACAATAATAATAATTGTAATTATTATTGATGTTATTTTGTTGTTTTATGCAGTAATAATATTAATGATGATGATAATTGTATTTTTTATTTGTGTATTCATTTATCAGGTGAATCTAATGCTCAGCATGGAGGGCTGTGACCAGTTGGCGGAGAAAGCTGACCGGAGAGAATTCGTGGACTTGCTAAAGATGATGCTGATGATTGATGCCGATCAGAGAATCGCCCCTTCAGATGCACTTACCCACCCTTTTGTCACTATGCAGCACCTGATGGATTTCCCCCATTGCAATCAGTATGTCCAGACATTTTTAATGCCAGTTTCACTGACTGTTTTGTCTATTATGTGTGGTCATTCTCAAGGAATGTGTCTCCAACAGTGTCCAGTCTTGTTTCCACATCATGGACATGTGTCACACAAGAACCAGCATGTACAATACTCTCAACCGCAAAAAAGCACCCCCACTTATGAAGCCTGTGACGCTTCCAAGTGCTCCAAATATCACTGTCGCCTTCAACAAAATGCTGTCTGTCCACTCTCAGGTAAAAGCGCACACTCTGAAAAGACTTGGGGTTTAAGTGCAAGCAAGAAGACAACAGATTGTTCCTGATCGTTGATCTATTTACCTTTCCATTTTAGACCCTGGCGCCATCTGCTCCACCTGTGGTGCATCCAGGAATTCCCATCCAGACAGGAAGCGCCCAGTTTGGGTGTAACGATTCCTTTCAGCAGGCGCTCATTCTATGTCCTCCTGCTCTTCAAGGTAATGGGATGTGCATAATAATTTGAACTAGGGCTGCATGATTTAGGGGGGAAAAAATCGTATTGGAATTTTTCTAAAAATTGCAATTTAGAATGTTATTTAAAAAAAAAAAAAGTTTGTTGTAATTTGTAGGGCTGCACAATTTGGCCTAAGACTTTGATTATGTAAGTCGATATGATTTATATTTCTAAAAATATAGTGATTACGATTTAAAATGTGATTTAGGCCACAATTTGGCCTAAAACTTTGTGATTATATATATACAGTATAAAGATTATTATAAAATAATGATGATAGTAATTTTACTGTAAAAGTAATAATTGTTGTTATTATTATGATTACTACTACTGTTGCTACTAAATTAAAATATTAAACAAAATAAGAAATGTTACTTTTTAGTAATATTTCCCTTTAAGAAAAATAATACTAATATAATAATTTTTCAGTGCTAATATTTATAGCTGTCTTAATTTCTTTATTTTCAAACATTAAACCATCAAGCTCTAAATTAGCGGAAACTGTAGGGAGATCTTAAAGCTCCTCTTGTTACAACAGCCAGTTTATAAATGCTTATATAGAAAAATCAATATGATTATAAAATAATGATGATTATGATAATAAATGTACTGTTAAATGAAATAATTTATATTATTTTACCATATTATTATTATTATTATTATTATTATTATAAAATAATTAAACTACTAAAATAAAAAAATAACAATTAACAAAATAAATTACTTTTTAATAATTTTTAATAAGAAATATTTCTAATATTTCACTGTAAAAAAAAAATCCAGTATTTAAGAAAATAATACTTATATGATCATTTTATTTTACAGTACAACTTAAAAATGATAGCCTAATATTTATGGCTGTCTTTAATTTCTTTATTCTCAAACATTATACCATCAAGCTTTTATAATAGTGGAAACCGTAGGGAGATCTTAAAGCTCCACTTTTGTGGACAAACAGCTGGTTTATAAATGCTTTATAAGTCCAAGTTGCATGTTGCATTCTTAAATGCATGTTATAAGCGACATATTGTTATTGCAAATTTAGAATTTATTTAAATTAATCTTGCAGCCCTAATTTGAACTGAGCATTACTATTGATTTTCAATGTAATAAATATTGTGTGGAGCTGATTTGGTTGTTTGACTCTACAGGAATCCCTTCAAACCCAAATCAGCCAGCAGGATATTCGGTTAGAATGGAGAACACTCTTTCTCTGGTGACCCAAGCCCCAGCTATCCAGCCTTTACCCATGAGACCAGGAATTATAGCACAAGTAAGTCCTCATTTCACAAGATGATGTGGAAAAATAATGGAAAACAGCCGAGGGTTGTTATCCATGTTGACATACCAGTTTCGATATTAAACTTGAAGCCAGATACATTACAAAGGTTCAGCATTGTCCTTTTTCAACCTTACAGCAACCATGGTCCAACAGGACTCCACAGATCCTGGTGCCAGCTTGGCAGCAGGTCCCGCCACCTGCTATGAGCTTGGCATCCGATTCAGTTGTTGGACCGCAGAGGCGAGGAGACTGGGGGTAAGAAGATCAAGAAGCACCTCAAATATCATGAGCTGACACCACCTCTTGAGCGTTTTGGTGACCTAAAATGTGTTGTTTGTTTATCTGTTAAAGGAAAGTGCGGCCACACAGCAGCCATTACAGTTCGGTGATGCCCCAGGTTATTGTTCCCAACCAAATGGCTGTGTCAGCCCATCAGCCTATAAACATTGGCATTGCTCATGTGGTCTGGCCTCAGCCTGCATCTAACAAGAGGAACAAACCCAGCCATAACAGGTGAGCAAGAGCCTACAGTCATTGGCCGGGGCCCAAAAACCATCAATTCGAACCTTATGATACTCTTGTTAGGCAGCTCATTCGGGTTTTTAGTCTAATGTTTAGCCGAAAGGTAAAGTTGACTGAATATAATAATTTTTGTTGCTTTCTAGGAGTATGAATGTCTTGCACTACACGGACACCCAGCCCTCAGTGTGTCCGTCACCAAAGATGGCAGACAGGTTGGCGAGTGCGGAGCCACAGCCGAGCTCTCCTGACAGAGAGGTGCAGGCCCAGGTGAAACCAGAACCGGAGCAGGTGGAGGAGGAGAGCTGCTGTAAAACGGCAGTGGCCAATCAGCAGCGACAGTCTATTATCAGAGAGTCACCCAGCCCGGCAGTTAGCATCATTAGCATAAGCAGCGGCACAGATGAAGAGGAACAAGCACAGAGGTGCTCCCTTAACAAGTGAGATGAACATTCATTATGCAGTATTTTTTTCTGAAGTTTCTGAACAATTCAAAATAACTTTTCTATTTTAATGTATTTTAAAATGTAATTTATTCCTGTTATGTCAAAGCTGAATTTTCAGCAGCTGTTACTCCAGTCTTCAGTGTCACATGATCCTTCAGAAATAATTCTAATATGCTAATTTGGTACAAGAAACATTTCTTCTTATTAATGTTGGAAACATTTGTGCTGCTTAATACTAATTACTGTGATACATTTTATGCATGAATAGAAAGTTCAAAAGAACAGCATTTATTTTAAATTAGTCTTTTGTAACATTTATCAGTTTATTTACAATTTCTATACTTTTATTCAGCATTGATGCATTAAATAGATCAAAAGTATTAATTTATGTCCCTTCCCTAAAAAACAAACAAACAAAAATGTATAGTCTGCAACTTGGTGGGGTGGTGTGACCTATTTCACTCTCAAATAGAATAGCCGGAGGCCATTTGCATATAGAACTCTTAAAGGTGCAGTAGCACCCTCTTTAATTCACAGGGTCAGTGAGAGGGTGCTGCTAATTTATGACTTTTTGACCAACATAAGTAGATTTCAGCGGAATAAACAATATGCTACATGAAAATACTGTAAATTGTGGACTTACATTAAACTTTCAGATTCTGTTTTGTTTGCATACATATGGATCTCATAGCTAAATTGAGTTGAGTGTGTTCTTTGACAGGTGTAAGGGCAGTCCGGAGTGTGAGGCATGCACAGGCTCTCTGAACATGGAGCGAGTGTGTTCCCTCAGCAGTCCTGATAGCAGTCTGAGCACCAGCTCCTCAGCTTCGGCACAATCCAGCCCCTCGCCATGCAAAAGACCCAGCAGGTGCGGTATTTTCCTAACTACTAACACCAGTAGAACTGTGAGGTGAGGTGGAGTCTAAATGTATTTTCATTGTTTATTTTTTTTGTTTTTTCTCCTGTGACTTACTGCAGTATATCGGAAGATGACGGCCATGAAAGTGGGTGTGAAACAGTAGACGGCTCGCCCCCTTCAGACTCCTCCCTAGGACCTCACGACAGCCCCTTCCCTGAAAGACGCTTCCTGACCAATCAGAACCAGAACCAGGAACCCCAGGCTAGGCGTGGACACCCCAGCACGGCGCTGAATAAACCTGCAGTGAGGACCGTGGTGGTGCCACCCATGAGAGTGCTGAACAATAACCATCATCCAAATAATGAGCAGCACACAGCCGGCACAGGTATGGACTGTCCACACACACAAGAATAAGTCCAGTTGTAGGTTATCAGAAATATATGAAGGGTTCTAATGGAAGTTAAGCAGTTGTTAGTGCTTTGATGTTTTCTTAAAATAATGTTCTGGGTTTGATACAGGCTGTTTTGTTAAAATCATTTTAATTTGTCTTTCAGAAATCATTCTAATATGCTGATTTGGTGTTCAAGAAACCTTTCTCATTATCAATGTTGAAAACATTGTACATTGTGCTGCTTAATATTTCTGTGGATAGTATTTCTAATACATTTCAAAAGAACTGCATTTATTTTAAATAGAAATAATTTGTAAAATTATAATTCTTTACTGTCACTTTTGATCAATTTAATGCATCCTTGCTGGATGATAGCATTCTTTGTTTTATTTATAGAGTTTATAGTGTTTAATGGCTTTACATGACATGAGTTCGGATTATGAATTTGCAAAAATTAGTGCTTCCCTTTTTTTTGCAATAGAACTTATTTAAGTGTCACAGCTATATTTTAAAAAACTTTGTGTTTTAACGTGTATCCTAGTGCAATGCTATCCTGAATAGACTTTTTTTTTTTTTTTTTTTTTACAAAATGAGGGACAGTCAAGATGATTTTCTTTGCCATTGGACCACAAAAAACTGAAGAGCTGAACTACTTCTGTCAAACCCAGAATGTTCCTTTAATGTCTTGTGCAGGTTAAAGTACAACTGTTTAATGAAGCGCTATTTGCATCTCATTTACATCCACAGCTCAGATTTTACATAGCTACAGTTTCTGCTCGTTCGGATCATAGTTTTGTGAAATTGATGTTTGTGTGCTATACAGACTGGTTTCTCTGAATTTATTTTTCCCCCCAGTCTCAAATTGGGCCATTATTACAAAGTTCCTTCTGCACAACCAATTTTTTGGTGTAGTTACAGCCAATGTCTACTTTACAGGTCATAGGAGAGAAAAAGGAAGTTGTCACAGAGACTATCACAGGTGATTATGGGTATAGCGTGCACTGTGACCCAGTGTCTTGTGCGCGACATCCCAGTGTTGAGTGAGACCCTTTCGGTTTGAGCTTCCTCTCCCATACCTGATCTCTTCATTCCTATCTTCATTTTTACTCTGCGTGTTGAATGCCCTAAATTTATTTATTTATTTATTGGAAAATATTTCCCCGACCTCCCTCTTTCGTACCAAAGCATATCTGTCCTGTTTCCTATGTGGAGCCAATGCTTTGTTTTCGAAGCATGCTTTGAAAGAAATATTGCTGGAGCGGTAAACTCTTTCAGATGCTTCTCATGGCACGTTACCCAGGCAACATGTTTGTTTTGGGGTGTCCATGGAAAGTTTGAGGAGAGTTTGTTTTAGATACATTGATATCTAAGTTTGTTTTACAACCTCGCAGTTCATACTTGTTGGTTTTGATGTTTAATTCACTTTCTTTTGAACAGAACGTCAGTGAATACTGGCAGCCGATTCAGTTCGTACAAGCTGCAGTTCTTGTGCCAAACTGCAAATGTTAATTTATATAAGCTGAAGTTTTGCATTTAAGTTTAATCATCTTTCTTTCCTCTTATATCTTTTATTTAATGATCACTCACTTTTTGGTCTTTTATGCTTTCTGTAGTCTTAGAATCCTACTGCCAGTCCAGAGGTCGCTGCGGCCCAGGACGACTGAGCCACTTTTCCACACCCACGTTGCCCCGCCAGCAGAAACTGAGCTCTTCATTCCAGCCACAGCCGCCAGGCTTTGGCCAGGTCTGTCTTTTTGGCTTTTTTCTGTAATACTGTACAAATTGTAAAAGTAGATAAATGCTCTGTGGTTCATAATAAAAGTATGACCATTTACATGCTTAAAAAAAATAGCCAATAACCATATTCAAATATACCAAAAATATTGGTGACTCATCATGCGTTATACACATTTATTGTCCAATCAAATGCTTTAGAATGAAAATGTCCTATCCACTAATAACACCTGCAACCAACTAGCAAGTAGCAATTTATGACTATGGTGTGAACTGCATTTATATTTAATCATTTAGCAGACGCTTTTATCCAAAAGCGACTTACAAATGAGGACAATGGAAGCAATCAAAATCAACAAGAGAGCAATGATATGCAAGTGCTATAACAAGTCTCAGTTAGCTTAACGCAGTACACGTAGCAATTTCTAAAAAAAAATTTTTTGTATAATAAATAAAAAGAAACCCGATAGAATAGAGCAAGCTTTTTTTTTAAAGGGGTCATATGATGTTGCTAAAAACAACTTAACCACTGATTTCTAGTCGTGTCCTCTTTTGGAAGGCCAAACAAAGTAGTTTTGCTTTCACAACGAAACACACGGCGGGCAAGAGTGAGCGGAGGCTGGCTTGAGTGAGCGGCGGCGGGCGGTGAGCTTGAGAACGGTGCGGCTAGGGGTTGTGAAGCATGTTCCGAAAGAAAGGGCCTGATCTTCTTGATTGCCAGATTTCTGGCTGTTTTTGAAGGAATTATGGTTGATGTGCCTAACTGGATGGTGAAATTCTGATGAAACGATGGGTTTGATGGAATCACAAGCAGTTCTGTCTTGGCAAGAACTGTTGGTTGTTGGTCTATTTCTTTTAGGTATGAAATGTCAGACTATCGTTTTTGTAAATGCATGTTTTAGATTTAGCTGTTTTAGTCCCCTTCTGTTTTCACTTGGATGTTCATCCATATTATAATGATTTTAAATAGGAAATACATTGAGACGGGGCAGTTCATAAGGTCTTTCAGTTGCTATTTAAATTGTTGGAATGAAATTGACATTGTTTTGTTTCCTCCCGCTCAGGTCCAGCATTACGGGTCGTGCCACAAGGAGTGGAACGGCAACTACCGGCAGCCACGCCGGCCACAGGCCTTCATCCCGCCCACAGTGCACGGCCCTACCTTCTCGCTTCCCCACGGCAGCCCCATACACTCGGCCGGCCACCCGCCACCTCCCGCCCTCCTCTCCTATCCGCCTTCCGCACCCGTGGCCCACCTCTTGCCTTCGCCATGCCCACCACCGGCCCCTCGGGCCATCTTGCAGCCCGCCTACAGCCTGGTGCACCATCAGGGCATCAGCATGGGCATCAACCACAGGCTGCTGCCCTCCCCTACCCTGCTCCCGCAGGCCCAATTCAAAGCCCTCTTTATGTTCATCCATATTATAATGATTTTAAATAGGAAATACATTGAGACGGGGCAGTTCATAAGGTCTTTCAGTTGCTATTTAAATTGTTGGAATGAAATTGACATTGTTTTGTTTCCTCCCGCTCAGGTCCAGCATTACGGGTCGTGCCACAAGGAGTGGAACGGCAACTACCGGCAGCCACGCCGGCCACAGGCCTTCATCCCGCCCACAGTGCACGGCCCTACCTTCTCGCTTCCCCACGGCAGCCCCATACACTCGGCCGGCCACCCGCCACCTCCCGCCCTCCTCTCCTATCCGCCTTCCGCACCCGTGGCCCACCTCTTGCCTTCGCCATGCCCACCACCGGCCCCTCGGGCCATCTTGCAGCCCGCCTACAGCCTGGTGCACCATCAGGGCATCAGCATGGGCATCAACCACAGGCTGCTGCCCTCCCCCACCCTGCTCCCGCAGGGCCAGTTCAAAGCCCTCTTTCCCCCGCACTCCTATGTGGCGTCACCCATCTACGCAGGCTTCCCCCTCAGCCCCAGCAAACTCAGTCAGTACCCTTACATCTGAGCTGGAGCCCGCGGCAGCCACGCGCACGCAGCCGGCACTGAGCTGCCACATCTTTCTTTTCTTATGAAGTTTGACAACAGTGATGATGATGATGCAAATCGAGCTTTATAGATATCATGGAACATAAAACAAACAAATGGATGCGTGAGCGAGTGAGTAGATTGAACTCAAAAACTCACTTTTAATGTGTTTTTGCACATTTGATACAACAAAATCCCTAGTCGTGAGACCCTCGGCAGAGGGCCACAGCAGATCCCCTATGCTATTTTTCGATATTGCCTTCTGACGTGTGTATTAGACTCTCGTTCAAGCCATCGCTGTCGCCAATGTGCGTGCGAGTCCCCTTGTGGCGACCTGGTGTTACCTGTCCGTATTTTTCCATAGCTCCTCAGTGTTAAGTCTCTTTTAGACCTGTGTTGAAAAGGTTCTGTCACGCTGCATGTCTCTGCATGGGCAAAAACCAATGTTGGACTTCAAAAAAGGGGGGGAAGGCCTGCAAACCGTCGCTTTTCGCCCTCTGTGTATATGTTGTACGACTTGCTGCATTGAATTTATTGGGGTTCAATAAACAGTGCCTTAAAATACATGTTGTTGCAAGTTACCCCGAGTCCCACATGCAGTCATGCGTGTACTGGACTGCAGCACTTGAAAAACTTTCAATCATTCTTTGTGATTTTTATATTAGGGCTGTTTCATAAAGTAGATCTTTGGTTTTTTCGTGCTTGGTGCATTAGCGCATTCGTTGGCTTACATAATCAATACATCGGTGTCGTTTCTACTTGTTTAATTCATCTCTTGGGGTCGCGACGGGAGTTTTTTGTTCAGAAAGCAGATTGGGTGTCTATCCAAATGCGCCCTAATGGGTCTCATGTTTTAAACCAACAAAAAAATCTCACTATTCAACACCCGATTGGCTATTTGCGCCAATATTAGGCTCATGATTTGCCCTTTTGTACAGGCGAAATGTTTTGTTTGACACCTTAGATGATTTGCGCATTATTTGGAAGCGAAACAGTCCTTTACGTGTGTTATTTAGAGGTGGATGTATTGTGTTGAGTGGTAGCTGAGCTTGATTCTTTGAGGATAACGTGCTTCGCCGTAGCAGAGGCCGATGAACTATGTATAGAAACGTTTGAGTACTTTCATATTTGATAATCTGTTTCTACTCTAATAGTATTTACACTGTTTAATGAAACTGCAATACAATCCATAGTTTTCGGGGTGTGTTTATCGTTTTCTTTCCATCAGTTCTCTGTTAATTTTAGAGTTAGAAGTGTTATCGGTGTTGGATTTGTATCAGCAGATAGCTCTTTGATGATATTGTATGGTTTCATGTTTGCTTTGTGCAGAATTATTCAGTATTTGAGTATCCAACTGTAAAGTCTATCATTGCTGGAGTATTCAGTGCTTTATTAGACGAGAGTTGATCGTGTGCAATTTTCTTCATAGATGCATTTTGACAAGATTGGATTTTGTATTCCCTCTCTCACAATTTAATTGCTTTTTTGATGCTGTTTTTATTTCATACATTCCGTCAGGGAGAAATAGCTTTTTTTTCTGTGTGAATTACATTTTTTTTTTAATTAGATTTGAGTTTTTCCATTAGGTGCATTCTTTCATTATGCTTTCGCTACACCAAAGACAGTCATTAATTTCTTAAGCAGAGTAGCTACTGTTTTAGCGTAGACCTCGAACGTAGTGTAGTTGAGGCCGTATTTAACAGAAAATCTTTGTAAAAATGTTGAGGTTGATGTTTAGCTTTTTCGGGCAAGTTATGACTTTGTTTCATTTATTCTTGAATGTATCATAGATAAGCTGCTATATTCTGATTGCCACTTCATAATAGCTGTGAAATTAGATGATTAACTTTGTTCTTAGCCTTCTTATTTTTATACATGTCTAATGACCTTGAAATAGAAGTGAGATGATTTTTTTTTTTTTTTCGTTTGTTTGTTTTTGGGTTTTACCGTACTGACTGGCATCAGAAGCATTTTAATGCCTCTCTCTGTTTTGCTTTCTTTTTTTGAAGTGTCATTGTAACTACTGTATTGCAAGTAATGGCGATTTTTGGATTTTTGTGTGCGTGGGTTTGTATTCTTTTACGTTTCGTTTGCATCAGTATTTTATCTGTTATCTTGGGGCTAATCTTACGTATTAGATGCATATTGGTGTATATCTATCTTAGTACGTATATTTGCATTTTGTTAAAGCATAGCTTGCAGAATAGATTTAACTTTGTTTTAAGTATCAATGTAAATTCTGTATTCAATGACCCACTTATATCACCATTTCAGACTATTAATTTCAGTAATGCTATTAGCACTTGCTACTTTTGATAAGCTAGCCAAAATTGCGTGTTTGGGCGTCTCATCTCAGTAACTACAGTGCTTAGAACTTTTTGTTTTTATTTAATTTCCCCCCCTTATTATTATAATTGTACATGCAATACACTCATGAAGTTGTATCAGGTATATTAATGTGTTTATAAATGAAAAAACAAGACAAAATGCACGTTTTGCTTTTTAAAACGGACTGTTCTGAGTTATTAGGGCATCTGTTCTCATTTTGTGGGCTCTCATTATATGGGTATGTTTGTTCTCGCATCGGTCCCTGCTCTTTAAAGCGAGCGACACTGCGTTAGTGCCTTTGAAATGTGCTTCAGACCTTTATATCCCTTCTACAAACACTGCCGGCCAGCCTCTTCCTCTCTTTCATGCCCCCTCGGACGGCATGACCGAGGAATGAAAGCGTAACTGCAGTGTTTGATAGTCGTAACTGAAGTGCTGTTACCAACCAGTTGCTTAAAAGTAGACCATAATCCACGGTAGACGTCCTGTCAGATGTTGATAACCTGAAAACCAATAGCGCGAGTCATGCAATGCAGTAATCACCTTTAAGGTGGAAAATGGATGTTTATTTCTCAAAATTGTGGAAAGGAAATCCAGTCATGCTTGATTAATTTATATTTTTATGACCAACAACAAAAATCAATAATGAAATGATATCAGGGATTATGATTATTATTGTGCTGACTAGACACCCAAGACACGGTTTTCTCGTATTTGGGGAGCTATACATGATACACTGTGAATGTAAACCACCATTTGTCAAGCAGAATTAACATTGCCCTTTGTTTCACAGGACGTTATCAGTGTATTGCTTTAGTGTAGCCGACTTCATGGAGATATAGTCCAAAATATGGTGTGGTTTCTCACATTATGACCCTATATTTTATATTTAGCATGTAGCACTAGAGATGAGTACTAAATTGCTACTCATGCGCACACATTATATGAATTCACTGCATTAATTCACTGCAAGTAAACATTTCAGAGATGTTTTCATTCTAACAAGGTCTACCAAACCCAACCTAATAAAAGAGTGGATCTTAGCACAATTGCTATGGACTGAGGGATCTGCAAACTAAAGTTCCCCCCCCCAAAAAAATCCCAAACCAAACAGTTTTTATTTGTTTTCTTTGATTCATGTTTTTCTTTTAGAAGTTCTTGTACAGTTCATTCAGGGTCCTTGTATTTGTCATATGTGCTACTGTGTAACACTCGCCGTAAGATTTGGGTTGGATTGCTTTAGATCTATTTTTAAATCTTCTACAGATTATATTTTAGTAAAAGTTCAATCTCACTGCAAGTTATCGGTAATATTTAGACTTAAGAGCAAACAGACTTGATTTAGTAAATCTGAACTGTTACTGTTTTCATATTTGTAAATTTTTTGTGGCTTTTTGATTTCTGTTTGCTTTTGATTTCTATGCTACATTAGTTTGCCATGTAGCCACTGCACTGTGCAATATTCACTATACGAAGACTGGGAAACCTTTTTTGTTTGTTTGTTTGTTTTTTCTTTTATTTTTGGATGTAATGTCTCTTACAGTTTGCAGTCGTATTTCTCTCTAGTTCTCAGTGATTTATATGTGACCAAGCCTTATGTACTTTGTCACAAAAAGCGGGTTTTCCTGGTGACTATTTGGTGAGTGTCAAATTAAAGAAATGGTGTATTGTCAAAATTCACTTTGAATTAAAATATATATTGTTGCGGGCACACAGTTTGTTTGTCTTTATTTAAAGAAATCTTTAAGACAACTTGTTTGAGAACATTTTCCAACTTGATGGATATTCATTTGTTCCTAGAAATGTTAATTTCAAATTTCTTATAACACAAAATACAAGGGTTTTATTTTCTGCAGATTATTTATATTTTGTCTGTTATATTTACACTAGATAATAATTATATTTAAAAATTAAACCACAAATAATATGGTATTAAAAAGTGTACCTGAGACATGACAAAAAAAAACTCGAGTTGAAATTAACGAAATTGCGCCATCATGTGGGTGGAAACCAAATCTTTTTATGACGTCTTATAATGGTGCTTCCGGTTGTTACGTAACAGACAACATATTATAAGCACACAAGGACATTTATTATGCTAAAACCTTTCTAAAGATTAGGCCTACACGTATTTTAATACTTTAATTGGTATATTTTAATACCCAGTTTAATATAAAATCACTTGATTTAAGGAGCAATTCCAGGTCAATTCATGCTGCAGTTCACCTTAAATTTACTTTCATATTTAAAGCATTTTAACTGTAATATTTAACCATATAACGTGAATCCACCGAAAACTGTTAATTTTTAGATTGTAGGTACCAGTATTAAATTCTGTCCTATAAACACACCTTGTGGTAAAATGAATTTAAACTGTTTTTTTAAAGGTATAGCCACACCATAAAAGATTGCGTTATTACTTTTATTTAAGATTCAGATTATACGCTATTTGTTCTTTTTGTAAAGAATTTCATAGAACGACCCATAATAACAGGCTGTATGATGTCGAGGGACAGAATTGGTGTGTACATTGGCACCAGTCATCCTCATGTAAACCCAGCAGAGGTCGTCTTCCTCTTGTACATCAGTCCTTATAATAAGGCGCCTCATCACCAGTTCGCTTGGAGACGTGATATTTTTTCCCAATCAAAAGCAGCCGATTTTCCGTCGCAGCATCATTGACATAAGTGCGGGATTATAGGATTGCCGCTGCTGGATTCCTATGCAGAATATGCTTTAATGAAGCACGATGGATAACCTGCTCCAGTAACGCGCGCGTGATTGATGTGGTGGTCACGGATGCTTCTGAATGCGCTTTGCAGACGCATCGCCTTAAAGTTTCAATGCTGACATAGAGCAGAAAAACAGTGGAGAGAAGACCTCAGTCTAAGGAACTGGAAAGGATAGATCAAATGTCTTTTTCGGGACCTTTCGGCCTATTGCTGAATTTATCTCTAGCCAGATGGCCCCAAGAAATGCGCGTAACAATTTCTACATTTTGGGCTCCAGTTGCGGGAATGGCAACGCTGGAACCCAAGGCATGTCGGAATGGATAGGCTTGTCCTTGTGCCGAAAATGTGTCGACTTGGACGGAGTGTGGACCAAGTGTCTGATATCTGTTGGAATTACATTGCTCCTGGTGCCGTCCATATTTGCCATAGACGGTGAGATATATTTTGGTTTATTTTGTTGACAACCTGTTTGAGTGTCCAGGTTCCAAACATTTCCAAAAAAAAGGTTCTTTTGTTTGTTTAATTTCTGAAACTGTACGTTTGAATTTAAATTTAGAAATTCGAATAATTTCAATTGAACTATATTGTTTGGAGGTTTTAATTGTTCAACGCAATGCGGAGTATAAACTGGCCCTCTTATGAATAGGCTACATTCTTTTAAAGAATCATCTAGATTAAGAGACAGACCGTACATGTATGGATATTAACCGTTTGTGTGTTTGTTTTGTCTGCGATATGTTCCGTTTCCTGTGGCCGTCTGCGAGCAAAACAGCAGAAACAAACAGACACAGCAGAACCTCTCAGACAAAAACAAGATGCAGGTAGCCCTCACTTGTGTATAAACAGCATGTGACGTCTGATCGCGGCATTCAGTGCTGCAGTGCCGGGTGCTCTGTGTTCGCTCCTCACACACACACACACACACACACTTGTATCCCTATAACGTTTATAGCATAATGTCTGTCAGAAGCAGCTTCTCTCTCATTCATCATGTCTATTTAGCAGGAGAGAGATGCCGTTTCCCTCTCTTGGTGGAAATACGTCTGTCGCCAGTCCATTTAAACACATCCTCTCCCTCTCTCACTCTCCTTCTTTTTCGTTTCGTGTTATTTCTCCATTCAAATTCTCTATATATATATATATATAATTCATTTGCAGTTGCAATGGCTGAGGGAAGATGGAAAAGTGGCTGAGGTGAAGGAATTTGGAGGATTTGATTGATTCAGTGACTCGAATCTTTTGAATTACTAAAAAGATTCATTGATTCGTTTTCTGTTATATCGATACACGCCAGATTTGCTAAATAAACTGATTCGGAAAAGAAAAAATAAACATAAGTCTAATCAAGAACGAGATGCCTGATTCGTTAAAATCGCTCACAAACATAGCCTATAGGATATTTTGTTCATTTAGTTCGGTCATGAACGAAATGTTTTGTTTAGCCTATTTAGTTCGTTGACAAACTAGGTGTTTTCTTTTGTTCATTCAATTAATTCACGAATGAGATGCCGCTCAAAACTCCGATTCGTTCAGGGAAGGGTGCGTAGCCTATTCGTTCAGTAGGGCCAAACAATGAAATACTACTTTACAGCCCGAGCTGGAATTCTATTGGCTCCTTCTCGTCTTCTGCTTAAAGGGAGAAATACCAGATTGTTTTAACAATGGTTGATTGGTCAGAACTTGAGTTAAGTTCTACATCCCTCTTCACATTAGTTTTTCGTTTCTGGGTTTAAACCACTAAACGTGAGTATAAGTAAGTACCAAAGTGAGTACTTGCGCCCACTGTTTACAACTGGTAAAAATATTTTAATGTTTTTGTTGCGCTCGGTTCTGCAGAAAATCTACGCCGTCACGTAACGGATTGCTTTTATATACAACGCAAACCGTTCCCAAGAAACGTTCACAGCAGTTACATTACGTCAAACGGACTCAGTTCCACACCAAAACCACTAGTGCGCCATGTGAAGAAAAATAGTGTGTGAAAATGCACGAGACCAATTCGTTCAATTAAAGGCAGGGTAGGTGACTGATTTAGTTAAAAAACATTTTTTGTTATGCTGGTTGAAAGTCTTTTCACATCCCGATAGCAATCAAGTTAAGTGGTCTAAATCTATTTATTTGTATTTATGTTGTCTGTGGAAGGCGTAGGACTATAAAATGTTCGACCAATCAGATTATTCAGTCCGAACATTACGATCGGCTTATCCCTCTTCACATTAGTTTTTCGTTTCTGGGTTTAAACCACTAAACGTGAGTATAAGTAAGTACCAAAGTGAGTACTTGCGCCCACTGTTTACAACTGGTAAAAATATTTTAATGTTTTTGTTGCGCTCGGTTCTGCAGAAAATCTACGCCGTCACGTAACGGATTGCTTTTATATACAACGCAAACCGTTCCCAAGAAACGTTCACAGCAGTTACATTACGTCAAACGGACTCAGTTCCACACCAAAACCACTAGTGCGCCATGTGAAGAAAAATAGTGTGTGAAAATGCACGAGACCAATTCGTTCAATTAAAGGCAGGGTAGGTGACTGATTTAGTTAAAAAACATTTTTTGTTATGCTGGTTGAAAGTCTTTTCACATCCCGATAGCAATCAAGTTAAGTGGTCTAAATCTATTTATTTGTATTTATGTTGTCTGTGGAAGGCGTAGGACTATAAAATGTTCGACCAATCAGATTATTCAGTCCGAACATTACGATAGGCTTTCCTACCTGCCTGTCAACATGTGTATTTGCATACCTCTGCGCACCGTTGGCGTTATTATTAATATTGTGCACTCTGTACTGCCATCTCTCATCACTGGTAAGCCTCTGGTCTGCCTGTGCTCCTTCATGTGTTTTGGAGGAGGTGTGGCTTTGGAGAGTGATTATGCAGGGAGGGTGGGATCTTATGCTTTCAAAGCCAGCTTGCTATTGCTTTAAATGATTTATTCAACTACAAAAACGTTTTGGTTCAGATGGCAACTGAACTGCAATTATAGTATGTTGCTGTTACTCTTCTTGAAAACCAAGACAAGCCCAGATTTAAATTCAAAATAGATTTTTTTTAACCATATAGGCCTAGAACAAAATTCTCACAATGTTCCAGGAACCAAGAAGTGTTAACTGTGTCAAAAAATGCATAGGAAGGGGTCTTGTGATGATTCGTTTCCACAGTTATTAACTTTGTAAATCTGTAAATCTTTTATATTTTTATTCTTAAAGAATTTTAAACACTATACATTGTGTTAAATTACAGCCATTAAATTCCAGAAAACTCTTTAATGCTGTTGTGTGGGTGTTTCCAACACAAGGGCTGAGGGAGTGATGGCAAATTTGACATCTTTCTCTCTTCTGATCACCATAATCAATCTCTATAATATTTTTCCTTTTTAGGTAAGTCATAGAAACGCTGTTGAGGATTTTGTCTTTTGCTGTTGGGTAAAATGAGAACACAAAAAGTATATTTGTTGTGGTTTCCATTCACGATTATAAAAGTTTCAACAATTTTCACTTCTGAGAACCCTGGAAGTGTTAAAAGCATCAATTAACCAAAAAAGTGAAGATAAGGCCATGAAATATTTGAGGTATTGAATTATTTTATTATCTTATTATCTTACTTGTAGAGACTGCGGAGAGACGGAACATCAGCACAGCCAGGTAGAAAACATAGTTTTTTTCTGATGAGCGTTCAGTTATACAGTGTTATACTGGACAACAGTAATTTATTAATTAATATTTGACTGCTGACCGATGCAAGTAACCAATTAGAAGCAAGTATTCTAGAGTGCTGTGTAATAATAAGATATAATTTATTTTCAGTCAGTGACAGTAGCAAAGTAGGTCCATGTTGTTGGCCTTCTGCTGACATATCAATTGTTGTATCTATCCCTAATATTCTTGACTTTTGACCCCATCTCCATTCCTCCTCAAAATTATACTCAAGCATAGACATTTCTAATGGTACATTAATATGGCACTTCCAACCCCATTCACTTCTCTACTAATGAAAAGTGTTGCAATATATCAGTAGCCTTTGCCTGAGGACCAGAAGAGCATTTAACCAAAAAATGATTTAATTTGTGCAAACAAGTTCAGCGTTGATTATGTGAACTAACTCCAGGCATGACGTATCTTTCTAAACATCTCGAAACAACACAGATATCAGAAAGGCAGATTAGATTTTCTAAAGCTAGAATTACAAGATAAATACATTTCTAAAGCTAGAATTACAGCAGATTAGTTATATTTGGGCACGCAGACATGCATCGGTCTGGACCATAGGCTTAATACACAGAGGTAAAGAGCCGGTGCCTTCTCATTCATAAAACCGCCATTGTCTTTTTGGCTTTGAGCTGGGTCTATGGCGTATGGCCAGACACACTTGTGGCTTGCTGAGGATGAGGCATCTCTCCTCAATGCCCCTACAGTGATGCTCCTGCTAGTCAACAGGAGCCTGCTGTGCTATGTTGCCATGGGAACCGATCGACATTTTTTTATTTTTTAACCGGTGTGGAAAGAGTGAGTGTATTACCAGAATGACAGTGATGAACTGCTCAGTTTGATTTTCAAAGGCCTTTTTGTGGCCTCAGACCTGCAGTGACTGGTTTTAGCAATTAGTTGAACAGAACTAAACTGGATTCATGCTTTAATTGACTATTTTGTGGGGATGTTTTTTTTTTGTCACCTGTTAGTTGAAAGGTTGTGTGTAACCAGGAACCAAAGCCAAGTTTTAATGGAGTAGGCATAGTGTTTTTGCCCCTGTGGAGTGGGTGTAATTATTATAGCTGGAGAAGCAGGTCTCTCAGTGCTCCTTAAGAAATTTGTGGTGGTTTTGTTCGATAACTCGCATTTAAAAACACGGACCAGTCAATCTGATCCTCTCAAAATGTTTGAAGCATTACTGCAAAACCCATCTGTTCACCCTCAAGAGGAGAACTGCATTAAAAAAACAACATGCAATGACAACAGCGGGAGTCTTTGATTCACAGCCATGTACTGTTGAAATGACTGAGAACAAAGGGAGAGCTTTTTTCATTGTTAATACTGCCATTAATATAGTTTGCAACATAAGACTTTAGGTAAAAACAATTATGACTTCGCTGTGAAATATTGATATGATTAAAGACAAGGTTGGCACAATATTATAATATATTAACTAGGCCTGTCAACCGATTATAAAATTGAATCAGATTACATTATATAGCCTACTGATGAATTAATCATATGGATTACATATCAATATTTACTGAAATCATATGAAGATGGTTTAATGCCAGTATATTATTGTGGGAGATGAGTAAGATATTAAATAGGCATTACAAAAAATGGCTTTAGAAATGACTAAAATGATTATTTTCCTATACAATGCATTTTCATATGACTGATCCTGTAATTATCTACAGTATGAAGAGTGCATGTTAAGCTATTTGGGTTTAATAATAAGTTTAATACTATTAATAATAATTAAAATAATACTATTTTAATTAATTATTAATAATATAAACCACTATTAATTAACAAATAACATAATTCATCATTCTAACAACCCCTGAAATTTAATCGCTGAAGTTTAATGTGATTAATCGCATCCAAAATAAACTTTTTTTTTTTACATAACATATGTGTGTGTACTGTGTATATTTATTATGTATATATAAATACACACACATACATTATATATTTTGAAAACATTTGTATTTACAGTACATGTATATATATTTATATTCATATAATTAATTTATATTATATACAAATATATTTAATATATAAACATAATATATTTTTCTTAAATATATACATGCATATGTGTGTATTTATATATGCATAATAAATATACACAGTACACACACACATATATTATGTAAACAACAACTTTTTATTTTGGATGCGATTAATCGCGATTGATCGTTGCCCAGCACTAAATTAATCTAAATAATAATTATATAATAATAATAATAATATTCTTTTGATTAATATAAATCACTAATAATTAAAAAAAGAATTATTCAAATTCTGAACACACCCCTAACCAGAATGTTGAAGCATTTTTCAATGGCTAAAGACGTAAATATCTACAAAATGATGGAAAGTGTATTTTAAGCTGTTTGGATTTTAATTAATTGCAGATGTTTAATGCAATTAATAATAATTAATTAAAATAATAACAAGAATAATAGAAATACTAACAACAATAATAATAATCGTTTGATTCATATAGATCTATAATAATTAATAAATAATGTAAATAATAATTCATAATTTGAACGCATCTCCAGCCAGAATGTTGAAGGAATATTGATACAGTGCTGCCTTTGCATTATTTCTCGGTGTCTTGTTAAATTCCCAGTGTGGCCACACAGATCTCAGATACTCTTAAGTGGTCAGTGAATTATATCAGTGAAGGTGAAAAACCTAAATAAAGAGCATGATTTTATTACTCTTAGCTTTTTTTAAGCCTTTTGATTTGTGCTTTAACCATCCATTTTGATTGTCTTTACACATTCCACAGAATTACATTAGAGCCGGAATAAGCTTTGTTAGCACCAGGATTCTTTCCAGAGGGTCAGCGTCTGCCAGGAAAAAGATGCTGCACACCACAACTAGTGTTGAAATGCTAAAATATCACATTTTAACAACTAGACGTGTGGTGTCTCAAACAGCCCTGAATCAGTTATTATCTGCTAATGTCTGCTATGACCAAAGCAGCTGATCTGCTTCCCTGACTGACCGTTTTCACAGCTGACATGTTCTCATTTCCGATGATTCCATGCTTCATTAGCGAAACAGTCTGTGTGAAAGTTGATTATGTCGAGTCTGATGCGCTCGCTCTGCTTCCATATATACAAAAGGTTCTTTCTTTCCTGCTTCTTTCTTATTTGCCACAGCAAGGGCCTGCGCAAATTCATAAGTGTGCTAAATCCATACTCCCAATTAGTCTCGATGTTCCTCTGTCATTATAATGAATATATGGTGATTATGTTCTTCTATAACATTATATACCCAAAGGTGGTTTTTGGTGCATGCCTGGGACAAACATACACATCTAATGCTGAAATATCTGTTGCCACGTTGCAGTTATGAGTTCAGTAGCAACAACAGTGACCGTGTGATGATGGATGATCAGTACAGAGCTTTGACAAGCCGTTAGCAAACAGCACATCTCCAGAGATGAATGACTTCAATCAGGTTACCCACCACCTCTTCTGTCTTATGATTTGGACTGTGGATTCAGGATGTTTGGAGCAAAAATGGTTAGAGATTGTTTTACTTGGCAGTTTATTGGATAATTAGTCTTAATATGAAATAAAGAATATCCAGATCAGATCACTTGATAATGTGGTTGTGCTACCTCTTTTATAAGTAAGACTCAGATTGAAGTGTAGGCCTAGACTACCATAGAAAGTCTAGCATACTTTATTAACACTTTAACTAGGTATGAAAAATGGGGTCTGTCAGCATTTATTCCATAACATTGTTATGATTTGCATTTGCTTTATTGTTTCTGGAGTTATTGGCATGTAACAGTGTAATATAAATGTACAATATGATATTGTGATATTTGGAATGGGATTTGGAATTGTTGCGAGCAAGATTTAAACTTGCAGCATTCGATCTGACGACATTTATTGCATGCCATAATTGATTTCTGTTGGGATGGATGCTATAAGGGTTCCATATTATATGACAGCATTTTAGTGCCACTTAAAAAAAAATAGAAATAAGTAAAAATAAGATTACAAGAATTAAATCATATCATTATGAGATTAAAGTACTATTTTAAGAATGGAGTCAAAAGTCTCAAAATATTACTTTATTCGCAAAACATTATGACTTTGTGTCCTTGTTTTGTTACAATTTTATTCTTGTATTCCTATGACTAGTAGTTTTGACTTTATTCTCAAACTATTACAAGTTTAATCTCATATAAGACTTTGTTCTCATATTGCTACGACTTTCTTCTCACAATTTTTCTTTATTCTCAAAATATTTTAACTTTATTTTTGTAATCGTAGATAATTTTTTTTATTTTTACTTGACATTAAAATGCTGTTGTGATATTGATTATTGGCCAATAATAGTATTTTTCCATGTAACGCTTGCTTAAAGTGAAACTTTCAAAAGTCTAACAATATAATAATACTGTTAAATCTTTAGCAAATATCAAAATGATAACCCATTTTTTCATTCTGTACATTACAATGTTATGATGCCTAAATTCACTAGTAGAATTTAATTTCCTTTTAGTGTTTTATTTTATATTTAAACAAAATAGTATAATTTAATAACATTTTCAAATATTAATGTTTTATAAGAAAAATATTTTATATTGATTTTTATTTTATATTTATTTAGAAAAAATATGATATTTTAATGTATAATATATATTTTAAAATATAATTTTACTATCAGCCATTTATTGGTTGGTAGCCATAACATAAAAATAATTATCAGCCAGAAAAATTGATCCCTAATGTTTTGTATTAATTATACAGCTTCTTGGTCATTTATTGCTTTATAACAGCTCTCTTGTTTGTCACTTGCCTATGAGGACATCTGCTATAACACAAGCCACTCATTTTCAGGTCACGTGCATCGAGCTAATACTTAGATCCAGCCATCTGATGCCAACCATCTCCCAAAAAGTGTTCCTTTGCCAGGAGCGATGACAAACAAATATGTTTTATTTAATCTGTTTTGTTAATGAATGAACAGATTATGATGTCCATTAGCCATGCCATAAACCAAAGAGTTAGCGTTTTGCTCCCTTTTACTCCCTCACTTTTATCTATTTCGCTTAGATCAAGGGATTGTTGCTGACCCCTGCCAGATTAATACACAATTTGGAGAGCCCGTAATGAAATTGTGTGCCAGCTCACACCTGAAAATCTCCTCAGGTTTATGAAACGAGGTTTATGCTGGGGAGGGGCTAATCTGGTTTGTGGGCAAGGAAAAGGGGCATTACAGGGTCAATAGATCATAAACCGAGACATCACTTGTTTTATGGTGCTTTTGGTAGCATGTTGGTGATTTAATTATTATTTTGTAGCTTTTATAGCGCACAATTTTTTTTTTAGAAGTACATCAAAGCTCCAGACAGGCTCAGCTGTTCATGTTTCGGTGTCTGATGTCTGTCTGTCTTTTGGGCCTGATCAAAAGCTGCGTCCTCGTTTTACTCAACCATCAACCGCTGTTAATTTACACGGAACTCATAACTGTGGCCTCGTTTGACTCTAGAGGTGTTTGAAACGTCGTTCCAGCAAACACACGGGAAAACCGGAGCAAATATCCAAGCTAATTAGACATGTGCATTTGCATAATTCTCTTTATGCTTGTGGAATCGCTTGCGTAATTAAATCAGACGGCCGTCTTTGTTCTTGTTGATGGAATCGCCACATTCGATTTCGTTCCTACCCTTAGATATATTTAATTGCTAAACGGTTGCCTTCGTATCTTGAAATAAAAGTACCGCGCTTCATGTTCACACCTGGAATTTCACACATGAC
The DNA here is from genome assembly GCF_001515625.1 of Sinocyclocheilus rhinocerous. Lineage (NCBI taxonomy): Eukaryota > Metazoa > Chordata > Actinopteri > Cypriniformes > Cyprinidae > Sinocyclocheilus > Sinocyclocheilus rhinocerous. Next base: position 1,484,759 of record NW_015646352.1, on the reverse strand, counting down.
AGTGCTCATTAGATGAGAAAAAGGAGCTTTATGCATAATGAGCTCTGTCCTTGTCGAACCTCCAACTTCATCAGCTTTACCCTAATAAAAATCTCTTGGGGAAAATGATGCCATGTAAAAAGAATGGGATTATCTATTTTTGGGCTGATGTTATGTGGCCATGTCATGTTTACTATGCTAAAGCCCATAATATTCAGTGTAATTCGTGTGTAGAATGCATATTTCGAGGACTCTCGCTTGCTCTGCTCTGTTCCCTGGGGGTCAGATTGGCTTGAACATAAGAGATGGTCTGGAAAACTGGGAAAGAGACTGAGGGCCAATTCACTAAACAGCTGCGCTACTTTTCAGTGCTGCATTACAACACCAAAACCTGCATCTATATTCACTAACCACCCGCAATCCAGTTTAACTAGTTGCTAAAATGCACTGAAATAATGCTATGGTGTGAGTGTTTAAATTAAGCCTTTCTTTTCAGTATAAACACATTCTATAGATGTCTTTTTTGTTGTTTTAATTGTAGTTTGTGTCATTTGATAAAAATATCCTTTAAATTTCAGCCAGTATTTCATCATTACATATTCATGATTTTGTCAGTTTTCTGACTTGAATTGCATCTAATTTTAGTAGATGACAATAATATTTTAGTTGATGAGAAAAAAGGTTAGTTTGTTGTTTCTTGTAAAAAGTAAATTAACAACCAAAATAATTCAGGTTTTTACCAAATCTTTCAGCCCTAATAGAATTTCACACTCAAAAAAATCTGAAGAGTAAAAATTACTTTTTCATTATGTATGTATTTATTTATTTATTTACTATGCAGATGCAATCCCCCCAAAAAATCATCCCACTCACTCTAGAATAATTAATTTTTTTCCAAATATATGTATTCAAGTCATCTGGTTCCTGGCACCATCATTCCTGTATTTTTTCATATCACAATTCACAATATATATATATATAGCAGGAAAACAAAATATGTCACTTTTTCCAATATTGTGCAGCCCTAGTTTACAGTGCCCTCCACTAATATTGGCACCCTTGGTAAAATATGAGCAAAGGCGGCTGTGAAAATAAATCGGCATCGTTTATCTTTTTGATCAAAAAATTCACAAAATCCTAACCTTTCATTGACAATTGAAAGTGGGGGGAAACTCACGTTATGAAATAAATGTTTTTCTCCAATGCATGTTGGCTACAATTATTGGCACCCCTAGAAATTCTTATGAGTGAAATATCTCTGAAGAATATTCCCATTCATGTTTACATTTTTGTAGCACACCAGGGTGACTAGGAGTGTGAAATTATCCAGCCATGACTTCCTGTTCCACAGGATTATAAAAATTAGGAACACAAAGGCCAAATTCCCTTAATCATCCATAACAAAGAGTAAAACCAAAGAATATAGTTCTGATGTGAAGAACAAGATTGTTGAGCATCACAAAATAGAAAGTGGCTGTAAGAAAAGAGCTAAAGCATTGAAAATCCCCATTTCCACCATCAGGGCAATAATTAAGAAGTTCCAATCAAATAAAGATCGTACAAATCTGCCTGGAAGAGGATGCGTGTTTATATCATCCTAATGCACTGTGAGGAGGAGTGGCCAAAGACTCCCAAGGATCACAGCTGGAGAATTGCAGCGATTAGTTGAGTCTTGGGGTCAGAAAGCCTATATATATATATTTAATGTTGTGGGCCTGTTTTTCTGCCAGTGGTCCTGGACATCTTGTTCAGATACATGGCATCATGGATTCTATCAAATCCCAACAGATAAAAAAAAATCTAAACCTAAAATCTAAACTTCTGTTAGAAATGTTATAATAAACCATGGTTGGATTGGGGTGAACTGAAGAGAAGCAGCACCAATATGGAGCTGGGAATCTGAAGGGTCTGGAGTGATTCTGTATGGAGGAATGGTGTCTGATCTCTTGTCAGGTGTTCAACAAACTCATCAGGCATTATAGGAGAAAACTCAGAGCTGTTATCTTGGGAAAAAGACGTTGCAATAATTGGGTGCCAATAATTGTGGCCAATGTGAAAAACATTTATTTCATAATGAGATTTCCCCCCCACTTTCCATTGTTTTACTTCAATGATAGGTTACAATTTTGTGGATTTTTTGAATGAAAGATAAAAAGGATAAACAATGCAGATTTATTTTCACAGCCACCTTTGCATCACATTTACCAAGGGTGCCAATATTAGTGAAGGCCACTGTATATGTTGCGAGGTTTTTCTCTTTTCATATTTTCAGCAACAGTACGTTTTATTACATTTATTTCATTTTCATTATCATTGATGTAACCAAAAAAATACATTAACAAAAACTTTTGTCATAATTTAATTGACAGGATTAACATTGGTCATGCATTCTTTTGCAAGCCAACTTGATTTTGAATTTGATTAAAATACATGATTTTACACTTCTTTTTTTTTAACCTTGTGTTTTATATAAACGTGAGTTGTTACATGAAGACTATAGCAGTTTTTATTTTGAATAAATAAATCCATATTCTTATAGTAGCAGTTGTAGTTCTTTTTTAGTGATTTGCATGTTGTTGTTGTTGTTGTTGTTTTTTAACACACTTGCACTAAAATAACAAAGCGCACAAAATGATGCTAGCAGCAGCCGCTATTCATTCTTAGCAAACTCCCCCTGAGAGAGCGAGACACTCATTCAGTTTTAATGGGGTTTGCAATAACCTGCCTTGCTCTTGAGACACTCGAGTCGAGTGCGTCAAAGGTGTCCCGCACGAGCTCCTGAATATTCCAACACATTCCGGAAAGAGAATATGGAATCTTTTCCACTCTGTGTAAAAAATTATATAATTTCCAGTCAATGCAGAAACTAACCAGGTCTGACAGTTGTGTGAGAGGCTGGGAAAAGTAAAACAGACACGGAAACGCATCAGTTCTGCATGCAGGTTTGCGCAGGAGGCTGAAGAGACACAAGCTGTTACGAGGATTGATGGGAAAGTAGCGTGAGGGCTTGCAGAATTTCACTTTTGCTGTGTTGGCATGTCGAGTGCTCGGCATCTGATTGCTAATTTCATCTCGAGTCAAAATAAATCAGTCATTGCATGTGTATTGTTTTGGTTTATGTTGTTCTTGCACTCTCCATTATATGTTTGAATTTTTAAATAGTAGATGCTGTAATATTTCCAACTACATTATCAGTCTTTTTTAACCCTCCCGGCGGAGAGTGATTAATGTAAGTCAGTCGCATACACACATTTTTTGTTTCCCCCCCAGACTCGACGGGGACTAGATGACCTACCCAGAGCCCTGCAAGGAAGTCACATGACCCCCTTTGTCCAATCAGGCGCTGCTCGGTGATGCTTACACAGATGTGTGATGGTGTTTGCCTCATCAGTTAGAGAGGCTGGAAGGGTACAGGCTGTTATTTTAATCAGATCTGTGTTTGTATCTTCGTCAATAATTCATGTCATCATCCTTTCAGCTAAACGGAGCCACAGCTTTTATGATTACAGCAGCTCAATGGCTCACTTTTCAGGATTGTGATGTAAACGGGGGAGTCTCGGGAAACAGGTGACATTATTTTAAGCACATTTGATTTCCCAGTTTACATTCTCATTACTGTGATGCAAAAATCTTATTTTCATTACAGTGATGAGAAAAACAATGATATGCTGTTTCAGTCATATTTTCTGTAATTTTGCGGTGAAATGTGCATGTAAATAATGTCGCAATTCATTTTGGTTGTTTTTATGCAAAAACCTAATTTGTTTGTTTATTAGATGGATAATATTTCTTTATTTATGGCCACATAACTTCATTCTGAAAATAATTGAGGATGGATGGTGGGAATGAATTGAAGATTCCTGCTCAAGTGAAAGATGATTCAATCTTGAATGAATGGCAATCTCATATCTTTCCCATAGAATATACTGATGAATATAAAGTATGATATTTTCTCTATTTTGGCCTTTTTGCTACATTTTAAACATGACAGTGGAGAAAAGACAGGAAATGATGGTGAAATCATGAAAGAAAATAAATCATAAAATGTCACAAGACAAACTTCCATTTCAACAGTGTTATTTTAGTGTCATTGATTTTTAGTTTTTTTTAAATATTTTTATATTTATATTTTAGTGTTATAGTTTATATATATATATATATATATATATAACTTATTTTTTAAGTTTTTTTAGTATTTAGTTTTAGTATTTTTATTGAGTGTTTTTATATTTTTATTGTCTTTTTTCAAATATGTCTATATAGTTTTTTTTCTTTCAGTTTTTAATTTAATTATTTTATTACATCAAGTAAAACTAAATTCAAATGAAAACCACTGCTTTGACAACTAGCTGAAATAAGTTAACTTTTTATATGTTTTGTATTGTTAATGTTTCTCTTATTTCTAGTAAAAAAAAAAAAAATCATTTCACACTCATATGCTGCTATTTTTTCAGTCAAACATGACATTCCACAGAAAAACTAATAGCATATAGGTTTGAAATGACATGAGGCTAAATAATGTATGATTTTTGGGGGGGTTAACTATGCTTATAAATGGAAAATCAGGTGTTAAATATGTTAAATTTAATATTACACAATACACACAGGTTCTTAATCAGTGTTAGTTAGTGATGTTTAACACGGACATTGATGCACAGTTCGGCCATGCCATGTTGCTTTTAGATGCAGGACCAGATGCTTAGCCAGCACTTGAATTATTCAAAGATGGGCTGTGCTCTGCAGCACTTACCCATCCCTGTGTTCTCAGCAGGTGGGTCGCCGTATATCAACTCTAAAAACACATATAACCATCAGCAGAAGGATAAACTTTAATACAGCTCAAATCTCAAATCTGCTTGCCACTGCTGTTACCTCAGCTCCCGCCAAGAGCACACTGTTCCCTGTCTCTCAGATTTATCCCATGCCTCATCTAAAAACAGTGATGGTGTTGGTGTGTGTGGGATGTGCGTGTCCGCCATGCCCCTAATTTCCTTGCTCACAGCATTTTAAAATACACTGAAGGATGTGGGTTGTTGCTTAGTTTAAGGAAGGCCCTAAGGTGTTGTTTTTGCACCGGCTGTTCATATATTATGATGCATCCTTTTCCTTTGCCTTAAGAAAAAAGGAAGATAGTTCAAATGAAAATGAAAATTTTGTCGTTGATAATCAACCTCAAACCCGTTTGAACGCTGTTAGGTGTCTGAACAAGAACGTCTAAGAATAGAATCTGAATGTAAACAAGAATACCCAAAGCAAATGTGCTGTGTTGTCTTAATTTAGTCTGGCCTTATCCAGCTCTACCCTGCTGAGATCATTGTTGAAATGGGAGTCAATTGTTTCTCTTTTTTTTTTCTTGCTGGCAGCTCTTCGTGGTTTAGTAGCTACAAGCCACTCTCATTATAGCCAAATTTTAAGGTACAGTATGTGCTATGCGCTGTACGTAATTAATTTAACATTACTGAGTAGCATAATTGGTGTTTTGAACACCATGATTAATAAACATGGTGCTAAACCTTTACAAAATGAGAACAGACCTTCATCTCCGCTAAAATGGTACCATAATCGTACCACTGTATTTTTGAGCATATACCCTGGTATTCTTTGACACCTTGGAATGCCATTGAAGTGTCAGGTTAATCATTCAGTACCATGGTTTTACCACTTGACACTACAGGGCTCCAGACTCATTCTTCCCACTGGTCGCTCTTTTGCGACTAACTTTCTCAGTTGGTCGCAATGTTTTTATTTATTTATTAAATTTTTTATTTTTTTTTTCTACAACATAAATAAATAAATAAAAGAGAGCCTCCATAGCGTAACGTGAGGTAAACAGCAAAGATACAAGCTTTTCAAAATTTTCAAAAAGAAAATTAAAACTAAACTTGCTGTTGGTGACAGTGCTTGCATGTTTTTTCCCCCCACAAGAATACCAACATGTTCACCTTCTCTGGTTTAAGAAGCGGTCTTTTACTTTACTTTAGCATGAAAACCATCCATCGTCTCCTCAACATTCGTGTCATTTTTGCTGCGCGCACCTTCGCGCTCGTGCTGATGCGGCAAGTATAAACCACGCTCTACACTCGAAGTGCTACGCAGTTCAAACGAGTAGCGCGGTTTCGTTATGCTTTCAGCTTCGTTTGGTGTTTCTCATATGCAACAGAAATGGCAGCGCTTGTGAGTTGAACAACGCAGTGGTCGCGCCAGTGCGATCGCTCACAAAATCTAGTCGCACAGGCAGAAAAAATTCATAGTTTATAGTTATATGGAAACGAAAGTGGTTAACATTTAACCGTTCTTTTTCATCAGTAGTATTATTTGTGATTTGAATTTTGTGAACGGGAATTCCTCTTTTGCTATGTTATAAGCCGGGCTTCAGGTGCTTTCACTTTCGAATTCGCGATCTTCACGTTTTACAAGAAAAGATAGTCTGTTTTGCTTTCATACATCTACACACCTTTCACTTGTTGGGACTAAAACAAAAGATTGATTAATTGTTATTCTTAATTAAAAAGCACAACAACAATAAAACAGTAAGATACAATGACAAACTAGCTTACAAAACGTTTATTAACAAAAACGAATAAGACGAGGCATGGCATACACCACATGCTGTATTATATACCGACTAATAAATTACAGAAAGTTTAGCAAACACTGAGGAATCAAATCAAAATAAATAAATAAAAGAGAGCCTCCATAGCGTAACGTGAGGTAAACAGCAAAGATACAAGCTTTTCAAAATTTTCAAAAAGAAAATTAAAACTAAACTTGCTGTTGGTGACAGTGCTTGCATGTTTTTTCCCCCCACAAGAATACCAACATGTTCACCTTCTCTGGTTTAAGAAGCGGTCTTTTACTTTACTTTAGCATGAAAACCATCCATCGTCTCCTCAACATTCGTGTCATTTTTGCTGCGCGCACCTTCGCGCTCGTGCTGATGCGGCAAGTATAAACCACGCTCTACACTCGAAGTGCTACGCAGTTCAAACGAGTAGCGCGGTTTCGTTATGCTTTCAGCTTCGTTTGGTGTTTCTCATATGCAACAGAAATGGCAGCGCTAGTTAGTTGAACAACGCAGTGGTCGCGCCAGTGCGATCGCTCACAAAATCTAGTCGCACAGGCAGAAAAAATGGTCGCAGTCTGGAGCCCTGCACCATCATTACACCATGGTATTACGCCATGTTGAAAGTTGAAAAACAAAAGAAAAAAAACATGCCTGAAGCAATATTTCTGCAAAATGCCACTGTCTTGCTTTGTGCAACACTTTCTAAGTGAAATGTCCAAAGAGTGGTGCTAAAAGCACATTTAGTTTTATTTGAAACAGATAAACGTGAATCTAGCAATTTTTTTAGGTTGGTTGTTTTATGTATCTAAGTAGATGGGAAATTAAATGTCTGACCAGTGGCACTAAAAGGTCAATGTTCTATCACATTTGAAAATAATGTACCACCCACATTAAACCCTAAAATAGGAAAAAAGTTTTTTTTTTTTTTTTAAGCCATGATATCATATTTGAACTGTACATCATGATAGTAATGCTGAAATATTTCCACAGCTGAGACTTCTGTACGATGTCTGCGGTCAGTGTGTAATAATTTTGATATGCAATGCTCAAAGTGCTTTCTCTCCTGAGGGTTGATGGGTGTCTGTTTGGATGACATCCCATTCTATGTCAAAGCATTTAATCTGCTTCATTGCACATAGACGCCCTAATCTGCTTTGCTGTAAAATTTTATGATGTTGAAAATATGAAATATACCACAGGTTTGCAGAAATGTGGTTTTAAAATAACAAAATCCTCTTTGCAAGTTACATAGTACTATCAAGAAAAGTTTAGATTTATGGCGCACCTCTTGTTAAGGGGATAGTTGATCCAAAAAATCTAAATTCTGTCATCATTTACTTACTCTCATGTTGTTCTACACCTGTATGCATTTCTTTATTCTGTGGAACATAAAATGAGAAGTTTTTAATAATATACTGTTGTTGTTTTCATGCAAAAACAGTGATTGGGGACTGGAGATTTCAGGCTTAAAAAGGACACAAAAGTATCATAAAAACATTATAAATGTAGTCAATGCGATTCATGTGTCATATTGCAAGTCTTCTGATGCTATACAAAGGCTCTGAACAGACCTCAAGAAACAGATCAGTTTGATTTGTTAATGAATCGATCATATCAGTTTTGTGAATTGGATCAACAGGTTCATTGAATATATCTGCCTCAAAAGAACAATTCATTCACAAATTAGACATTACTACTTTTACTCTTCAGGGATGAACTGATTCGTTCACAACTGATTTGTTCACAAATTGGACATTGCTATTTAGAGAAAATGAACTTATGTTTCAGTCTGTTTTTCACAGAAACATATCAAATGGCTTCAGAAGACCTGGAATATAGTGCATGAGTCATACAGTATGTTCGCTTTTATGATATTTTGTGGTTATTTTTTGTCATTTCTGAGCTTGACGGTCTCAGTCCTCATTCTTTTCGTTGTGTTGGAAAACAAATGGCCAGGATATAAAAAAAAAAAGATCTATTGTATTCATATGGGTTTGGAATGACACATTTTGCACGAAATATCCCTTTAAATATTGAAGTATTTACTTTATGATAAACAGATGTAATGCCGTTGCCTTTGTGATGCCACAACAAGATGCAACAAAAGCAGATGGGATCTATGAATAGACTATGGACACAGATATGTCCTGCTGGAATGGTGTGACTCCATGCTTCAGTTCCCCCATATACTCCCTCATGGGCTTCAATGGCTTTGGCCTGTTACCCATCAGCCCCCTTCACCACCTGTCCTCATAATGGAGAAGGTCCATGTCTTTCTAGCCCACTGATCTCCAGTTACATTAAAGCAGGACAACAGCTCGGTTCCAGAATATGAAACATGCCCTTCATTTTTAACACTTGACATCATTGATTAGAAAGCTCCCATTTATAGAACAATATGCAGTGGCAGCGGGACCCGTTTGAGACCAGGCTACGCTCTTAGGGACTGTGATGGATGAAGCCATTTTGGCATTTATCGTCCTGTCTTCCAATCAACTCACTCCGTTCTGCCTGGCAGTAGACTTTGATTGGCTCAGCTTACCGACCCAAGTCATTTATACGCAAATCTTCTTAGGCCGGCAACAAGCATACTTAAGTATCTAGAGCTTTCAGAGTTCATTGCTATCCCGTTCACAGGAAGTGCAGTCATTAGGACGATGGGTTGGAAGTACAGCCAGAGCCCCCTTCACATCTTCTCTCTAGCTGACTGTTAATCAGGACAATCCCATATGTTCTAACTGTCGGAGCAGGTGGCTGTCTGTTGGAGAATAGGAATTCAACGTGACCGCTTACAGAATCTGCACACACACACACACGCATTATGCAGAAAATCATTTTTAATTAGAATGTCTTGTTTTTTAGGTAAAATATATTAATACCCAGTTAAAGGTTCTTGATTTTGTTCTTGCTATATATTGTGTAACTGCCTATCTAACCATCCATCTTTATGATAGATATTTGGTGTAATTATGGATAGATCACCAGATTACATCTATCTGTCTATCTATCTATCTATCTATCAGGTAATCCCTATCTAGTAATTTCATAAATGTACAATGTGCCAGAATTAGCCAGAAGGCTATTTTTAAAATTGTCACCCTAAAAATATAAAAGAAATAATCTATACATAATACATACATACTCCAAAATACATGTAAAGTTTATGCTATACATATAATTCTATCCCAATACAATAAAAATCTGCTTAAAAATTAGGCTATACATAGAACCAACAAATCAACACCACCTCACTCATACACACACAATCCCACTGTCAGACAACATGACAAGCAATGTACCAATAATATTAATATACAGGCAAGGATAATGTAAGCATACTAACAAGTAACAGTAGTTTAGCCTTAAACATTCGATCAGTACTAAACCAACCATGTTCATATACATAACATAAAATTCTCAAACTGGTAGAGCAGAAAAGACAAGACGGCAGCAGAAATTAGTGTATAAAATTAATGTTGACAATGTTGACTCTCTATTAACCACTTCTTTAAGTGAAACTTAAAAGAGGCATAAGTATTCAAATTTGTAATGTGAGTTGGGATGGAGTTCCACTCACAAGCAGCCCTAACCGAAAATGCCGTTTGACTGAATGCACTTTTTCTTAACGGGACTATGCAGTCACCTCTTGCTGCACTTCTTGTTTAACCAGTTGGTGCTATGTTTACAAACTGGCTCCATACCGGAGGAGCCAGTCCATGTTTGATTTTATACATGAGACAAAGATCTGTATATGTAATCAAATTTTCCCAACTTAAAAGATTGTATTTTTTAAAATATGGCATTGATGAATATCTGTCTATCTGTCTATCTATCTGTCTGTCTGTCTATCCAATACATCCATCCCTCCAGATAATTCTACACTATCTAGCCATCATCCGTCCATCCCTGCAGATAATTCTACACTATCCCTCCATCCCTGCAGATAATTCTACACTATCTATTCATCATCCGTCCATCCCTGCAGATAATTCTACACTATATATCCATCATCCGTCCATCCCTGCAGATAATTCTACACTATCCATCCATCCCTCCAGATAATTCTACACTATCTATTCATCCATCCATCCCTTCATACCTCCAGATAATTCTACAATATCCATCTATCCCTCCAGATAATTCTACACTATCTATTCATCCATCCATCCCTTCATACCTCCAGATAATTCTACAATATCCATCTATCCCTCCAGATAATTCTACACTATCTATTCATCCATCCATCCCTTCATACCTCCAGATAATTCTACAATATCCATCTATCCCTCCAGATAATTCTACACTATCTATTCATCCATCCATCCCTTCATCCCTCCAGATAATTCTGCACTATCCATCCATCCCTCCAGATAATTCTACAATATCTATCTGTCCAGATAAATCTACAATATCCATAATCCATCTAGGCAATTCTACACTATCCATCCATCCAGATAATTCTACACTATCCTTCCATCCATCCATCCATCCATCCATCCAGGTAATTCTACACTATCCAATCCATCCAGATAATTTTACACTAATCTGTCTGCCTGTCTGTCTGTCTATCATCAGTAGAGTACTTTGTTCACATTTACTTGTGCTTTTGCAACATTTTGTGCAGATGTAAGTTGCAATATTATGTTTATGTTGTTTGTGACTAATCTCATATAAGATGTATTTGGGTGAGTTAATTAACCCATTAGGAAAGGACTGAAGCTTTATGCTGCTCACTAGGAGCACAGTAAGAGAGTGAGAAAGGGACAGAGAGAGCTCGCAGCACCCTAGAAGCCCTGCACATTTCTAATTTGGTCCTCCGGCTAAAGGATTTATGATTAATGTCCACAAGTCACTATATTGTATGACTCCATCCATGTTATGTTCCCCGAGATAAAAATAAAGTAAAGAGCTGTAAAAGTCGATTAATCACGTTATTAATCATCTCAGATCGACTTGCCAACAGTCATGGATGGCAATCGAGAGAAGGGCTGTTGTGATTTTCTTTTCTGAAACGTTAAGCAAGCTAAATAATTCAAAGCTGCCCAAGAGAGTTATGTTATGTTATGTTATGTTATTTTAGAGGGACTTAAACTTGCCTCACTAAATGCGCACACTTGTATAAATATTTTTCTTAATTAGCATTTTTGTCTTTTTTTACAGTAAAAATATATTCTCTGGAAATAATTTTTAAAGTTTTAATTTTAAAAATTATTTCCAGAGAATATATTTCAAATTCAAGAAAGTTTCTTGTTGTAAGCATAAAGCAAAATCATTTCTAAACTTTGTTTTACATTAACAATTACAATTATTGTTTTATAAGTATCATTACTGAAAATATTTATCTTGTATATACAAATCTTTAGAAAGGAACATCAATGTATGTGTTTACAAAAACTGCTAGATTAAATAAGAGATAAATCCATCCAAGATGGCTGCCAGAAGAGAGAAATGTTGATTGCCATACATGTTTTAAAACAAGATGCATTTATCTTTTATAAAGATAATAATACTTGTTTTTAGATAATCTTGAATTAATAAGATATTTTTCTTACCCCATTGGCAGATAGTTTTTTAAACATACTATAACAAAATTTAGTGAGATTTATGCTTTAAACAAGAAAATTACCTGAATTCTAAATATATTTTCTGAGAACAAGTTTTAATGTCTCACTCAATTTTATAGGTTTTCAGTAAATGTATCTTGTATTAAGATATTTTCATTGTAAAAAAAAAGACAAACGTGCTGATTAAGATAATTATTTTTATTCCTACTATAGAAGTGTTGCGCTGTTAGCTTTGCAAGATGTTAACGACAAACTCTATTGAAATTAATTGCGAATCGAGTGTTCTGTGCAAAAGTAGAGTTACAAAATCGGTCATTTAAAATATTCCATGACATGATGCTCCCTTAGAAGGAGCTCCCTTGTGCAGCGAGGCAGCTTGCTAGGCTTGTTTCCCCGTAAATTTTTTCAAATATCTTGAGAGCAATTTAATACAGCGCATTATCATTAATGCTGATTAAATACCAGTGCGTGTCATTAGGTTTGGAAGCTTAATGCAGCTGCATCTAATGCCTTCAAGTATTTAAAATCTTGGCTCGACAAATGAAATCATACGCTTATTTTTTGGATTTCCTCTAGTGCATTTCCACCTATAAGACAAAAACGGTAGATGTTTATGATTTTGCACCAACACAACTTTTTTCATTACAGATGAAGCAAGACTCGAGGCATCAGGACAACCCCTCAGTCCTTCCCAGGATCCAACCGGAGCCCCAAACATCACAGTCTCTTCGTCGCTGCTGGAGGATGAAGACTTCGCCTCGCTGTACCACTCCCCACCAGCGAGGGCAGAAAGCACAAGGGAGCAGCCTGTGTTCGCCTCGGTGCAGACCCTGCAGGTTGCAGAGACACAGCCTCAGGCGCTGGTGCATTCTCTGCCCTCCCCACCCGGCAACAGTGACAATCGCACCAATCAAAAGTCCGCTGGGGAGCAGGCCGTCAGAGTGCCAAATCCACCGTCCCCGGCACATAAAATCAACAGTGTCTTGACCACTAGCTCAGGTACCGCTAGATTGTGAGCTGTTGAATAATGCTGAGTACAGAAATCAAGAAGTGGTGTATTTAAAGGGGTTTCTTTTCAGGGACTTTGCTGATTTGATGTTGTCATCATCCTTTCTTCGCCATTTGTTCATCATCACCGTCATCATTATTTTCAAGGTCATTGTGTTTGCTGTTATCGTAATCATCATCATCAATATTTTTTACAATAATCTCTTTAAAGTCAACATGAAATTGCATTCACATCCCATTTTACTTGCGCAACGTGACGTATTTCTGAGTAAAAAGTGAATATATTTAGTACTTCATCAGGATTTGATTGGATTGTGAAATATTAGACTGATATTATTGGTTAATATTATATATCGTTTCAAAGAAATTAATACTTTTATTCGTCAAGGATGATTAAAGTGTTCAAAAGTAACAGTAAAGATATTTTTAATGTTACAAAAGATTTCTATTTCAAATAAACACTGTTCTTTTGAACTTTCTGTTCATTAAAGAATCCTGAACAAACATATATCACAGTTTCCACAAACATATGAAGCAGCACAGCTGTTTTCAACATTGATAATAATAATAAATGTCTCTTGAGCAGCAAATTAGCATATTAGAATGATTTCTGAAGGATCATGTGACACTGAAGACTGAAGTAATGGCTGCTGAAAAATCAGCTTTGCATCACAGGAATATTAAAATATATTAAAATAGAAAACAGTTATTTTAAATTGTAATAATATTTTTTTACTGTATTTTTGATCAAATAAATGCAGCTATAGTGAGCATTACCGACCATTACTGACCCTTTTTGAGCAGTGGTGTTATTTTAGTATCACTGAGATACTATTATAGTTTTTATTTATATTTTGAATCAGGTTTTATTTGAATATTTTCTGTTTTCATTTGAATTTTTGTTAAAGTTTTTAAATAAGTTTGTATTATTTTTTGTATTGCAGTTTTAGTTATTTAAGTACATCAAATTACACTAAATTAAACTAAATCAGAAATGCTACCTTAATAACTAGCTGAAATAAAAAAAACTTTTTTAATATGTATATTATAACCCTAATAATCCTGATTTGGTCAGCTTTGATTTCATGTTGACGTTAAAGCTGAAGTATGTAATTTTTGCGCATGGCATTTAGCCCAACCTCACACCATTGCCTCTCATTGAAACTGTTTGTCTGATCAATGGAAAATTAAATCATTATCTTCGGTTATATTTGGTTTGATGACACTAGTGGCGCAAAAATTATACACTTCAACAAGTCCCGCTACTGCATAATCCCCCAGAGCTACATCTGTCCTCTCCCACATGTCCTATGTGTCATTCTTCACCATCAGCGAGCGATCATGTGTGTCCTCGATCTCACTTCCTGCTCCTGAGGTGGCTCACTCAAACGTTCTCTGCTTTCAGACGAGACTCTTAGTGAATTCCCCAGAAACCCTGATCTTCCCACCGCCCCGGGATCCTCTTTCATGATTGTGGCAGAGACAGATGCTACACTCACTGACAATGTGACAACTTCGGTCTCCTTTTCCGCTTTTAACGGCACTTCTGAAAGGGCTGAAAATGCTTCGTCCGGCTCTTCAGCAAGCAGCAACTCCCACACTGTGACCAGCGACAGTCTCCAACTCACCACAGTGACCACCACGACTGTCACGCCCTTAACTGTGACATCAATGACTGTGACTCCGCCCACTGCCATCGTTGTGGTGAAAGAGGTCACGACCACCATGCCGACCACTACAGCCACCCAGACCACGACAACCGAGACGGAACCACCGACGACAACCACCACTACCACTACAACTACCACCACCACAAAAGTAGCACCAACAACCACAAAAACACCTACAACCACTTTAGCAACCACAACAACGACAACCCCTCTTCAAACCACTGTTGTCTCTACCTCTGGAAGTACCACGAATGAACCGAGCACCCCTCCTACTGACAGTTCACCTTTGACCTGTAACGTGACCGAAAGATTATGGGTGAAAACAGGTGAGCCCCTGTTTACTGTATGAGTGCCTCCTCGTTGTTTTTAGTGAAAATTCACTAAAGAAATTAGGCAAATTTAGTAATGGCACAAATACGCCACAAATCAGTGTAAATCAATGCAGTTTACATTCCATTACAGAAAATTTAGTGGCTTATTAAGCTGAATTGTAGATTTTGCATTGAAATAATGTTTAACCGATAGTATAGACAGTAAAACATAACATCATACCTAGACATAAACAGTTTTTGTGGGAAAACATTTGTTGCATTTTAAGCAAAACCAATCAGGACACCTATTTTTACAGTTACCCTGATTTCGCATGTAAATGCTCTTGTTTTTTTGTTTTTTTGCATTTGTTTGTTTACATTTTGAGAAATGAATTCATCATTTTATTAAATAATAAAAATATAAAGGAAACATTTTTTTTTTCAGAAAGTTATTTAATGGATGTTAATAAAAAGGTCTTATCAGGGAAAAAAAAGATTTTCTATCACAATTTAAACACAATTTAGACTTAAATTAAAAGAAAAATCTTTTGTACAGTGCTTTATTTATTATTTGTCATACTTTAAACTATCCGTTCTTGTGATGAAAATAGGTTTGGCTATGGCATGGCATAAAAATAATATAATATAAAATAAAAAAATATAAGTTATATAAAATAAGTATTAAAAATAATAAAAATGAATTATTAATATAAACTTAGATATTAGATATTTAGTCTAGCACACTTAGCCTAAAATATTTCAGTCTTTTTAATTCGATTTTAATTGTATTTTAAAAATAATCAACAGGTATGGAATTAAAATTAAAATTAAATAACAAAGACATTTTGACGTGTAAATTATGCTCAGTTCATTACAACAGAGAAAAATGACAAAACCAGTTTACAAATGCACATCTACTTAATCTTGTGAAAGGCTTTATTATGCAAATAATATTAGGGGAGAGCGGGGCACAAAGTAACACTTTTTGACTTTCTCAGTTTGTGTAAATCCACATGGGGTTCAGAATATAATTTTTTTTATTCACAGTAATTTTACACTTGTCTAGTACAAATATATCGCTTTGTTTCATGATTACAGTGTATACGTTTTTTTTTATTTACCCTCAGAAATTGGAAGTGAAATGTGACAACATGCCCCGTAGGTGGGGTACATTGTAACATCTGAGGGGCACGTTGTAACATGACCATATAGCAGCTTAAAATGTTATCTGATCAAATGAAAAAAATATATATACAAGACAAACTAAAATATTTTGTTAATAAAATAAAATAATTATTTTTTTCAAATAAAATAATGGCGTTTTTTCAGAATTACAAATTATCTGATTTTCGAGTTTGACAATGAACACATTGCAATCATGTAATTTTGTTATGCTAGCATGTGTGGAAATATTCAAACCATGTGTGTTACAACTAACCCCGCGTTACTTTGTGCCCCGCGCTCCCCTACCATATGCAGTAATTTTACTCCTCCTCTCCGACATTCTACAGTGACAGCATATGCACTGTAGTGAAACCAACATATGTTCACTGTAAACAGACATGTTCACAGGCATGGCTGTCTCCCTTGGGATCTGGGCTGCTTTGAGATGCTTAGAAAATCATGCTTTTCATATGTGTTGTATCAATTTTTCCCTCAGTGTTGTCCATCCAGATGCGACGAAATCGCCTAGAAGCTGAAATGAGACAGAACCTGTCTAAAGGTTTCACACAGGCACTTCAGAGAGCGTTCAACGACAGCAACGTCCGTGTTCAGGTTGGTGGTTTTGCATGTGTTTTGAGCCGCAAGCCACTACGCAGTGGCTTTGGCCGTTAATAAGAAGGAAAATACCTGCTATAGAAGTTCAAAGGTTTGGGGTTTGTAAGATTTTTTAATGTTTTCGAAAGAAGACTCTTATGCTCACCAGTGCTGCATTTATTTGATCAAAAATACAGTAAAAACTGTGAAATGTTATTACAATTTAAAATAACTATTTTCTATTTGAATATATTTAAGATGTAATTTATTTCTGTGATGCAAAACTGAATTTTCAGCAGCCATTACTCCAGTGTCACATGATCCTTCAGAAATCATTCAAATAATCAAGAAACATTTTTTATTATTATCAATGTTAAAAACAGTTGTGCTGCCTAATATTGTGAATATTTTGATACATTTTTTTAAAGGATTCTTTGATGAATAGAAAGGTCAAAAGAACAACATTAATTTGAAATAGATATCTTTTGTAACATTATAAATCTGTTTTTTAAAGGGCAAATGAGGTAGGTTATCCAAGATTTAATGCATAATTTAAAAATAATTTGCTTACTATGCACAGTATACAGATTATAAACTGCAGCAATAATAAAAATGGTAGTAAGCTTATCCAAACCCTTTTCTTTCTCTTCCACTGCAACATGAAATGAGAAATGCTAAATAAATAATGAAAAGAACTAATCGGAATACTTGGTTGCCATTGGAAACACAGTAAAATATGCCTTATACAGTAGAATCCAGCAGCATCAAGATAAGCACAGTGCTTTTGACCACAGTCCTCTGGGACCTTATCACAATTGCATCATGGGGATTGTAGTTTAGTAGAGGACAGTGTGGTGGGAGGCTGTGTGGGAGGTGTTTCCTGTGTATGTTCAGTATGCAGCTCATTGAGTGTGATTGTGTAGAACATCTCCCTGTTTTCAAGCGCTGAGAAAGGGCCGTCTTATGAAACACTTGGTTTGAAGCCGAAGGAGCATTTGCACGTCTGTCCGTCAGAAAGGCACGGCCAAAAATAGCACAGCGCTGGTACCTCATATGCTGCAAATAAAGAATCGATATCATGGTAACCGCAGAGACAACATGCTGAGGGGAGTGCAGTCGACTAAATAGAGTATTTAAAGGAACAATTAGCTCAAAAATTGACATTCTCTCATCATTTAATCAGCCTCATGTCATTCCAAACTCTCATACAAGTCATGCAAGTCTTATGGGTTTGTAATGACATGAGAATGAATAAATGATGACCAAATTTGCATTTTTGGGTGTACTGTCTCTTTAATTGTGAATGACCACTGAAAAGGTTGTTATTAGCATTTGAAGAGCAACCGTCTGTGTCTATTAAGCTCTGTACCGAATGACTCAATCTGTTCTCTTCAAGATCTGTCTCTATATTTGTCTTTTTCGCTCACTATGTGATTTTTTTCCCCTCCTCTTTCTCCTCCTCCTCGTCAACTGTCCATCAGATCAGAGGTTCTGTATGATTACAGACCCTGGAGGTGATCAGCAGGAGACGACACAATCACTATCTACACACGAACACAGAAAGAGAGATAGTGCGTGTGTGTGGCTGTGTGTGTGTTTATGTTGGAGTAAAAAGAGAGAGATGGTCAGTCAACTTGACTCAAATAATATAATGTTTTTGAAAGAAGTCTCTTATGCTTACCCATGCTTATGCTTATGCTTTTTTGCTTTTTTATGCTTTTTTAAAATTCTATTATATTTTAAAATGTAATTTATTCCTGTGATGAAAGCTGAATTTTCAGCATCATAACTCCAGTCTTCAGTGTCACATGATCTTCAGAAATCATTCTAATATGCTGATTTGGTTCTTTAATACTTTTGTGGAAACTGTGATACATTTTAAAGGATTCTTTGATGAATAGAAAGATTATTTGAAATATAAATCTTTTTCAACACTATACATGTCTTAATTTTTGATTGATTTAATGCATCGTTGCCAAATAAAAGTATTTAAAAATTTAAAAAGTACCTAAGTATTAAAAAGAAAAAAAATCTTGCTGACCCCAAACATTTGAATGGTGGTGTAGACCTTTTAAAAAGAACTAGCCAAGGAGCTGATGAAAATGGTGAAAAAATTAATTGTGTTACTGTTAGATATACACTATGGATATCCATGCCATTTTACATGATCTGAGTTCTCTCTAGTTGGAAAAAGATATCTGCACGCCTTCTAATGTGACTGTGGGCTACTACGTCTTGAGAGGGAAGTCCGTGTTGGTGGCCTCTGTTGTGATGGACACATTAGTTTCCTATGGCTTTGACAAGCTACTGAATGACATCAGAGAGTATGTTCCCGTGGTGTTGGCCATCCCCAATCCTGTGGCCCCATGGTTGCCCAGCCTAGGCATCCACCTGCAACTCAAAACGGGTACGATTCTTTTCCAACTGAAGTTTATTGGAAAATCTGACTGTAAATGATCTATTTGACAAGTTTCATACTTGAGCACCTTTGTTTAGCCTTTTTTGCATTACATATCCAACCAGTCTTAAGCCCACCGCCATTTATTGTTAGTGAAATTGCATTTTAGACAGCTGAAACTTGGTAACTAGAATGATTGGTAACTAGAATGTGGGATCTGTTTTTGTTTAACAGTTTATTGTTTTCCTGCATATAGTTCTCAGGTTTGTTGGGCCAATGGACAACATCAAGTCTTGCGGCTTCATCCAAATGATGGAGCAACGATTGGAAAATGTGTTTGCTGAGGCGCAGGAGAAAGTGGAGGACTCTTATGGGACTCTTTCTGTTGAGGTAGTTTTTCAATTGAACTTGAAAACAAAGTTTGATAAATGGCTTATCTTCAGAGGTCTGATAACGCCGTTCCTCTGAGGACTCGTTTGTTGGATTTGGATTTATAGTTTGTTTGTGTTTTCGGACAGATTCTGAACACGTATCAAACGGGGAATTCTTTGGCAGTCACTCTGGTGTATGTGGTGTGGAACGGTAGCACTCCGTTGAACGGTACTGTGTCCAGCGGTCTCCTTAACCAGCTCACTGCCGAGCTGGTGGGCTACTTTCTCTTCTTCCCCCCTCTGATCAACGCTGAGCGTAAGTTTCAGCTTGTGTTTACCGCTTGATGTTACATTTACTTGCTGCACGGCTTGTGTTTATATGTTAATGCACATTGAAATGGTAGTTCATGTTTATTTCTGTTTGAATCCATGAGTTTGTTTTCCTTGAGGCAGAGATCCTCAGTTTTGGTTGATCCAAAAGACATTTTCCAGGACTCATAACATTCTCCTTTTCTGATGGGTAGTTGATATGAAAAACTTTTGGAAAGTTGACTTGTTCTGCTGGGCGACATGCTATACTCCATCTAAAACCATTTTAAACAGCTATTTTTTCCCTGTTTTATTATTATTATTTGATATCAGTATTGTGATAATAATCTCACCTTAAAAGTCCAGATGTGCTTCAAATGAAATCATGTATATATGAATGAAATATCATGTAGATTCACATTAATATGATTATTAATTATAATGAATAAAATTATTGATATAATAATTAATAATAAATTAAATATCTGTGCATGTAATATTATATTTATATTCAATATTATTTTTTTAATTCAGGTTTTTTGTAACATATAATCATCAATTATTAATATGTTATATATAATTATTAAAAATATAATAGAAAAGAAAACAATATATTATATATAATTAATGTAAATTTTTATTAAATGAATATTATGTTAATATTCAATATTCACTTTTTTTATTCAAGTTTTTTTTTATTAAAGTAAAATATAATTTTAACAAATATAACAAAGAATGTAGAAATAAAATGCCTGTGTGCCATGGATAAGAAAATATATTTTGTAAAAAATTTTAAATGCATAATTATATTACATTTTTTATCTTATTTTCAAATCTTACTCTCAGTAAACATTTTATCTTAAGTATGCAAATTAAAAAATAATGTCCCACGATCATTTGGCAAAAATTGATCTGCTTATTTTATGTATTAGACTGATAGGATAAAAAAAAATCTCATTTATCCTCGCCAATGAATGAGTAAATGACAAAATTCAGTTTTGTTTTGTTTTTCCCAGAATGGTCTTCTAGTAAACATCTGTCTGTCTTTCTCTCTCTTTTCACAGCTCTAGAGTACCACAACCTTAACACTTCAGTAGCAACCCGAGATTACTGGGTAATCACAGGTAATTACCTCAACAGTTCAGCTGCTAACCAGCACCCAGACAACCATTTGCCAGCATGTCATGTGATTAAGTCTAGCTAATGTTTTCTCCCCGCTTCTTTTAAACACAGAGAGCCTTCTTCTCTGAGGAGTGCTATTGATGTATTATTTAGCTTCCTCCATCAACTGATTTGAGATCACATTGGATCAGAATATTGAGTGTGAAAAAGCTATTTCTAGCTCTAAGTTGCACTCAATGTTCTCTCTGTTGCTTTAGCTGACTCTTCCTCCCGCTTCTTTTCCCCGTTCATCCCTATTTATCACTGTCAGGAGAACAAATCCTTTTACCAAGGTCAATTCTGTAGTAATTGCAGTTTTTTAGACTTAAAGTGTAAGAAAGGTATGTTCTCTTTGTCACCTTGCTTCATCTCTCTCTGTCATTCTCTCTCTCTCTCCAGTAATTCAGGACGTTGACAGCTCTTCTCTTGAGGGGAGTTATCAGAGCTTTGCTAGTCTAATGGAGCAGCGCCTGGCGGAGCTCTTTCTGGTTGCCAGTCGACGTGGCCTCCGCTTCAGGAGAGCCACGACTGTAGGCGATTACACTGTCCAGGTGTGCCACCAGTTTGTTCTATGTCTGTAGTTTTTCTTGTACTGAGAAACAGACCAAATATTTTGATGACTCATCCTGCACTACACAGGTTTTTGTCCAATCAAATGCTCTAGACTAGAGTGAGCCCCGCCCCCAGTACAACCAATTAGCAAGTGGCAAAATGTGTTCATGGCTGCGACATACTGTAATAAAAGCTTATTTATTCATTAAAACGGTGGATGGGGAGTATGTTACTCATTTTGAATGCAAAGAGGTTAGCTAATCATAAAGATGTCATTTGCATATAGACATCTGTTTTCTACATTTCTACATGGAATTCAAGTGGAAAAAATGTGACAAATGTGTAGAGCATGGCCCATTTAAAACTGAAAATTGCCCTCGTGTCCGATTCAGTGTGGAGTTTAGAATTTCTAAAGTTTGTATTGGAAACATCAAACATGAACTCAGAGTGTTTTCCTCATACAGATGGTCAGCATCCGACGACTGTCTGGTCCTAAGAACCAAGCTGAAATGACCTACTACATACAAGTAGATGGCTCTCCCATAACTGGCACTGCTGCAGCTAAGACCCTCAACACGGTGGACTCTCAAACCATGGCTCTCTCTCTGGGCTACTTCGTCCAAGTTCAAGCAGAGCGTATGTATATAATTTACTCATCTAGCTCAGTATATTTTCGAACCATCATTTAGATTCTATATACAGGAAAAATTATGCTTTTGTGAGTGTTTACTGTCTATCTTATCTAGAACTACTGTATTTCTGTCATGACAACTCTCGGAGGGATTGGCATGGTAATGTACAATGCAGTGTTAATGTATTTGGTCTTGGCGGAATAGATCTGCTACGCTGCTGCTGCTTCTGCGGCAGAGCAAGTACCGAGACTTGCTACTGCCAATACATCCACAACATGCTGCTGTGAGCATGTAAGAAATATTGCTGCTGCAAAAATAACATACATGAAATAACCCCCATATAGCATTCATGAATCACCTCGTAGCAGATCTATACAGGTGGAGCTGGGGAAGGTGGAGGGTTTCTGAAGCAAGCTGCAACTGCTACAGCAGCACTAGTCATATATTTAAATGTTGAGCAGCGAGCTCACTGGCTACCGATCTAGGAGAGAACCAATCATCTGTGCCATGTGATTATGATGTCATTAGGTCAGATTGAGTTAGACCTATCGGACTGCGCCATCTAGAGTTTCATGCCAGAACTCTGTATATGTTTAAGAGTGTCAAGAGTGATTAGTACATTATAGTTTATATTAGCGGTGCTAATGCTCATTCTTGGTGTTTTGACCCCAGGAGTTAAATTGGGCTGGGTCTGTCCAGGTCTGAGCCCCGGCACATAGTCTTACGCTGGCAACTCATCAGTTAGGGCCCAATGATTTCAGTGATGCAGAAAACGCGGACGGAATCGCAGAATCCAGTCATAAAAATAGAATTTACTGTATAATAACGCAGAATATCGCAGAATCTGCCAAATTTTGAATGGATAAATCAAAAGTAGGTCAGTACACTTAAATCAAATGGTGATATGGACTAGTGTCTGTGAATATTAAACCGCAGAAAGACTATTTAAATATGAATCTTACATGTTCTGTGTGTCTCTGTGTGAGTGAATGGTGCAGACACGCGGTTTCGTTTACTACACATACTGAAGCGCGCAAAGCCAATTCTAGAGACCAAAATATCAGGGTTGGCAAATAAGTACCTAGCTAGCAACCTTGCTTTGCCATTACCTTAGCATCAGATTTTGCTCCACTCACATTTATGGCAGAAAATGTGAAAATCTTGTTACATTTATTCATGCAAGAACAGACAACAGAAATGTTTTATCAAGTGAAACTCTAACTCAAAGTGGAAATTCTACTTTGACTTAATAAGCACCCAAATAAAGTAAGTATGATAATGCTGACTTATTTTTTCCAAATGAGGTCTATAGCTATCTCACACCGTGCTAGAGAATGCGCAGGGGATTTGGGTGTAGAGAGTTTACACAAGTTTACTGAGCTCTCAACTGGGGCGTCAAGCCCAGTTTGCCTGCCGGAGACGAGCAAAGCCCCAGTTTTGTATGAATAATACACAATCAGACCCAGCAGTGGGGGTTTAATCTCCCAGATAGGAGCTACATCAGAAAGACAGATTCAGCTCATTAGGAGCTAACCACAGACAGTAGGAGACGGGAGTTGGATTACTGTAAGAGAGTGTGCTGGAGACGCAAGTGGCGGAAAACATGTGCAAGCATTGTGAATGAGTCTATTGATTTCCAATCTATGTTTGTGTTTGTGTGTAAACAGCGGTGGTGAAGAATCTGCCTAGTAACCTCTGGATACTGGCGGTCCTGATACCTGTATCGCTGGTGATGGTTATGGTGATTATGGCGGTTGCTATCATATGCAGGAGAAACCGAACTGTATTCAAAACCAGCGCATTTCGCAATTTTCATCCCCGCACCAAGGTAGGCTCTTCCAAACCACGACTCTTCAAATAAACACATCTCTGTCTTGTCCAAACAGAGACGGTTATGTCAGCAGCATATTAATAAATCCATTTAATATTAAACATAACAATGGGACAATGGGTCTGATTCACTAATAATTGAAATAGAGATACACCAATATTAACATTCTGACTGACAAGGATAAAATTATAATTATTTACATTTATGGCAGATATTTCTCTGAAAATAAAAAATTGAAAGAAAAAATAACTACAACCATTTTATAAATAAAACATGTTTAAATTGTTTTTAGTATACTTTTATATATTAATTACATAAATAATTTAAAATAACTTTTAAATGAAATGTTAATATTTTATGTATTATTGTATTTTCTAATAATTACTATGTAGAAGAAATTTCACATTTCAATTATTTTGAATTTTGAATTTTGCTATTATTTTCTATTTATAACCGTATTAATTGATTTATTACATTTACATTTATGCATCTTACATACTGTATATGTGTGTTTGTATGTATGTATGTAAAATTGATAAATGTAAATTCATAAGTTATTTTAATCCATGTTTTAAAAACAGAAAATAATAACTATCGTATAATAATATTCAGCAGCGCACATATTAGACTAAATTTATGTTTTCAGTTCGAATGGAAATCTTATACAGTATTAGAGTTGTTCATTAACAGCTATCAACCATGTTGGTATGCAAATGAGTGGTCTGAACTTGTTTACCCAGCGCATTTTATATTTTGGTCATGTATGCACACCACTTATGTGCACCCCTGATAATATTAATAGCTCTAATAAGAACCGTAATTTATTACAACCGATAACATCTTCACCACAAGAAGAAAATGTCCCATACAAAATTTCTGCTTGATTCATATGTGGATTTGTTTTTATCTTCTTTGCAATATTAATGAATGGGGATTATTTTAAATGAGGGAATGAGACCCATTGTTTTATCATAGCGATGATGTCATCTCATTTTGACAACTAATAGGCCTAAAATATCCTGATTTATTTCGTACTATTTACAAAATCCTTTTATTTTTCATTTTACATCTGAATATGTTGCTGGACATAACCTTTTGAAATGGTGGCTTGCTCCTCAAACACTTGACGTTGTCACCACATGCTGTTTCAAACCTTGGAATGACAAATTTCACTTTAACGCCCCCCAAAATATCCCTCCAATTGTGTCTTCACTACTTTTCCTGTCCAGACCTCATATCGAAGAGATGGGAGTTATCACCACCAGGTATTTCTGGCTTGTGCTTGGTGCTTAGCTGCATGTTTATAGTCCAGACATCCTTCTTGTTGACAGTGCTTGCAGGAAATCAGTCCGCAGGGGGAAGGGGAAACAAAAGATTATCTGTCCTCCGTGTAATCGATGAAGTGTTCAGTAAGATCTAGTGCACTGAGGATATCTTTGATCAGCACAGCACAAATATCTCCTTTCTTGTACCTCTATTTGAGATTTCAGGACGATGACTAATAACAGAACGGGGAAGAGTATTACCATAGTATTACTGTAATTATGATTTCTTTGTCGCATTTGGACTATGAGGCTTTCAAATAGATCCAGACCAAATGCAGGTTAAGAAATTAGGCCAACCCAAGCTGAGCAATACGTCAAGGTTACATATATGCATAATTAGATGAAGTTTAAATAGATTGCAAGGACTTTTCATCTAAAATGGGATACATTAAATGATCTAACAGGAAGGAGCTATAGGATCAGCTATATGTGTTGATGTGTAGAGGGATTTATTCATAGTAAATCATAGAGTTTAAGGTCTTTAAGATTTTTTTCCAAAGAAATTAATACTTTTATTCAGCAAGGATGCATTAAATTGATCAAAACGGGCAATAAAGACATTTACAGTTACAAATATTAACTTTTTTTTATTTGTCCTTGAAGAATGTATCACAGTTTCCGCAATAATATTTAAAAAATATTCAACTGTTTTCAACATAAAATGATTATTATCATAAAATGATAATAATAAGATATATTTCTTGAGCAGCAAATCAGTATAGAATGATTTCTGAAGGATCATGTGACATTGAAAACTGGAGTAATGATGATGAAAATTCAGTTTTGCATCACTGGAATAAATTGCATTTCAAAATATATTCAAATAGAAAACAGTTATTTTAAATTGTAATAATATTTCACAATTGTACTGTTTTTACTGTATCTTTGATCAAATAAATGCAGCCTTGGTGAGCAAAAGAGAGTTTCTTTGTTGTGTAGAATGCAAATGTTTAGCAGAATGTCTAAGCTGCTCTTTGTGTACAATGAAAATGAATGGTGACCAAAACTGTCAAGCAAACTTTTCAATGAATAACAGCTTCAGCTCAGTCTGTGCCTCACGTAAAGTTATCAAATGGCTTCAAAAGACTTCATAAAAGGCTTTTATGATGTTTTATGGGACTTTTTGTCCTTTTTGGAGCTTGACAGTACATGATCACCATCCACTTTAATTGAATGTTAAAGAGCAGCTTCGACATTCTGCTAAACCTCTGTTTTTGTGTTCCACTGAAGAACATAAGTCATATGAGAATGAAACATGAGGGTGAGTAAATGATGACTATTTTTTGAGTGAACTGTATTGTTTTTAGTAATGGAGTAAAACAATATGCAAATCAATTGTAATTATGATAACCGTCTCTTTGATCGTGCTCCCTCTTAGCAGTGTTCTCCGATCTGAAAACATTCCCTGCTTCATCCAATTAAGACGTCCTTTCAGGAACATGATTTTGCTTATGCACAGTAATTTGTGGATCAGTGTATAAAGCGTTCCGGTTTCATGCAAGAGCTTCCCATGTTAGCGTAAGGGAATTAGAGGAGGTGTGTGAATGTTCACTGGATGATCTAAAATGAGAATAAAGTCATATAAGGATTTCAGATACCGACACTGATGATTTGTCAGGCTCAGACGGGATCAATTGCATGTGTGCCCGCTTGCATGCTTTTTGCTTCAACCTGTCAATGTGTTTGAACAGTCTTTATGTGTTTCCCCAGCTTGTTTGCACAGTTCACATCCCGTGCAAGACTTACAACCTGGATTCAATGCTTAAATCAAATTGAACTTGGATTAAACAAAGATTTATATAAGGGGTTTGTGGACTGTCACGACCCACGTCAGCCAGTGAAAGGCTCCTCTCAAATACAATCAGATGGAGCATGAGTGAATTATAGTTCAGCTGAGCATGTGAAATATATTTGGATGGGATCTGACCTCATTCAAGGTCAATGTCCAATAGAGAACGCTCAGGAAGATGATACTGAAATCATACTGCTTTTCCCAGAACTTTTGCTGTTTCTTTTTGGTGTCGTCAAAACATTTTAGCTAGTAATGCACAATAAATCAGTACCAACCGATATTAAAATGTAATGTAATTTAATTTATTCATTTTATTAATTATTTTTAAATGCTTTAAAATCAATCATATATACAATTTATTTATAAGGTCAATTATACAAATATATAATTGTTTTTAATAATATATATATAATACAAATTTAAACAAATAATAAATACATTTAAATTCATTAATTTATTTAATAATTTCATTGATAAATTAAATTTAATTGTTTGTATATATAATTAACCACAAATTATTAAATAAAATATATTAAATTATTCTGATTCCATTATAGCATTTAGAATGATTGATATTTTTTTAGAAGGATTTTTTTTATTTTTATGATTGGTGCTTTTTTATTGTGTTTTATTTTTAATTTATTACAAAATTGTATACAATTTTAATATTGGTTATTTATTGGTTATCAACTATTCCATGAAAATAATTATCAGCATGTCAGACTTTTAATATAAATATTAATAGAATTTTAATATTGCACATTCATCATAATTATTTTGCAATTCTGCTTGATGACACACACGGTGTAGAAATGATACACCTCACTAATAGATCTTGTAGATGTGACAACAGCACGTGCAAAGCGCAACCTTTCATGAATTATTAATCGAATTAATCACACATTTTCCCCATTTACATGATAACAGTGACATGAATATACATTTTTTTTAAAGATCCAACAGGCAACCTGCCTCCATGTGCTCAGTTCTGCAGGAGATTGATCCATAATTCATTAAAACGAGGGGCTCCATAGCTCTACCATATTAAATATCCCATGGCAACATGATGCATCGTATGCGGGCTCCATGAAATATAGTTAGACTCAAAGCACCTTCAGCCCATGAATAAATTAGGATGGCCAGCATTCCTCTGCTGATTGAAATAAAATGCCCGATGCCGCATTGTGTAACTCTTACTTTCTTCTCCCCTGTCCAATCACGGCGCATCATTTCCCGTCCAGCCCGTGCAGGGTTTCGACTACGCCAAGCAGCACATGGGCCGGACAGGTGAGGAGGCTCTCACTGTCACCAAGGAAACACTTGTCCTGTCCCTCCCGGTACGGGACGCCCCTCTTACACAAGACAGGGTGGCGGTGTTACAAGATGGCACGGCCTCAAAAAGACCCCAGTCAACGGAGATGCATCTCAGGTGAGTGCTTTTATTATAGAACAAAGGAAGTATGTGCATATTTTTAGGTGTACCAAATGGAATAAGCTAGTATGATAGTATATGCTCAACTCTCTATAGAACAAGCCTGAGCATCAATCTTTTAAAAGCCATCCAACCCGATATGACCGCACAGTTCTATTTCAGTTGCATTTCTTATCTTCTTCCACTGAAAAATCAAGTACACCTCAAGTATGCCATATTACCATAGAGCGGATTGGGCTCTTGACTTTAAGACGCGGCAAAGACATTGAGAACTGTGAAGGGAAGAACAAAGTACACTGTGTGCTTAAAGGGTTAGTTCACCCAAAAATGAAAATTAGCTTGTGTTTTACTCACCCTCAAAGCATCCTAGGTGTATATGACTTTCTTCTTTCAGACGAATCCAGTCGGAGTTATATTAAAAATTGTCCTGGCTATTTCAAGCTCAATCATTGCAGTCAGCGTGTGTTGCAGTTGAACAGTCCACAAGTCATCAAATAAAGTGCGCGCATCCATAATAAAACGTCCCTCACACGTGAATAAATCGACCTCACTGATTGGAGTGTTTTTGAAGCTGCAGCCACCGATCTGGACGAGCTCACAGAGACTGTAACTTCATATATCAGTTTCTGTGAAGATATGTGCATTCCTACCAGGACATTCTTATCATTTAATAATGATAAACCGTGGTTTACTGGGAAACTCAAACAGCTTCGTCACGCCAGAGAGGATGCTTACAGATGTGGGGATAAAATCTTGTACAACCAGGCCAGGAACAGACTAACAAAGTTTATCTAAACAATTACTTTTGTTCCTATACTTCTATTTCTGTATATAGTACATTATTCAATTTTTCTTTTTTTTATTATATTAGTGTTATATTACATCCCTACTGTGTTATTCCTATGTGTGTCTGCACTATCATGTATGTCTGCACTATGTTTGTACTTTCTTCTACACTGGAAGCTCCTGTCGTCAAGTCAAATTCCTTGTGTGTGTAAACATACTTGGTAATAAAGCTCTTCTGATTCTGATTCTGATTCTGATTCTAAAGGCCTCCTGTAGTGAATCCATGTGTTTTCATAAGAAAAATATCCATATTTCAAATGTAATAAACAATTTTCTCTCACTTCTGCTGACTGTCATACACTGAAGCCATTCCGGCGGATGACGCAGCACGTATGCATTGCGTGATTAGTGACAAATGTGGAGAGAGAACAAAACAAAATGCCAGTCACGAATTAGAAGTACAAAACGAGGATTTGTAAAGAAAAATGTCGGAGGATTTCGATATAAACCAAGAGGAGACTGGTTTTCCTTTGCTAAAGTAAGGAAACTTTGCTTCCTTTGCTCCTACAAACAAACTCGCGAGACTAGCATATCTCAGAGGCGCGCACTGTGCATACGTGCTGCGTCATCCGCTTCGAGGGTGAGTAAAACACAAGCCAATTTTCATTTTTGGGTGAACTAACCCTTTAAGAACAAAGACATTTGTTCTCTTGACGTATTTTTAGAATCGAAATCAAGAAAGACAGACGTGGCACGCACAAATCACCAATGCCAACATCTGCCCGGTGCACACTGTATGATTTTGGTCATGATTTTGCCCTCTGGTCTCTTTTATTTGCATGCATGCGTATCTGTAATGGATAAGTAATTGTGCAAACTCAAATTACCCTTTTGTGTTATCTAACGCTTTAAAATGCCAATCATTTAATAATGTAAATCTTTAGAAAATCTCAGATAAATCTTAAAGGGGTCATATGATGCGATTTTGTTTTTTGAACATTAAAGCATGTCAACATATTCTGTTACACCAAATACACCAAATAATGATCTATAAAAAAGCATCATATGACCCCTTTAAGCAAATCAATATTTTTTTAAATAATTTTTTTGAAAGTTTTTGAAAGAAGTCTCTTATGCAAGAAGTCTCTTATTTATTTTATCTAAAATACAGTAAAAACTGTAATATTGTTAAATATTATTACAATTTAAAAGAACGGTTTCCGATTTCAATATGTTTGATTTATTCCTTTGATGGTAAAGTTTAATTTTCAGCATCTTTACTCCAGTCTTCACTCTTCAGTGTCACATGATCCTTCAGAAATCATTCTAATATGCTGATTTGCTGCTCAAGAAACATTTCTTATTATTATCAATGTTGTGTTGCTTAATGTTTTTGTGGAAACCATGATATTTCAGTATTTTTTGGTGAATAGAAAGTTTAAAACAACAGCATTTATTTAAACAGATTTTTTTTAACATTATAATTGTCTTTACTGTCAGTTTTGATCAAGTTATTGAATCCTTGCTGAATAATATTAATTTCTTAAATAAAAAAATCTTACAGACCCTTTTGAATGGTAATATATAATTTATTGTAGAATTTAAAACTTTATTTAATTTTAAATGTTTTAACTTTAATATATTTGGAGAATATACTGTAGAATTTTATGATTTGAATTTTATTTGATGAATTCCTTAAATATAATTATTGCCTTCACGCTATAATTGATCAAAATGACCTGAAAAATGAGCAGTTGACAAATGCCCACTTTCGCCCCGTGACAAAGGGCTTTTGTAAAAATAAAAATAATAATAATTAAAAAAAATAAAATAAATAAAAAATAAAGACATAGTATTACTGAATTTAGCATAATGACATGCTTGGGTTTATATTTCGGTCATATTTCAATTGTGTTATGAAATTTCAAAATGGTGTTATGAAATACAAATGGCCAGTCAGTGCTGTTTATTTGAGACCAAAGTCATAACTAATATGTATATCATATACATTAAGACTATTATGCATCTCACCAGGGTCGTATCAAACAAGCAAAATATGTAAAGGACAGATCAAATCGTACAGTTTTCACTGAATTTAAAGCACTTGATTCTTCAGATTAATTTTTTAGTGTTATTCTTTATCCACATTGCTTTAGAGAAATGTCTTTCTTTCTTCACAAAGAGTGAAACCTCCCAAGGTCTTTTTCTGATCCCGCGTAAAAATGCAAATGAAAGATGGTAGGAAATGTATCAGCGTTCAGCTCTTCAAGGTCATTAAAACTCACCACCCGGCATCTCCCATTTCTCTGGGTTACTTAACCACTCTCTGAGGGCCGTGGGATCGTAAATATGCATGCCTTTATGTTGTGCGTGGGACAGTGCGACAGAGCAAAAAGCACTGATCCTTGAAATGGTTGCAGTGTGGCTTTGCGTTTCTCCTCTCTTTCCTCTCCCTCTCATTGTTTCTCCTTTCTCTCGCTCTTTCTCTATTAGCATCTGCACTTATTAGTCGGAATACAAATGTATTCTGCCGTTTGTTATTTCTCCTGAGTGGCTCGATTAAAAGGAAATGAGCCTGCAGAGAGCAGGGCCGGGGAAATAATTATTTGGAAAAGCAAATGCGGTAAATACGCGAGCATTTAAACCTGGCAGAGACAGACAGAGATGCAGGGAAGCTAAGTACACTCACAGCTACAGAATTATGTATGATTCAGTGTGCCCATAGGCAGCTTGGGCAAGGCTCGCTTCTGCCCGACTGTGTCAGACCTAGAAGACGTGCGTGTGTTCGTGCGGCGGTGGCGGTGACGAGTCCAGCGGGGCTGGGTGTTAAGTGCATGGCAGATTGTTGGCACGCATGCCTGAGAGATTAGCAGATTTCATGAAATATTCATATTTTGTTGACTGTGCTTTACTACCTTCTTCTTGGAGAGAGATGGGTTTCGGTTGAAGCTTTGATTTTGATGTGAAAATGAAATAGTCCTTGTTTCTGTAATTATAGGTAATTGCTTTTATGGTTCCTTGAGCTTTATGGATGTTATAATCTAAAATTAAAATATAAAATCAATGTAGAACCCCATTTTGAGCTCACTTGATTTCTGTTTTTCTGAGTAAAACAGATTTATTGAGAAAATGGTGGACAGATTATGATTTCATACATGAATACATATATGAATATAAATGTATGTCACGCTGGTTTTTGAATCTTGTTTAGGTTTTCTTGTCTTTTATTCTGTATTTTCTTGTCTTGGTTCCTGACTTGTCATGTGTTTCCCTGACCCTGTCATGTGATCCTGCCATGTGGTCCTTTTGTTCATGTGTCTTGTTCTCATTAGGTGCGTTCGACTTGAAGCACCGCTACAGACGGCAGTCAATGAGAGTAGCCGCTTGCAGTCGGGGGCGGAGTTGAAAACGGAGCTGTCAAGCCGGACATTTCTGCTCCCGTTAGTGACGCTCTCACGGTGTTTGCATACTCTATCACAGATGAAGTGAATTAAATGCAATATTTGTCAAATATACAGACGTTTCAGAAACGTTTTCATGAGCAACAGATATACTGATTATATACTGCTTAATACAACGCCATCTGTTCAAGAATAAAGTTCAATGTAAATATATACTATTTAAATACTAATAAAGTGGGGGAATATATGCTTTCATCAGTGTTTTATGATAAACGTGACTCAACATAACATTGCGACTACAGTAAAAAAGCTTTTACTGTTCTAAAAACACAGATTTGTGGCTATTATTGGAATTGAAAAGGTTAGAATAAACCCGAAACACACGTGATAGTTGTCATGCGGTGAATCTGGCCAATCGTGAAACAGCTGTGTCGTCATCAGCGCTCCTGCAGTCGCTCTGAAAAAGCTGCGCCAGCTGAGTCAGCCGGCTGCTCTCGAAACGCTATCGCGGTACTTTGATGCCACACGTGACAGTGACGTGGCGTCGGCGCCGGTTCAAGTCGGACAAAATTTCTAACCGGCATGCACTGCTTCAAGTCAGCCGCCGATCGGTTTGCACGGCGCCGCATGAAGTCGAACGCACCTAATAACACAATCAGCTCTGAAGACATTCGAGGTGTTTCAGCTGATGTTTCAGATCATGTG
>NW_015646352.1:1437425-1450629 GCF_001515625.1 Sinocyclocheilus rhinocerous | reverse complement strand
TATATATATATATATATATATATATATATATATATAGCCGCAATTGGAGAGTTTGCTATGTTTATGTTCAAGTTCATGTTTTCAAGTCAGTCAAGTCAGTTTTATTCAAGTCTTTGTTTTGTATTGGATTCACGTTTTTGTTTAATAAACCTTAACTTGGGTTCACTCCATCTTGCTATCAGTGGACATTCATTACAGTGTATTATTGTGAACAAATCATTTTCACATTATTTTTATATATCAGGGATGGGCAACTGGCAGCCCGCAGTGTCTTTTAGTACAGTGCGCTGGATCATATTAGACTCAGATGATCAATTTTAAAACTTATGAAAAGTTGCTTTCAGTTTATGATGTTAATACTAACTCCAACCAGTCGCTATAGTTTCCAGCCACTCCCTGTATTAATTAGGGTTTCCGCGGGTCCTTAAAAAGTC
Organism: Sinocyclocheilus rhinocerous; assembly: GCF_001515625.1. NCBI lineage: Eukaryota > Metazoa > Chordata > Actinopteri > Cypriniformes > Cyprinidae > Sinocyclocheilus > Sinocyclocheilus rhinocerous. The sequence goes on along the minus strand of NW_015646352.1, from coordinate 1,450,195 downwards.
TTCAATTTAATTGTATCACATTTAAGGCCACAAAACTCTTAAATGGTACAAGTTTTAATCATGATTTTGAGAGGTCTTAAATTTGGGGATGGAAAGACAAGAACTGCGATGTGATGGTTAAACTTCAAAAGGCTATGATTTTATTGAATAACTGCAGCGCTGCTTTGTGTACTGCTGTTACCAGGGAAACCGCTTTATTTCTGCTGTTCCGAAAGCGCCTCCTGCTGTCAGAGAATGAATTTGTATTTTCAATCAGCCCGTCTGCTGTTTTTGTTCAGACCAATGTGAAAATCAACCCATGTTTTTAAGTGTGAACCGGTGGATCGACAAGAAGCTAATGCATTATAAAAATCTAAACAATTAAGACGCTAAGATATATTTATATGTTATTTAATTCATAAAATAATTGATTGATAATAGTTGTTTAAATTAATAAAATAATTGATAATTAGACTTTCTTAAAACATGTTTAAAGGCTGAAATGTGAAGTGCAGGTCTTAAAAAGGTCTTTAAAAGTCTTACATTTGATTTAAAAAATCCTGCAGAGACCATTATATTATGGTGCCATTTGAAATAACTATTTTCTGAATAAGCTATTTTTAAACTGTCCTCTTAGGTTGTGTTGAGAATGTTCTGTAGACTACTAATCAAAAATAGTACCTCTGTACATTTGTTTGTTGCAAATTTACAGACAATGCAATAGAGATGTTTACATTGACTTGTTGGGGTAATATTGCTTGTCAACTGACAACAAAATTTCCAATTTTAATTAGCATAACTGCACAAGTTTTATAGTTAATAAAATCTTCTAAAACAATTAATTATAGTTTGATTTCCTTCAATAAAAAGGAAATTGTGTAAGACGTGATGTGGATTAGTGATCTGGCCCCTTGGTATAAAGGAGAAAAAGTGCTGGCCTTCTATCTCTCTCTCTCTCTATATATATGTAAATTTGTTAAAACAATTAAATAATTTAAATTAACATTTTTAATAATTTACAATATATTTATCTATCTATCTACCTATCAGTCTACCTATGGGCCAGAGGCAAAAGGGGGTTTTCAAGCATCAAAACAATAAAAGTTTAATACAGTTTAAATTTATTTATTTATTCTCTGTATACTAGATAGTCGTATTAAACTCAAATTTTGTTCACAATTTATTTTTTCTGAGCAAAAAAATTACAACTATTATACATTTTACCATGATTTACAGAAGACACCCACTAAAATATAATTTAGTGTAACAATAGTTAATATACCAAAAAATCTTGTCAAGCATATTTAGAAAAAAAAAGGATCACAGTTCAGCCCCCAAATACTAATTAATTGTAATTTTAAACCAACTTTACCAATCTTTGCCAGTATCCTTCAAACCACTAGATTTTACCCATTTGTCAGCAAGAAGTGTTTAATTATTTAAAATATAATAAAATTTAGTATGATCTCTTTCTCTTTTTTATATATTTTAATAAGTACATGTTAGCATAAGTACATTGTTCCATTTTTACATAAATATATCTGTTACACTGAATGGTAATGGACCATTATTTCACGATATGGGTCTCGTGGGACCTGTTTAGTTTCTTCACAATTCTTAGTTATATGCCATAAACAATTGTCTGTAGATTTCCTTCATCCTAGCAAGTCAGTGTTAATGTGATATGCTTGCCAACAATCTTTCCAGTAGTGATGTGTTAGAACTCTCGCCAGCACATGATGTGCATTCTGATATGATGGTCTGTGGCTCATTGTGGTTGTTGTTCCAGAGCAGGCTTCATCCTGTTGTTGAACATTTGTTTAAATGGCACAAAACATGATGAGTAGATGCTCACCCTACGGTGATGTCTGCTAAATGACACCACTGCAATTTAATGCAGGTTAACTGAGGCCAGAGGACCCTGCAAGGCAACTGTTAACCCTGCATCATACTGCATGCCGCAAACTAACCATTGCCTCTGTTGCCATGGCTACCCGCAGCAGGTTGCCAAGCGAGGACGGCTCTGTTTCGAGCAACGAATCTGGGAAGCTGAACACGGGCAGAAGCTCCACAGCTCGGAGATCAACGGCACAGAAAGCACCCAAAGAAGAGCAACACACAAGAAATGGTGAGAAAGACAGAAATGAAAGGAGCAACACAATTCACATTCCTTAGGATCATAACCCATTTATGAAATCCATAATTACAATCAGGAACGCTGGATCTAGTTAATCGATTTTTTTTTTTTTTTTTTTACGTTTTTAATTTCTGAAATAAAGTATTTTTGTCGTTTTCCAGTTAAAAAAAATCTAAATATAATTAAAAATTTACTTTAAAAGTAAAATTGCATAAGATATTATCTTAATTTTTATTTTAAGAAAAATTAAGATTATAAGATTAGTAAAAAATATATCTTATATATTTATAACTTTAGAGAACTTAAATAGTAAACATTTGTAAGTGTTAAAAATGATTATACATTTTTAACACAGATTATTATATTATATTGTATTATATTATTTAATTTTTGTGGAAACTGTGATACATTCTTTGATGAATAGAATATTAAAAAACAGCATTACTTGAGATATAAATATTTGTAAACATTATACATTATTTACTTATTATTTTTGATCAATTTAATGCATCCTTGCTGGATAAATATGTTATTTCTTTTAAAAAATATATATAATTAAATATGTATATAATTTCTTTTATAAAATGTTTGTGCTTTTGCATAGAGATTATATTATATTATATTATATTATATTATATTAATACTAAATTGTGTTAGATTTTTGCTAAAAACAAAAAGTTTTGCCACTGATGTAAGAAAATGTAATTAAAAAATAAATTATTGATATTTATAATAAATATTTTTACTGAACATAAAAAACTTTTGTTTTGTTTTGAAAAAAAAAACTGTTTAAACACTAGAACATAATGTTAAGAAACATCATTTCTGTAACTGGATCTGTAACAAGTTTTTATAAGTATAGTATTTTATAAGTTCTCATAAATGTTTTATGAGGGTATTGAAAATCTTAAAACAACAACACAGTAATATTATTCTCATACAGATTTTTTTATATACAGGAGCTTTGCCATCTAAGATATCTCACACACCATTAAACCCCCAAACCCTATAAATAAGTGATTGCTCAGTATATTGTGGACCAGTGTCTAGTGTCAGACTCTATTTTTGAGTATTTACAGCTTCTCTTTGCTGATCCCCTTTTTACCCTCCTACTGTAATTTTATGACTGCATGAGTCTCCTGTGTCTGTTTGCAGACCATTATGACTCTCTAACTGGCTCTCTACGCCTCATCACCATCAAGCCTATGGCTGCCCCACTCAACTATTCCTATCCTGACTCCTCCAATCACAGCCAAGACTCTGTCATCCTGAACGGAGAGGTGAGCTTGCTGTCATTATGGAGAGGGGCCACCTCATTAGGAGGCTTTTATCATTGATTTATTTTTACCTGTTTTGAGTGCTTGTCAACTTACTGGGCACCACACAGAATCTGTTCCACAAAATTTTCCTCTAGATCAGCAAAAAAGATTCTATTTAGACTCACTTACGGTCAGCCGAGGAGCACTAAATTTGAGTAAATAAATAACATCAGATTTTCACCTGCAGGTCAACATGGGGCTGAAGCAGAAGTCGGACATCGAGCATTACCGGAATAAGCTGAGGTTAAAAGCTAAAAGGAAAGGTTACAGTGACGGGCCGGTCACTAGCAGCAGCGGGAGCGGCAGCGGCAGCGGACACATGTACAGCCATCGAGACCGGCTGAGGTGTGAGAATGCTTCCCTGGACCTGGAAGATCTGAGGGGGCCGAAGGTGGACAGGAAACCCTCCACTTACGTAAAGTACCGCAGGAGGTAGTCGGAGATTAAATCCCTGCTTTTATTAGTCATCCCAAAATATGTTGAGAAAATGAAGCCAATTGCGTTTTCCTAGATACAGAATAAAAAAGGCAAATGAAAGGTGGAATTGATTCAGATGTAGTGTATATGTGCTAAAATCATGGGGCGAATTTACTGAACAGATAAGACACTTTTGCAATAATATAATATAACATAATATTGTTAATAGTGTTGTCTATTTACACACAGTGTTCATTAAAAACATAAGTAAATATAAGCAATTATTTTATAATAATTTCTCAAATAAAATGGCGCTAAATAAATTTAGCATGCTTTGTTTTTTATTTTATGAAAAATTTATACATTCAGATTTATTTTTTGTTTTTGAAGGAAGTTTCTTATGCTTACCAAGGCTGCATTTGTTTGATCAAAAATATAGTAAAAATAGCAATATTGTGAAATGTCAATTAATTTAGAATTTACAGTAACTTTTTTTCTATTTAAATATATTTTAAAATGTCATTTATTCCTGTGATGGAAAAAGCTGAATTTTCAGCATCATTACTCCAGTCTTCAGTGTTACATGATCCTTCAGAAATCATTCTAATATGTTGATTTGCTGCTCAATAAATATTTAATATTACTGTCAATGTTTTTGTGATCATTTTTTTTTCAGGATTGTTTGATCAACAGAAAGTTCAAAAAATCTTTTGTAACATTATAAATGTCTTTACTGTAACTTTTGATCAATTTAATACATAACTGCCGAATAAAAGTATTAATTTCTTTAAAAAAAAATCTTACTGACTCCATATTTTTGAACAATAGTGTATATATAAGTTTTTCTACAATGTTTGTGCCTTTGCATAATTCCTTTTATTAAATTGTGTGCTAAAATAACAGTTCATGCAAATAAACAACACTATTCATTCTTAGTAAACTCACCCTAGGGCATGAATAAAGAGCTCTTTAATGAGCTGAAATGCTCTTCTCCAGTGTTTGGAAATCAATATTTCAGTGTGTATAAGAATAAAAATAAATCACAATGTAAAATTAACCATGACTGCAATAACCAAGTTGGTTCATGAGACAATACTGAACTTTTCAACCATTCTTTCAACAGTGACTCCCACAGGGAACCTGCATATTGGAGCAGGCAGTCTCTGAACACCCCGAGCCCTGTAGAGACGGACATGCTGGTCATGAGGGAGAGATCTGGGAGGGGCATCCGCAACAGCGGCTACGATGTAAGTGCTGCCAGCCTCTTGCATCATGGGATCCCAAATATCCCTGCTATAAAGGCCCTGTCCCAAATGGCACCCTAAACCCTCACGGTCTTCCTCAGAGTCAGCACTTTCGTGACATAATGCCGCTTTGACTGCTGGGTAGAAGTCGGCTGCGTAGCTCGCAGGTTTGCGGGCTCAGCAGAAGTGAGCATCGAGGGCGCATAGGGTGCGCTCGCGAGCACCCTTCTGAACGCTAAAATGACGAATGGGACACCCTACGGTCTCGTGGACTTAACGAACACGCGCACGTAGCGGCCATTGTAAGTCCTCAAGACCGAAAGTGCACATGAAGTGTGCCATTTGGGACAGGGCCAAAGTCTTCTGCTGTAGTCTTTCCACACAGCGCATGTCATTCACAGTTCAGGGAGCCGGCAGAGATTCTTTTCGCTTTAGTAATGACTATCAGCTCAAGTTTGCTTTGAGGCTTAAATGAAGGCGATTACCTTTAGCTCTAACTTTAAGTCCAGTTTATGACGGTAGAGAGCTTGAGATGATGGTAGCTGGTGAGCAAACCCTGAACTTTGCCCACGTCATCATGAAACAGAGCAGAATGTCATTACACATAAATATAATAATGACATTTTAAATCATTTATATTGGAAATTCAATATCAGAATAGCTGTGACTGTGCTGGGCATAAGTACTCCTGTTCTGTAAAAGTACTAATACTCGTATTCAGATCATGCATATATTATATTATATTATATTATATTATATTATATTATATTGATAGTGTTTGTATATATAATATATATAGTGTATATAGATTATGTATCATATCTACACCTAAAAGTTGCATATTATATATATTCTTTTATGGGGGACCAAATGTGACTGTAATTAATCATTAAAAAAAATTATAAATCAATTAAGAAGTCAATAGGTCAACTAAATAATTGATGAATCAATAGAAAACAATTGTAAATCAAGAAGAAGAAAAAAACATTTAGCATGTAGATAAATTAAGAATCTCTTACACTTGTATAAATTAAAAAATCTTATTTATTTAAATATTATTTAAATATTTTCATTGTTATCATTAATAGTTTTAGTTTTATCACTATTATTTCTGTAATCGTAATTGGTAAAATATTTCGTTTTAATTTGCTTATTTATTTACATTTTTATTAATACATTTTTGAATATGTTAACGTTTTTATCAAATAACAAATACTTTATCCACATGTTAATAACATTTATTTATACATTTATATTTTTTTCAATAAATATATTGATTTCTTTCTTTTTTTTCGTAATAGAAATGTCAGTTTTTCAATTGGTTATTGAATGTCACGTTATTGACTCACATTGCCCAAAGGGGTAGGTAAGGTAGAAATGAATTTTTAATTGATGTTTAAGGGTACAGACATTTGAGGGAAACTAAAAGATGTTGAGTATGAGTATTTGCAATGCAGGTGACCCTATGAAAATATCCAAAAGTCTTCTCTAAAAAAAATGTGATTTAAAATCTTAATTAAAACTACAAATGAATAGAAAGATTCAGCACTTTGAAACATTTAAACCTGAAAAAGTTTAACAAAAATTGAGTAAAAATATTTAACTAATCATTTGATGATGACTCATCATTGAACCCACCTCAGGGTGAGCCCGAGCCATTTGAAGAGACGGATGTGGACCATCTTTTGAGTTCCTTGGGTTTCGGCGGTGGTCACCAGGTCAAAGGTCACTCGGACTCGTCCACCTTGAGCTCGCAGCCCTCCATCGATGAAGTGAGGCAGCAGATGCACCTCCTCTTGGACAACGCCTTTGGTTTGGCCTCTGCCGAGCCAAACCCGGGCAACCACCACCACCATCACCACCACCCTCACAGTCCGTACAACCCCAGCCACGGTAGCCCTTACCTGGATGGAGTTACCAGCGCACCTGGGACTATGAACCACCCCAGTGGAGCTCTACAGCGCGGCTCCTCCTTTGGGCCGGATATGCACCAGTGTAGCCTCCCCAAACCAGTGAGTGCCATTCTTCAACACCACTGATGTTTGCAGTTAATTTGATTGTTTATATTGATTTTGGGAAAACAGCTTGAGCATATAGGGTGATATGTTGATATATGTCATCATATTAGTTTTCAGAAAGTTCATTTGGCTTTGCAGGGATTCAGGTTTACCCAGCTGCCTGATATGGGTTTGGGTTCCCCGCCACCCCTCATTCCTCCAAGAGCCCCACCTGGAACTTCACTAAGAGGGTAAGAGAAACCTTAAAGTACACATTCACACTCATATTTGGATCTTGCATTACATTACATTACATTACATAACATTATATTATATTATAGCAATGCATATTACTAATCAAAAATATATATTTACGGTAGGAAATTTACAAAATATCTTCATGGAACATGATCTTTACTTAATAGCCTAATGATTTTTGCCATAAAAGAAAAATCTATAATTTTGACCCATACAATGTATTTTTGGCTATTGCTACAAATATACCCCAGCGACTTAAGACTGCTTCTGTGGTCCAGGGTCACATATATTTATAGCAATGTTTAAATGCATGCTACAAAATCAAGCATAAAATCAATTGAAAATATATAACTAAACTTAAATATATATTATTATATTACCTTATTATAATATATTATATTATAAATTTATAGCATTTGCACACATTGGCGCAAACTATATATATTTATTTTGTATTTTAATTATATAGATTTATCTTTTTATGGAGTATTTTATATTAAATAAATATATACTTCTCTAAAATGGTACTCACATTTGGATCGTCCATTTTATTTTGTTGTGGTTTAGTGTGGTTTTGTATCATATCTTTACCCAAAATATACAAATTATATGTATCCTTTTATGGCAGACCAAATGTGTCAGTGATCATTTGAAAAAAATGATGAATCAAATTTAGAAATTAACGTACCAATCAAGAAATTAACATTTAGCATGTAGATAAATTAAGAATTTACGATCCTAAATTTGAACAACTTAAAAAATGCATCTATTAGTCATTTTGTAATGAGAAATTAACAGAGTTATTTTCATTATTTTCTATTTTTATTCAGCAATATTTCTATATTAGTAATTAGTAAAATATTAAGTTACAGTTTGCTTGTTTATCTGCATTTTTTAATTAATTGCTTTTTAAATATATATAAAAATCAAATAGCAAATACTTTATCCACATGTGAATAATTACGATATATTGATTTATCTTTTTTTAAATTATATCTATTGATTTATCTTTTTTAATTCATTCTTTTTTTCGTAACTGCTTCATCAGTTTTTCTGATGATTGTTGACTGTCACTTTGCCCTTTAGAGGTAGAGATGGTACAAATACATTTCCAATTGATGTTTATGAACATCTGAGGCTACTGTCCCAGCGACAGGGTTTTTTTGAACTTTTTTTCCCCCTGTCATAGCACATCATTACAGCATCACATTGCCAGCATTATTGAGATGAGCCTCATGTATATTTATATAAGCGTTTCTCCTCTGAGATGCTGTGGCTGGCATGCATTAAAGGTGCTTTGCATGGTTGTCAGTGCTGCTGACTGCATTGAGGTGTGTTACGCGGCTCTGAGGCGATGCTGGCCAGCGTTGCCCCCTGGTGGTTTGATCACATTATAACAAGACATCTTTATCTCATATTGTAGCTCCACACCAGACATGAGTCTGAAGCCTCATGTGTCTGAGGCCTCAGAGATGAGTCAGCACAATGGCACCCCCTACCTGCCAATCAACCGAGCTCCTTTCCCTGCTGTTACCGTCGACGAGTCTATGACAAGCTACTCAGGTCAGTGTGTTTGGTAAACAGATCCGTTTTAAAGTAGAACACTAGGTTTAGCTCCTGATCCAGATGTAAGGGAAAATATAATAACAATATTGATTTTTGTACTAATATCACATCACATATACCATGGCAATGCCATAATATTTTTACATGTGCATTGATAATACCAGTTGTTGGCATGTATTATTGTAAAATCAAATGTAGCATGATAAAACCATTGTTTTTGGTAAAGCCTTTTTTACATGTACATGTTTTACAGTGTGAAAAAAACAGTTTTGACGTGTCATGCTAAGACCGTAGAAAACTATACTATGGTATAGTTTTACCATAGTACATGAAAAAACTATAGTATTACCATGATACTAAAAAAAAAAAGGTAAAAAAAAAAAACAGTTTTAGTATGGTACATGTGACAAAATCTAAGATATTAAATTGGTACATTGAAACAAAATATTGTATTACCACATACAATATTATAAAAAAAAACTATGGATTTATCTTGGTATTGTCTCAGTTTTTACAATGTACCATAATAAAACCATAGGTAGTATGGTAATACGATCATTTTTGATGTATACCATGGTAATACCTTACTTTTTTCCATGCACTATGGTACCAAAGTTTTTGACATGTACCATGGTATTACCATAGTTTTTTTTTTTATGTATCAGGAGAAAACTATGTATTTTTGAACATGTACAATGGAAATACTGTGGCTTTTTGGACATGTATTTTAATACCACATTTTGAATCAATTTGGGAGATTTTTGGTTTCCAAACATGTCAAAAAAGATTTTTATCTGCCTTCCATTGTTTGGCAGGAAACCCAATGACAGCAGTATATGCCATATCTGCCAACCGCCCCGGCTACTCGGACTACTTCGTCCTGTCTCCACCGTCCTCCTACCGGAGCCCGTCTTGGATGTCCTACCCTCCAGAGCCAGAGGACCTTCCACGTCAGTGGAATGACACGGTAAAGGCAAGCTCTGTTTCTATTTACAGTTCGGCCAGCTTGACTAACCCTACCTGATGACTCCTAACACATCTGGTATTGTGACCTTATTTCCTTCACATCTTGCTATCCTCAAAGAATCAACAGCCAACCTTATTCATCTGGATTGTCTTTCTTGTGTCATCTTAAATGTAAATGTCATTTTCTGTCTTTTGAAAATTTCTTACAGAACCAGTGTCACCTGGAGACCATCTGCTGAATTGGAGTCCTTTCTGATGCTGAGCAGACACTGAAATTTACCAGGGTACTTTGGAGTTTTAGATTATTAACCATTTATACAGCAACATCAACTGATTATAAATAAAAAATATTTTAAAATTATTAGAAAATTATAAAAAAAAAAAAATAATTGCATACACTAATATTCAAATGTTTGGAATAACTGAAATGTATTTATTTTTATTTTTTCAAAGAAATCTCTTATGCTCATCAAGACAGCATTTATTGAATAAAAAATGAAGTACAAACAGTAATATTAATTGTAATATTATTAGAAGCCATTACTCCAGTCCTCAGTGCCTGGATCCTTCAGAAATCATTCAAATATGCTGATTTGGTGCTCAGTTATTTTCCTTTATTATTGGTGCTCAATTAACAATGGTTCTTATTATTATTATAATTTTTTTTTTCAATCTTACCAGACTTTTAAATGGTAGTGTATCACAGTTTCCACAGATATACTAAGCGGAAAAAAACTGTTTTCAACATTTATAATTATAATAAATGTTTATTGAGCAGCAAATCAGCATATTACAATGATTTCTGAAGGATCATGTGACACTAAAGACTGGAGTAATGATGCTGAAAATTCAGCTTAATTGTTTTTTTTAACTGTTGATTTAATTATTTTTTAATTAAGTAAATAACTAATAAATTCTATTATAATTGTAAAATAATTTCATAATTTAATTAAAATAATAAAATTATTTCTTAATTACAAGAGAAATTATTAAAGATTTTACGTTATAATATATATATTTTTAACTTTTTAATTTTTTTTATATCAAATATTTTTCCATACAAGGCTGTATTCTGTTGTTGTTGTTTTTTCTCACCCTCGTGTTGTTTCAAACCTGTATTTTGGAATAGGTTTGGAATGACACGAGTATGCACTGCTATGTGGTTGTATCTTGTATCTTTCAGGGTTTGAACCACCAAAAAGAATCGTCGTCTACTCTGAAATTTCAGATTCAGCGGCCCCAACTGACCACGACGCTCGGCCGAACGGCCAACCAGACCCACAAGCCACAAACTCACCTGCCAGCCTAAGCGAGATGCAGCACCATTAATCAACGCTATGTGGTTGTATCTTGTATCTTTCAGGGTTTGAACCACCAAAAAGAATCGTCGTCTACTCTGAAATTTCAGATTCAGCGGCCCCAACTGACCACGACGCTCGGCCGAACGGCCAACCAGACCCACAAGCCACAAACTCACCTGCCAGCCTAAGCGAGATGCAGCACCCGTTATTAATCAACATCTGCAGTGAGGGTAAATCACCAAACAACCGCGCTGAACAAACAACAGGTTGCCTCACTGGCCAAAACTGTGTTTTCTTAAAGCTTTTTCAAATTTAGAAGTGTTGTATCTAATGCAGGTGGTTTTATGTGTGTTTTAAACACCCAAGTTACTAATAACGAAAAACTAAAACATTTTTTTTTCCCCATCTTGGGCTTTCCTTGCTTCATCGATGCCTATCTGTGTCTTTTGCTCTCATTCATGCAGTTTTTAAAGAAACGGATATTATTGCAGGCATTTTGCAGGTGATTCTTTTCGTGCACTCCGTACGGCTTAAGTAAAAAAGTGAAGATGACGATGAAGGATGTAAAAGAAATCAAACATTTGGAGGGATGTGAGATCCTGTACTGTATTTACCGTAGTCACAATGGGGGGAAAAATAGTATACGCTTTTTCTTTCTTTTAAAAATGCCATAGTTTATGCTGTATTAAAGTGTTTCACGATGCACAACCATTCATGAAAGGCATGAAAGGTGTTTTGAGAGTTTAGGTTTGACGTGGGAAGATAGCCATAAAGGTTTAGTGGACAAAGAGATTGATAAATGATGAATGGATGGAGGGATTCATATTTCTACTAGCAGTTTTGTAACTACTGAAAGAGTAACTATAACTACATATTTTATTGTCTTATAAAAGGTACCAAAACATATATATATGAAATAAAATATGCAGCATACACCAAAATTGACTTTAAAATTGATTTAGAATATATCGATCATATAAAATCAAAAACTGTAGCATACTATCTTAATAAGACATAAATTTGCTATAACTAAGAAAGTACGGTGTTACAGAAGTAACACTGGCATGTGTTCTTAAGAGAATGAGTCTAATGCATGTAGTCTGGACATATGAATCATAAGGGCTTTGTATGTCAAGTAAGTCCCATATTTTCTTTGGGCAGTTATAGGATGGAAATCTATTGTAAAAAGGTTAATCACAGCAGAAGTATCCCATTAAATAGACACTTCCTGTCAATGTACTTTACAAACCTTTATTTATTTTACTTTTATTTTTTGGTTAAGGCCCTTTTGCAGAATGAATCAAGCTACATAATCGGATTTTGAAAATTGCATAGTGTATTGTGTAAATTATTACAAATGCCACTACTGTTTGATTTGTGTTTAAATGAATGTTGTCCTTTCCGTTTAACTTCAGTGGTGCAGGGGATGTGCAAATATCTATCATGTAATTGTTCCTTTTTAAAGCAATTTCTTTTCATATTTTTATATCAATTGAATCACCTTTTTTTGGCCAACAATGGAGGACATTCTGCTAAAAACTGTAAAATATTGTGCTTCAAATGTAAAAAAAAAAAAAAAAAAAAAA
>NW_015646352.1:1408283-1437389 GCF_001515625.1 Sinocyclocheilus rhinocerous | reverse complement strand
ATTAAATAATGAATAATGGCAAAATGTACAGTAGTCTACTGTAAGACAGGAAACATATTTTCTTGCCCCTGAAATACATTTTGACATAGTATGAATATTGAAACTAAATATATTTCTAAATTTTAAAAAATATATTTATACAGCTTCACTGTTTACAACATATATTTTTAGCATATATTTAAAGTACATTTTGGCAAAAAAAAATGTTTAACCCATATGGGTATTTTGTTAATTCTTGTATGTCCTTATGCAATTTACTGTAATTGCCACTGCCAGAGCAGCAACTTTACCTTAGGCTTGGAGTATTGCACTGTTGTCAAGGATGTAAATAAGCTTTTGAAGCCCTTTCAAGCTCTGCTGGTTCAGCTCGTGTGGACTGCCTGGGAGGCCTGGTGTAAAAAAAAAAAAAACTTGTGAACCTAAGTGAAACAATTGTGTAATATTCATTATGTGTACATCATCATAACAAATAAGATGTTGACTTCTTTTCCTACTTATACAACACTAAACAACTCCATATTTGCCAGATGTACTGTATATTTTCCTGTAAAAAAAATCACTTTAAACGTTCTACTTGTTATTTTCTTTTCTTCTTGATTATTTTATTTAGCATAATGTAAAATAATCATTATAATGGTTTAACGCTTTGAAGGACTCATTTTTTGTGGGTTACACACTGAATCAAATCTAATAAAAACTAAGAAGCATTTGATCATTTAAAAAATGATAAAATGGCTTAATATTGTGTTTAATGTCTTTTTTCCGTTATTGTCCATATTAATCTTATTTTAGCTTTTGTACTTTTTAACCTTGCTAGCCTAGCTTTGCTGAGCTTGTCATATACTGTCCACTAGATGGCAGCACTCCCTTTATTTTAGTTCTCCACGGCAAGCAAAACTTCCTCTGCTACAAAATCATTCCTGGCAATTGATGGAGCGGCTTTTATTCACTTTGTAAAATCCATTATGTCCCTTAACTCTAGTTTAAGCACATTTCGAGCCGTATTTTCTGCTTTGGATATTAAGGTGTCACCCCTTGTTTCTATACCCTTTCCTTTGAGGGGATCCGTTCACTCACATCTCTATCTGCCAAGCAGGTGTCTTTATGGGCCTGACTTGTCGACTGGCCGGAGGGGAGGCTGTCAGACCGGCTGAGGTGAGTCTCTAACGACACAGGATGATGCCGGAGGGTAACACTGGCCTGTCCACTTCGATCTGGTCTGTGGCCCTTTATCTGTGACAGCAAAGCCATTCAGAGCCACATGAGTCACATCAATCACCGCAGGGACGAGGCTTCTGTCTTTCAGATGTCTGGCAGCATTTAAAGCGCTAATCACCGCTCTCCTTATACTGCAGGTAAAGCTACATAGAGTAAATGGAGTTTTGGGTCATAATTCACGTCAGACGGCTTCCGTTATGACTATAGGCTGGCAATCTTTCAGTTTAATGGTGACCAAAGAACTACTCGGGTAGCAAAAACTATTGATTAGCGGCTAGTAATTAATGTGCAATCACTGAAAGGCAAACAAATGGGAATTGCACAGCACTCAGCAAATGATCAGAGTGGAGGGTATCAGCCACTCGGAGGATTTACATTTCCACTGAGAGAGAGAGAGAGGAAACACAGCTTAAGTGACCTAAATATGGTTAAAGCTAAAGTTATTCTCATTTAAGAAAGCCATAAAGTGGCATAATGCAAGCATGCATTTTTAACAAGTTTGGGAAAGTAAAAAATGATAAAAATGTGGGTCCTCGAGGCATCACGTGGCTCTTGGATTACAGAGGGAATGTAGGTAGGCGAAGCAGTGATATTATTAACCGAAGATGTTTACATTTTAAATACAGCAGGAGGATATTTGCATATTTCTCAAGCGGCTTAACTTTGCACTGTCGCAGAAACCCTTTACACTGGTTAAAGCATAACAGCAAATGCTCATTTTGTGTTCTGCTCCCTGTGGTTTATTACAGCTCTTTTGAATATTTAATAAACATGGCACTATTTTGGATGCCTATAATCTATTCACTTTAGAACCTACTTTCTGTAGAATTTTCTAAAGCCAAAAACGTATTTTTCTAAAATTTTAACTCATCTGAGCCACTATGGGATATGCAAATGCAAATATTCAAAAACTAAATTAATTTTGGATTTCGCATATAACTGAGTTAGGTAACCTTAAAAGAACATTGTCACATTCAGAATCCATCCTGGAATATTTTGAAAAATTAAGAGCTTTAAATGATTGTTGTGCCATTAGCATGATCAAATCCATACATTTGATCATATACTGTATGTACAGTATATACATACATACATATACATATATAAACATCATTTGAAGGCTGCATTTATTTGATCACAGAACACTAATACAACAAACTGAAGGACTCAGGGAAGTTGTGGTTAAAATCCAGAAGTGTTGCTAATGCTGCACAGCTCTGGTGAAAGTGGCAGCTGTGTGCGATAAGGAGCTTACTGGATGACTGCCTGAGTAATTAATAGTTGAAGAGGGTGAATCTATGTTTCAGCTGCTCCACGCCGGCTCTTTGTAGACTAAGAACAATGACCTTCACCACCCGAATGCCTTCTCAGTAAGACAGAAGGCGTATCCTTTGCAATACTGAACTGTGTGCTTGACAACCATTCTATAAATATACTGAATGCAGCATTGTTACCATTAGCTACAGACCACAGATGAGCAAACTATGTTCTGCTACAATAGCTGATGTTATGATTTAATAATTTTTTTGTTTGTTTAATAACTCTTTTAGTGTTTGTATTATTTTTTTTTTCTGAAATACAGCTTGTCTCATATAGCGTCAGCATGTCCTATTATTGCTCAACGTTTGTACTTTGTAAAAATAATCAATAGCTTTTTTAAGGTGAACTATTTTTGTACCACTACCCAAAAGAACTGTAAAACCATTGATTAATTAATAATAGAGTGCGACAGTCAGGTTCCAGAAGTAAAAATCATTCATATTCTCTATAGGGAAATAGATTTTTAACAGTAACATACAAACCATCAAAGACGGTCCTTTTGTGAGCTACAGTGCAATGTTGTTAATCAATGGTATATGCTTTTGTTGAAGCCATCAGTTGGCATTATTTTTGCGTATTTTTTTAAATACTCGTGGTTAAACAGGCAAATTTATGGTGAAAAACTACATTTCCCATAATGCTGTACAGAAAACTTCACTAATAAAAAGAGTTGCGGCAAGTGACATAATTGAGCTATGTTGTCAGGATACTTAAATATTTCTTCATGCATATTTCACAATAAACTTACAATATATTGCTTTTAGATCACCAGTGTTAACTTCAAGTTTTATATTTCTCTGTTTTTAATTTGATTGTCATTCGCAATGTTTCATGGGATTGTACTTCTTCATTTTGTCTTATTTTCAAATACTTCTTTGTTTCAAATCAAATTTTGTAATGTTGTAATTCACCTTGTAGCTGGCTCATGGTCTATAATGCTTTAACAAAGACTTTAAAAAAAATCTTTATTGGAAAAATGAATGGGAAAAAATACTTCTGGAACCAGTGCTGCTGAAAAAGTGGACGGGCACAAATGCACTCTATATAAAATAAATAAAATTAAGTAATAAAAGCACTCTAAAAGTTTTTCCAAACAGTTCTCATGTCTTTTATTGGTCAGAAAGACAATTAGAGCGACCCTTGACCATGGGCGTAAATTTCCGGTGCGTTCCAAACGGGATATATCGCCCTCCGAAGGGCACTCCGGAGTAAAAACAATCATGGCTGCCATATTGAAGGGTTGTTCCAAACCGAAGTGCTCAAAACTGGCCACTTCAAAGGGCCCTTCGGAATGAAGGATTTCAAAGGGTACAACTGATGGGCATTTCGGAATCCCATGATCCTTTGCGCAGATTCTTTGCATGATGACGGCGCCTCCGTGTGGGTATGTGATGAAGGGCACTTCAAGGAACAGTTGTTTGGTCCCCTACACCCTTCAACTCTTCGAAGCTCTCACTCCGGAGGGTAAACCCTTTGAAGGCATTAGGGCATAGGGATGAGCCCTTCCGAATGGAACGCAGGGTCTGTCTAACAGTTGCGGGGGACAATAAACATAAAATTTCTCAAAAGCAATTTTTGAAGGGGACACAAATAATACAGCTAAAATTGTACTTGTAAGGAAAAGTTTACACAGAAGAAAGCCTTACTACTATTAGTGTAGCAGGGAGACCATGCCAAATTAGACAACTTCAAGCTGTTGTGGTCGCGCCGCGACATCGCTCGCGTCCGTTGTAGACATTACTATCCGTCAAGCAAGTAACGTTATTAATGCTAACATAGCGGACTCATCGAAAAAGATATTGGTATCATCTGTATTAAAGAAAAAATAACCTTGACAGTCTTGGAGTTGGCCCCTGGCCCTGACCCACAAATGAGCCAGTGTCGATATGCCCCGCTCCGTCGGGCCTACAGACAAACAGATTGCAATTCCGTTTGTAGCCACTAGAGACGCAGAAATGAAACATTTCTCGTTTCAGGTAAGCGCACGTGTCAACTCAGAATTTGACGTTCAAAATACGTTCAAAAATAAATAAATATTCACCGGAGTAAAAAGTATGACAACCATAAATATTATGTGCTATTTAAAGTGTTACAAGTGAGGTAAACACTGCTCTATAGATGTAGTTTCTGTCATGTAGGTGTTTTGGGTGAGTCATTTTCTAGCGTTAGGCTCGACTAGAAAAAGCAAGATGTCAGCTGAGTCAATGAACGTCCCGATGCGATGAGAGAGAAAATAACTTGGGTTTTAGCAGAATGTTTGTGAGTCAGATTAATGAAGCAATATTTTGGATTTGAACGCCAAGGACGCTGAGTAAGTGCACTTGGTTGAGTCAGGGTGCGAGAATGTCTCATTAGTGGGACTGAAACTAAACAAATCTTGAATTAATGAACTTGTTGGTGTTCTGAACTTTCTGTCTGATCTCCATTCGGCATCTCCACCGTAATCGTCCCATTTTTACACGGGCTATACGAACGCTAAGCTCATATAGTTGCCTTGTTTGGCCAGAAGCTATTTCGTTTGGATTCTCTCCGAGGGCTCATTATGAAAGTCTCATCTATTTATAAGACAAGGCTATAATTATAGCTCAATATACCTGGCAGAGCTACGGCTCTGATTAAATTGTTGAAGGGCAAACGGAGCCTGAAAGGGGGAATGAGGAAGAGAAATAGAATTGAGGGAGGTGGAGAGAGGATAAAAATGTTTTCAAATGATAAAATTGTGCATACACTGTTCCCTAAGCTGAATTTTTTATTCTGATTGACAGCCGTTTCATGAATTAGGAATTGCTTTTGTGTCCTGAGGGGATGTTTACTTTGCATCTGATTAGATGTGTATTTATGTTTGCCCTTAGTACGTTAGATGGTTATCATCATAGCTGATTTCGGCTAGTTTATGCCTTTCTCTAGGATCACCTAAATCACCTAATCTTAGAAATGCAGTTTTATCCGCGAAACATTTGATTAGTTGTGCCTCCGCTTTCTATAATTTACATAAATATTTGCTCGCGTGCAGACTTCGCAGTCACTGCGTAAAACCAAAATAAATTGAAGAGAAAAGTGGCTAGAAAACTTTAAATCATTTTTCTGTCATAGCCTAATGTTCTGTTTGTAGTCGTTTTATTTATTTATTTTTCTGGCAAAGCAAAATATTCTATTCCTATGCTCGTGTAAGGCAATGACTCCATTCATTTGCATATCCGTTACTGATTGGCCGCGTCTGTGCTTTATGCAAATGAGCGCTGGTGAAGTGGGTTGCAGCGTGCCGTACTGTTCGAAACACTAGTGCAGCATCAGCAGTCTGACCGCTATAGACGCACAGTCTGCTGTTTTCTCTTATCTGTCCGCTTACATCGTCCTGAACACCCTAGAAGCAAGGCAGGTACACATTTAAACACAATTACTCTACATTAATGGGAGACACAGAAGCCCACACAGAGTTTTCTGTAGCATGCAGATATATAGCTGTTCTATTCTGACAGGACAGCACTGTATTACGTAAGAAATAATTATTGAAGGGTTATTTGAGGTGAGTGGGAGCAACTGTTAAAAAGTGTAGCCTTAACCTTTGAGATTTTGCTTCTTAGGCATACTAGCAGTAATTACCTGTGATAATTAAATTTATAGTTTAATAACGTCGGGTACAGTTGCTATAAGAAACTAGAATTTTTTTGTACTTTTATTATGTGCTTTTGTCATTTTTATTAGGTTTTTAAATATTTCATACATTTTTAGCTTTAGTAATTTAGTGAAGTTTTAGTAGTTTTATTTTATTGAAGTTTTAGTTGCCAATGCGGCATTTCTTCTGTAACATTTTTACTGTAAGTTTTTTCATCTATTTTTTCATTTTATTTCAGATTTATTTCAGTTGGTGAAAATGAAGTTTGATTGTTTTTGTTGACAATAACTACAGTGGTATGCAGTTTTTTTTTTTTGTATTCATGTAAACCTAGATCACCTAATAGTTTCCCAGAATGTACAATATACAACAAGAGAGCACTGCGTTGAGTATATCCCACAATGCAATGCACTTGACCTTTAACATCTCTTTCTTTACTCATTATTTGGTTGGACTGGCCAAGATTGAACACAATTTTGTACAAAATTGGATCAAGATGCAAAAATTATAATTTTTTCCCCCTGTATGTCACTCATTGACTGTCACATACTATATTTAACAATTTTAAGCATGATACTGTATATACTAAACAGTATGGCATTCTAGTATTCTTGCACAGCTCTTGATTGTTTGATGCTTCTGAAATTACATCTCATTCCCAATAGGGGACGCTGTGTGTCATTTCATTTTAGGAGAGATGGCTTGTCAAGATGTTGTAGTTCAGAAAGACTTGCAGATCCACTTATCCTCCCCATGGTGCATCATTGTACTACATATCCTTTTCTTCCCAACTGAATTATACAGCATGACAGACATTTTTGCCTTATCTGGCTGATTGTCAAGTGTGAATCGATTTTCAGCAAAGGCTATTTTCTGTGACTGTAATTCTGTCACATTTTCCATTTTCTGTGCGTCTTCTCTTCTTTGAGGAGTTAAATAAAAGCGCTGTGTCTCTTTTGCCGCTGTCTCTCTTTTAATACTATTGTGAAAGGGAGGGTTTTCACAGTGAGCATGATAGCTGAATGTATTGTGTCTTTCAGGGCTGGTGAATGTCGTTTCTCAGCCTCTCTCCCGACCTCTTATTCTGTCTTCCATTCTCTCTGCCTTTCTCTCTTATTCTCCCTCTCTCTCACCTTTAGGAAACAATAGATTCACTGCATGTCCCTGTGGCTGACTGTCCCCTGCCCACACACATTTTCTCTCCATCTGTCACTACATTTTCCTACCTCTTCATCTATCTCTCGGTCCATCTATCGACTGTGACTGCCAGTGGGATAGTGTGTGTGTGTGTGTGTTTCAGGCTCACCACCTCATGACCAGCTGCAACCTGCTCCACTGTGAGGCTTTTCTGAGTCTGAATGTTTTGTGCTATTCTTATCCTGGTCTCTTATCTTGCACATATTTTGAACACAACGACCAGGCAAACGAAAACTTTTCCCTGGCTGACTTTTAGACATCCATTTACTTGGATGTTAACAGGGCTTTATATGTAGGTGCAATGGAGACAATACATTTTTTAAATAAGGTTTTTTGAATATTGTGCACTGAAAAATGCTCATTAACCTGTGCTAAATCTAATTGTGAGGCTTTCAGTTGCATTATAAAAATGTTTTGTCAGGTACTTGCCTGAAATTGTGTGTCATGTATGTCTTCTCAATTTGCTGCTCCTGAATTAACTGAGTCCGAAATATTATTTAACTTCAAACGAAAGTCACTTTATAGATTAGGTTGAGGTAGCATTGAACAAATTTGTGTTTTGAACAAATCTTTCTTGTTTAATACCATGTACTGACTTTTTTTTTCAAGTGAATCTCTGTCCTGTGAAGTGTCGCTGTGTTAGAAACTGCGTACTTCCCTACTATATAGTAGGCAAAAAGCAGTAGGCGAACGAACGAATAAGTATGTCTGAAACCTCAGTATTCATAAAAGAATACGCGAGAAATCCCCGGATGTCCTACTGCTTTTGCCCAGATTCTGAAGTGTGCATCCGATGGACACTTTTCTATCCCAGGAGGCCACGGGAGAGGATACGTCACAATTGAACAGTGAGGTGAACAGCGACGCAGGTGTCTTCAAATGTGAGTATTAGGAGTTTATTGAGGCAAAATCGCAGTTAATGGTTTGGTAATAGCGAGAGTTGGACCTTAAAATAAAGTGTGATAAAATATATAAAAATATATTTATGTATTTATATTATAGTAGTATCTTGAAGAAATAAACTTTAAGAAATAAGCAGCTTTATTGAGTGTTTGTGCCAGAGGCATTTACAAAAAAGCATTTACAAAAATCAAATTTGCATTTATGCATTTGGCAGACACTTTTATCCAATGTGACTTACGGTGCTCTTATTACAGGGACCCCCAATCGGAGCCTTGCTCAAGGACACACTGGTCGCGAAGGATGCGGAGATTGAACCAGTAACCTTCTGCTTGCCAGTTTAGTGGTTTAGCTATAACAAAAATTTGCATGTAAATATGAAATGAAATTGGGAAAGAAATGAACATGAAACTGACAACATAAATTGTAAAATATTTTAACCTGTAAATGTTTTACAGGTAGTCTTGTTCATGGAGAGCAGGCACAAATGTTTGGAGCAGACACAGCGGCAGCTAAATTGTCCCGCACGTGTTCTCCCACTCTTGCTTCAAGATTGTGTTGTTCAAGGGGCCGTCATCATGGTCTTCCTCATCCTCTGGCTCAACGATGTCCCCATTGAGAA
Organism: Sinocyclocheilus rhinocerous; assembly: GCF_001515625.1. Lineage (NCBI taxonomy): Eukaryota > Metazoa > Chordata > Actinopteri > Cypriniformes > Cyprinidae > Sinocyclocheilus > Sinocyclocheilus rhinocerous. Next base: position 1,428,516 of record NW_015646352.1, on the reverse strand, counting down.
GAGCAAGATTGTGAAGCACAGCACAGCATGCAACAACATCAGTCACGACGGCAGGGTTCGCCTCTAAGTCCTTTAAGAAAATAGAGCGCCAGCATGTTTTCGACATGACAATGGCTCACTCTACTATGCTTTGTGCACAGGAGTGCTTTCTGTTGAAACGAGCTGCACAGGGTTCTGTAAGGCTCTCTGTATGGGGTGATGAGGCAGATGGGTGCATTCAGGCAAGCATAGCCTCGATGTCCTTTTCCCATCCATGATCAGATTCTAGTCTGACTGCAGCAATGAGGGATGTGATGGACGGTAAAGACAGGCATGGTGGTCAGCTGCTTCATCAGAAATAAAGCTGCAGAATTGGCACAGCTGTGTTGAGATGGCAGTAGGATGTGGGGTTCACCGACGGTAAATATGTGATTATTAGAACAATAAGTTTGAATAAAGCTTTGTTTCATGCGTTGTTTATAATATAATAAATAAAATATAATTATTTAATTAACTTATGCATTAATTCATTGCTTGACTGAAAAAAAAAAAAAAAATTATATATATATCTCCAAAGGCAAGATCTTCGAGCAGCTGCCCGACATCTCCTTTTTGTCTTTTGGGTTGTCGAGTTACTGATGCTATGAGGTGTTAGTGCACCTGTCTCTTTTATCTTTTATCTTTTTTTTTGTAAATGAGGGATGTTATTTGTAATGGTGTCTGAATGAAAGTTGTCATGTTCGTTCGTCGTAACGAATTATCCAAAAAAAAAATTTAGACTGGATCTTGGTGTATCCATCGGTTGTTGATTGGATGAAAGCACTTGTGAATGTAATCTTACAGGTGTTTATGTGGACCAAATTATTGAATAAGTCTGGCATGCACCACCAGACTGAAGTCTGTTTTACCAAAAGATCCAGTTATGACATTTTGATAAAAAATTATGAGGTCAAAACAAATGTAAAAAAAAAAAAAAAACAGGAAACAAAGGCATACATAAACTGACCCTTGGCAAAGACCCACCTCCCTTAGTTACTGTTGCTACATCCTACAAGCCGTGGCACTCTCATGCCACACATCATGTTATCACGCAGTGAAAAATACATCGCAGAGCAAAGAGGAAACTGACAACATGCAGACAGAGAAAACAGAGCAGGTTACTTTTGGTGTGAAACAAAGTTTTAGCTTTCAGATTTTGTCATTTTGTAAGAAATTCAAACAATAAATACCATTTTGTGGCACTTTGATGTGTCGTGACGGATCACTGTAGCGCCTCAGTTCAAGCGGCACGTGAACCAATCATCTCTTCCTCTTTACTAGTTATAGCATGAAATAAACATGAATGAACATCAGAAGGTATCATTCCAACAGCAGAAAAATACCATGCACACCATTTTTCAAGTTCAAGTCTACTGACATTATTCTACTCTCCTGTCTGGTTTGTCTGTCAGACAAAAATGGCAGCTAACTCCTTGCAAAGGGTCAATTGTTCACAATAAGATCAATAACATGCGTTAGCAACTTACCAACTTTAATTGTTTTGGTTATGAATTACTTGGTTTTTGAATAAATCTGTTGAATTAATGATTCATAATTATAGACAAAAAGACTTGGTATTTCGCCAACTACTCTTCTAATGTGGTAGGTTCTCTGAATGAATTGGAGACAGAATCTGAATCTTTTTGGTAAACCAACTCAACTAGGTGAATCAAAATAATCTACCAGATATTAATTAATTAATTTCACTTTAGGTATCTTGGGCTAAATGGTTTGTCAACATATTTTTGTCATTGTTTAATCCGATAATTACTTTAGAAACATCCTCACTTCCATTTTTTCCCATTCATTCTCATCAGCTGACTTACTCCCCCTACTGTACATCAATTCAACCCTCTCAAAGACATCATGGTCATGGTCCCTTGACTTATATAAGTGTAAAATGGCTTTTCATCCAGCCACACCAGTCATGGGGCGCTGGCGATTCCAGGCATGTTTCTTGTTAGTTCTCAGTCTGGAATCATGTGACAGGGCAATCAAGCCTCCGTCATGGCTGTCCACTGGGATCTGGACACATACTGGATCTCTGCGACCTCCATGCCCAACCGCTCTTGTGTGGTACAACCACTGTACCCCATCCCCCCTATTCTCAAGTAACTTTAAGCTCTGTGTGGCCGGGCAGGGAGCTGAGTGATCGGTTTTCTTGACACAGTGCTAATAACACTTACTGCACAAAAACTGCTTACACTAGATGTAACCACAGGAAAAGCGGTAATGGGAGTCGGGAACAACCTCAAGTGGGCAATGGAGAATTGAAAAAAATGGGTAAATTACACCCTAAAATGAGGTCTTAAACCTTTATTTCTGTCTTTCTCTCTCTTCCCTCTCTTTTGCTCTTTCTGTATGTTGCAAAGTGAAATGAATGGCCCTTGTTATGCAAAAAGATATTAACCCATTGAAGTCTGCAGGGGACTGCGGTTCTGCCACTTTTTTCCATCATAAATAGCGGTTTCCCCGGTAACAGCAGTACACAAAGCAACGCAGCCCCTGACTTTGAAACCTACAGCGTTCATATTTATTCAATGAAATCATAGCCTTTTTAAGTTTAAAAAAAATATGGGGGCAGTCATGGCCTAATGGTTAGAGAGTTGGACTTGTAGCCCGAAGGTTGTGGGTTCGAGTCTCAGGTCCGGCAGGAATGGCCAGGGCTCTCTTCCACCCTGAATACCACAACTGAGGTGAGACCCTTGAGCAAGGCACTGAACTCCCAACTGCTCCCCGGGGCGCCACAGCAATATGGCTGACCACTGCTCCGGGTGTGTGTTCACTTGGGTGGGTTAAATGCAGAGCACAAATTCTGAGTATGGGTCGCCACACTTCATTCACTTCACTTTTTAATCGTCACATCACGATTCTTGTCTTTCCGTCCCCAAATTTAAGACCTCTCAAAATCATAATTAAAACTTTCTTGTACCATTTAAGAGTTTTTGTGGCCTTAAATGTGATACAGTTAAACTGAAGATTTTTTAAGGACCCGGAAACCCTTATTAATACGGGGAACTGCTTGAAACTATAGCGACACTCTCCTGGTTGGAGTTAGTATTAACATAAACAGAAAGCAGTCTTTCCGTGGCTTACTTTTCAAACGTTTTAAAATTGATCATCCGAGTGTAATGTGATCCAGCGGGCCATACTAAAAGACACTGTGTTCCGTATGCGGCCTGTGGACCGCCAGTTGCTCATCCCTGAGCTACAGCGTTAACTGGATTCTTTGTCCATATTAGGGATTTCCTGGAATGTCATGAGTTCTATTACTTCTGGGATGCATAGGAGTTTCTGTGCGAGGGCACCCTCCGGTGTCCAGTATGAATGAAACAGACATTACATGTGTTTAAAGCGCTCAATGGCCAATCCATCCTATTTTGGGTAAAAATAGGAAAAATAATACTTCTCTCAAAATAAATTTTAAGTATTCATTTAATAATCCATGTCTTTCTCCAGTGTACAGAAGTGTGCAAGAGTTTTTTGTTTTGTTAATTTGTTTTAAAAATCACATTTTAAATTGCAAAAAAACACTCTGATGTGCCAAGCCATCAGAACCAAACCAAAACGAAAACCGTGGTTAAAAAAACGTGGTATGTATTGAACCGTGGGCCAACTGTATTGTTGCATCACTATTTTATACTATATTAGAGTTTGGAAAAACTGCTTAAAAAAGGATATAAATAAAATACTAGAACAGCAAGTCCCCAATGAACTTTTCTCCTTATCTGCAAAGTTTAGGAGACTATGATGACATTCAGTGATAAAGAAACCAAAGAGCTTGATTTAAGACAAACTCTACATTTGAGAACATGCTTTTACAAGATGCCATCTTAGGATTCTCATGTATATAAACTTGTATATACTTGAGTGTATATAAACTTAAGATAAGTTTTAGCTAAAATATTTGCAGAATCATGTTCATATGACCTGCAGTATTTTATCATGTAGATGATTTACCTGTAAGATCGTATAATTTCTACAGAAATCCCACAAAAGGATGGAAGGGTTTTTCCCCACTTGCCCTTAAAGTTGCCATGTTTTCGTCAGAATAAACCCCCAGAAAAGACACAAGAAGTCGTCAATATCTGGGTGTCTATTTGCATGCCAGTTGCTTTTAAAACATCTAGTCACCCAAAAATATGATTTCTGCCTTTTTTTTCTGTTTTTAAGTGTGAACCGGTGGATTGACAAGAAGCTAATGCATTATAAAAATCGAAACAATTAAAATACTAAGATATATTTATATGTTCTTTAATTAATATAATAGTTGGTTGATAATAATTGTTTAAATTAATATAATACTTTTGAGTCATCCCTTTTATTAAAAATTGTTTAAAGGCTAAAATGTGAAGTTTATCATTTTATAAAACATTTTATTTTTGTGCTTTCAATCATGCTTTTTACAGTAATTTTACAGTTTAATATGTTACCATAGACATTGCCCTACCTCGCTCATATGGTATTAATTTTATTTGTGCAGGTCTTAAAAAGGTCTTTAAAAGTCTTAAATTTCATTTTAAAAATCCTGCAGATGCCTTTATATTATGGCACCATTTGGAATAACAGTTTTTTCAATAAGCACTTTTTAAACTGTCCTCTTAGGTTGTGTTGAGAATGTTATGTAGACTACTAATAAAAATAAGACCTCTGTATTTTGTTTGTTGCATATTTACAGACAATGCAATAGAGATGTTTACATTGGCTTTTTGGGGTAATATTGCTTGTCAACTGACAACAAAGTTTCCAATTTGAATTAGCCTAACTGCACAAGTTTTATAGTTAATAAAATCTTTAAAAACAAATTACATTAATTATAACTTTGATTTCCTTCCTAGTACAAAATGCAGTAGACTACACCGCAGTGTTATTTTAGTATAGTGTTATCAAAAGTACCAACGTCGGTACTGAAATTTTTAAAAATGTCCGCTAATCAGCTGATAGACTAAGCGCTCGGTGAAGAGCGTGAAGTGATGATCATTGTAGCCAATCACAGACGTATCTGTTGAGCGCGTGAACACAATGACCAATCAGAGGTGATTAAGAATCCTCTCAACAGCGCTCAAAATGCTAGCAGGAAATTATAGCGTTTTTTTGTCATTTTTATTAGTATAGTTTTATTTAGCTCTCTCAAACAATCTTTTTTTTGGGGGGGGGTTTAGTATTTGAATATTTATATTAACAGAGAGCACATAGTTTCTTTACATTAGACCAACATGCTATTACATATGAGTTCCAGAGTTGAATCTACGTGAGAAAATTCATACTCGGTTAACAGTTTAGCTCAGTCTGACAAAAGAAAAATAGAGCAGTGTTGATTTACAGTGTTGTGCTGTGAGGTGCTAGATATGTGTACTTCTGCAACCGTAGAGGGGTCACGGTAACATATATTCTGTTTCAGGGTTGAATAAAGACATCCTCCTTTTCTATCTCCAGAATTCCAGTGACAGTGGGAGTTTAGATTCTCGATCTCATGAGAAAACATAAGTATTTTATTACAAGGTGCTGATTTTGTATGAATTCTTTATATATATATATATTTTAGAAAAAAGTAAGCATGAAGGTCCACAGTCAGTGGGGCTTAAGCAGATTGTACGATAACATATGAATGAAATAATACGAATTAGCCTCCAATTCATCAAAACTAGTTAATATTAGATTATTGTCATGACATGTGCTATTCAGTCCAATCAAACAACATGTCAAAGTAGTGGTTCATTTGTCACACCAGAAATGAAAGGTCAACTCGAGCCCATTGCATTGTGGGAATTAGTATTCCATTCAGTGTGCTTGTATAATGCACATTTTACCATACATACAGAAACTTGTATACTGTGCGTACGCAGCGTAAGAAACGCAGTTTAAGATAAACTGATTGCGTGGAAGGACTCAAAATCATGTTGACTGATTGTCACAATATCAAACAGTGCTTTCCGATTACATCCTGAAAACTCTGTCTGCCAGATCCACAGCAGGGCTTATCCAATACGTGAGAAAGTTTATTTTGGCAGACGCATGTAAAAATAAAACACAGCATCTTACTCATCTGTTGTGTTTAGTTCATATTGGTTAAGTGGAAAAAGGGTGTGGACTGCAATCCAATGTTTATAGAAACGCTAAGAGTTGTTTGTGTGTCGCTTTAGCTCCCTTGTGCACTTTTGAAATTTTCCGTACAAAAACAACCCACCAAACCTCATTAAAGCAGCAGACGAGAACTGATGCAACTGGCAGGTCTTTTGTGGTGTTGCATTCAAACGTCAGCAAGGTTCTGCATCATGGGACAAATGCATTAAACCTTTTAGCAAACGCTAGTAAAACACAGAAGTAATCAAAAGTGGAAGCCACAGCTAGCTAAGCTTAAAAGGAGTATGTAATTATATATTCAGACAAAATACAGATATTACAAATTACAGATATTATGTAGTTCGTGATGTGATCAACATTTACACTCGCATTGTTTTTAATATAGCCTATATGTTTCTTTTTCAATTTGTGATGGCAGATAATGGGTGATTCGCTCTGATGCTTTACAACCAGGATTGCAGTCCATGCTCTGGAGCTACAATTCAGTAAGCTAATTAGCAAATGAAGAGAGAGCATGACAGTCTAATAGCACAAAATTGCCCCTATTTCCTGACAATCTCACTGTAATTTAAGTAAAGAATACCAAGCAGCCAAATTATTGTTGTTTCAGCTGAGAGAGGGCTAGTAATGATCAAGGGCCCTCGTTTCAAAACCACAACATGTACCTGGGACAAAACATCATTGCAATCATCACTACAAATCATGTTGTGACATCCCTGTGCTCTGGAGGTTTGTGTGCTTTTAAGACTTCAGAATGGACTATCACATATTATTATATTTTGATTGCCTTATTGACTCATGTCTGGTCCAAATCCATTTTTGAGGCAAATACATTTATTTATGAAATCAATTCAGTTATTTATTTTATTTAATCTTTTTTATTTTTATACTTTTTATTAGTTATTTTGTTTATTTTTATTAATTGTATGTATTAATACATTTATTATATGTTATATATTCTCATATATTATTCTCATATATTTCGTATATTCTATTTTATTCATTCATTTTTATTTTATGTATTAATACGTTTATTTTATTCAACAATTGTATTAATTCAGTTATTTATTAATTCATTTTTTTTTGTATTTTATTAATGCATTTATTTTATTCATCAGTTTTATTCAGTTATTTATTCATTCATTTTTATTTAATATTTTTTGTAGTTAATTAATACATTCATCGGTTTTATTCATTTATCCATTTTATTTATTTTTAGTAATTTTGTATTTTTAAGTAGTCCATAAATACAATTGTTTTATTCAATCATATATTTATTCAGTTTATTTTATTCATTCATTTTTTTATTTTATGTATTAATGCATTTTATTAATTGATTGAGTCATTCATTCTATTTTATTCATTTTTATTTTATTTTTAAGTATTACATGTATACATTTATTTTATTAAGTTATTCAATTATTTTATTCAGTCATTTTTGTTTTATTATGTATTTTATTAATACATTTATTGTGTCCATCAATTTTATTGTAATTTGTTTACATTTATGAATTATTTATTCAGCTTATATTAACTATTTCTACTGACGCTTGACATTTCTCACATTCTGTTTTGGCAGGAACCGGGTTTGTACTTGTGGCAAAGGTTGTGTGTGAGTAACATCTTGTCATTCTGAGTCCAAACCAAACACTTTTATGGCCTCCTGCTCCCCCTTGCTCCGAGTGTCAGGGCTAAAGCGCTAAAATGTAGAAAAATGCACCTTGCCCTCATATTGAACACATAAATCATCAGAGCACGGAGGCCTTGACTGCTGTTTCCTTTCCCTCTAATGGATCCCTCGTTCCACACCTCTTCTCCTTCAGCAGAGGATCAGTAAAGATTCAGTCAGCTGGGTGTGAAAAACACCCAGGGAGATGATTATTATCTAGATTATCCTAGTTCCCAGATGCTCTGAGTAAATTGGTACATTCTGTGTTTTTTAGCTCATACATTTTCATGCTATCCTTAGGATGTTGCAAAATATATGCTAGTTTTTCTAGGGAGGAAAATATTTTTGTGAAAAACACTAGTATAATGCATATTTCACATGCTTTACTGACTACTGTTTATATAACAGTCAAACTCATGGGTATGAATATATACTGTATATGAGAGAGAGAGTTGAGAACACGTGTCATAGTTTGACACTAAAAATTAAAACTAGTATTAGAATTATTTGTGTAAGTGCTTTTCCCCTATAATTTGAATTATGACTCAGTTTGAAGATAAATTACCGCAGTCTTTGTGTTTATAATGTGTCTGTCAATCAAATGTCTTTTGAATGATAGCTTAATCTTAAAACCGTCTCTCCTCCAGTCATTTCAAATCTCTGTTTACAGCATGATGGATGCATTGTTGCCTAAATGGTGAAATATCAGATATTCAGCCTTGCAGAAATAATAGAGCAACTCACACATTGATTATGTTTTCTGTGATCTTGTGATTTGATAAGCAACACACCGGGGACAATTAGATCCAGTAGGAAATTGGGCAAGTTTGGCTTCTGAATGTTTCATGAATGTTGATGGTTTCATTCTTTCGGCAGCCAGTAGTTTGCAGGATGTTGCAGTCGGCACAGCCTGTTGTTGGAAACAAAGCCATATTTCATGTAGTCTTGATCATACTGTAGGTTTTTTTAATTATTTAGTTATTGTAGTTGTAGTAGCGGATGCATTGTTGCCTAAATGGTGAAATATCAGATATTCAGCCTTGCAGAAATAATAGAGCAACTCACACATTGATTATGTTTTCTGTGATCTTGTGATTTGATAAGCAACACACCGGGGACAATTAGATCCAGTAGGAAATTGGGCAAGTTTGGCTTCTGAATGTTTCATGAATGTTGATGGTTTCATTCTTTCGGCAGCCAGTAGTTTGCAGGATGATGCAGTCGGCACAGCCTGTTGTTGGAAACAAAGCCATATTTCATGTAGTCTTGATCATACTGTAGGTTTTTTAAATTATTTAGTTATTGTAGTTGTAGTAGCAGTTTTGTAGTTTTATTCATGGTTTTGGATAATGATTATGTCATACAACCTGTTTGTGCTAGCATAACCATAATTTTGCTACTTTTTACCCATGGCTGATGAATTTGCTCCAAAATATTGCAGTTTTCTATTTATTTATTGTTAACCCTCATGTTATGTTCTGGTCTTTTTGACCCAGAGAGGTTTTCTTTTTCCTGAAAATGCTAGTTAATGTTATCGCATTGGACTAAAACCTACTGACTTTGCTCATACAGGGTATAACAACTTCCCCAAATTATCAAATATCTTCTTTTTCCCCCCTCACTTTGTTACATGTGTGATGTTCCAGGTCAAAAATGACCGGTCTACAAAAAATTGCTTATACATTTCTCGTTATGCTACATTATCACCAAATATTGGATTTATTCTTTTTATCAACCTGTTTTCTTTCAATTAGCACAGGTTTTGTTTTTCTTTTTGGATCTGTTTGATCATAGACCTCATTGATTTGAGCTTTTGCACCTCAGTTTTTGAGTAAATATTGACAAAATAATGATGCTGAATGATTGAAAAATAATGCTTTTTACACTCAAAAACTGAGGTGCATAAGCTCAGATCAGTGATGCCTACAATCAATCAGTTCCACAAAGAAATACAAAACCTGTGCAAATTGAATAAAATAAGTGAACATTGAATATCGAATCCAAGATTTGGTGACAGTCCACCATAATACAAGATTTGCAAACAATTCTGAAAATGCCAGTCATTTTTGGACCGGGAACACCAATATAAGTATGAATGATTGTATAGTTATTATTTGCATTCACCATTTTTTTCTTCTGCTGTCAGAACAGTCCTGTGGCCCATTTTTGGGGTAATGACCCCCGATTGAGTGCCAGTGACAAAGTATATATTTCTGCTTTTGTGCAAAACAGAAAACAACACTCAAACATCTCCCTAAAGCTAATGATGATCAGCATATAAAGAGACACAAAGCCTTGCAGGGAATGACAGGTCAGCCTTACACCTGAAGTCCCTGCGGACCCTTTGACGGGGACATTGTGCAATCGAAAAGTCCTCAACTCGAACGCAAAAATATACTGGTGCGAATTGGCTGACACTGCACCATCCAACAGTCTCAGATGCTGCAGATCATTAAAATGATGATGGATATTACAGTGAAGGGCATATACGGCCCCACAATCCAGACTCAGTGATTTATTCACAATGTTGATAAGCACACTTTCAATCTACTGTCACACTAAAGTTGAATCACCTAATGTGAAATTGAAATAAGCACACTGAATATATCAGAGTTGCAGCGAATGACATATGAAACGAGAAATAAAATAATTGGCAAGAACAAGCCTGAAAAACTCAGCTTCATAGAACTATTCAATTTAACCCACACAGTATGTCTTAAACATCAGTAGGCGATAACATTTCCCATTCTGTGACAGTTTTATTCCATATCTTGCACTAAATTGGATTCTGCAGGAATGTATTGGAAGGTTATGAGGAGCAATCTGAAATCGCTTCAAGGCTGTTTAGTTTTTTTCTTGGTGTTTTTCTTTCTTTTTAAATCTTACTCGCACCAATATTCCTTCTACAAGGTGAAGCACTTGAGATATCCGTAAAGAGACTGCTACGCCCTGGGTATCTCCAAGGTGCAGTTCAATAAAGTTTCATTTTTGTGTTTCATTTTGTAAGAAGCCAAGGGCTACGCAGAACATCAGCTTGACGGCGGTAGAATCTCTTGGTGTGAAACACAGTTACAAAAATAAAGAAAGAAGTGACTCATGACACATTGTGGCAAAATTATATTTCACAGCAGCGTTGCAAAACTCATATCCCGTGCCAGATGTCGCTAGCCTGCAGTTTGTCTTCCGGAGAAGTCTTGTTGGTAGATTTTGGAGATTTATAGGGCACCTAAGCATGAGGTTTCTGCTTGTAAGCTATAAACTACAGACAAATTACCCCGCAGTTCATCATCAAATGATAGAGGACGTTCAGCATAAATCTGGCAAATAGCTTCCAAGCTCAGATTCATCAAAAGCAAGCTTTGTAAGATCCTTTGTAAGGTTTTTCAATTATTTGATGATGAATATGTTTAAAATAAAGACCTTGGAAGTGTAATGTTGTTTGTGACTTAACCTAAAGGAACAATGACAGAGAAAATGAAATGGCTAAAGCTAAACACCTTCGGTGGAAATGGGAAAGCCTTGTGAATGAAATGAACCTGAACTTTGCTTAATTCATCTCCATTAGCTTCAAGCTAGTGGATGTCTTTGTGATGAAACAAATTTTCTTTCAGTGTCATGCAAAATGAATGGTGCAAGGCAGAGAGGCTGTGCAAAGTGAAATAGCTTTTATGTGGAGATAAGATTTGGTGTTTGGTATTTTCTGTGATATTTTACCAGTATGTGTTTGTTTGAAGTGAGCATGTGTATAATTGGAAAATGGTTCAAAATAGCAACTGATAAATGTATCTTTTCATGATTAGATTTAAATGATATCCTGTCATTTTCTGAAAATTTTTTCTACATCTTTTAATTTCACAAGCAATTCCAAAAAAAAGGGCAAATTACGTTATAATCTTTTTTTTTTACAACTTCGAAAAATAATTTTTACAATGTACAGTGGGCTCCAAGAGTCTAGGCACTTTGAAAATCTGTGATTCAATTCTGATTTAAATTAGAAATAAACAATTTTTTAAATGAAAAAAAGAGAAATAAACTGGAAAAATACAGGGATTTAAAGAAAAGTGATGACATTATTACATTACAAAATTATATTATGTTTATTTTAGTTTACTAAATAATAATACAAAATTACATGTAATTTACATTTTTTAATGTAATTACATTTAGTAATAATTGTATTATTATAAAGTCCTCAAAGGTCTTGTTCTTTCCTCAATTGAACATTTCAATTGAAATGTTGTCTCTTCAATTGAACCTCGAGATGCTCTTTGGATCATTCTCAAATCATGCTGGAAAACATGATTATTCAATTTTATACTGTAGCAATACTAAAACGTTCTATAATTCATGTAAATGTTCTTATTATTAAACATTCTAAATGGAATCATCTTTTCTAGTGGTCTCAGAGTCTACACTGTTAGACATTTCAAAGGGTTTTTACAGTAACTTACCAGTAAGTTACAGTTTTACAGTAAATTACTATAAAAAAATCAAATTCATCAGTGTACTAATGTAATTAATTTATTTTAACATTTCTACAATGGATGCGGACAGTAAAGTGATGCCCTGGTATATTTCTGATGTACAGATGTACTCCAAGCGCTCGCGCTGTTTCTGACACGAAGGGCAAACATATTTGCCAATCATTACAAGCAATGTAACATCCAGTGTAGTCAGTCCCAAACTGTTGCGGCGTTGTAGACACGGTGCAGGACAAATCTTGTCAATCCAAATGTAAGAAGTGAGGAAAATAAAACAAACTCAATGGAATGGTGCCACAGAGGCCGTTACGGCAAATACAGTAGTATACAGCAATTTTTAAAAAATACAGTAATCACTGTATGTGGAGTTTGATGTCACAGAAAATTCCCATGATGCAAAGGGTATTACAGTTACTTACTGTAAATGGAATTTGCAGTATTATACTGGGGGATATACAGTAAATAACTGTAGAAATTACTGAAATGTCTAACAGTGTATTGTATTAAGATGCAGAATAAAATGATTTGTTGATTCTTATCATATGAGAAGTAATGTCAAATTTAGACTCTTTGTCAGAAAGAACTGTGCCAGAACTTTGGCTGTTTCTTTAAAAACTCTAGTCCTTTCTCAAAACAATGTAAGGAAGTGTTTTGTCTGGTTTACCTCAGTCAGACCCAACTTTACAGGCTACGGGCATGTTACACTTCCCTGAGGTATGTAAACAAATGCTCAGCATGTGGGACTTTAGTTCAGCTCATATCTTCACAGACTTAAAACTGTTGCGTTCACTTGCTGTTCATGTGGGGGTGTTTATGTGTGCATTTGCACATGTATATTTGTTTCATATGTATTGTCAAATAAAAGTATTTCTTTTAATGCCCTTTATAGCTTTTGGTTCTCAGTTAATCTATTATCTTTTAGAAACTGACATATAAAGTTCTGGACAGTGTATTTTTGATCAGTAATTATTGTTTATGTGGTTAAACACTGATAAAGCTCCTGTCACCTGCCTAAATGCAAACATAAAGACAGAAATCTCATAGTACGGCTCATATCTCCTCTTGGATACAGAAGTCCAACAGAGATGTGTAGAAAGTGATTAAATTCTCTCTGTGACTTATCAAAAATCATTATCTCTGAAGGTTTGGAAAGGTCAGTGGTGAAAGAAAGCAGACGATGTGGATTCAAACAGAGATAAAAGATTAAAACAGTTTTGTTTATTTTTGGCAGTGGGAAGGAACTGAGATCTAGTTTATTAAGCTTTGGATGAGACATCGTTTTTTGACTTACAGTGACATGAGTTTTGAGTTGACTGTAATAATCTTTATAAAACTATTGATGCAAAAAGAAAACTATTATAAATGGTCTGATTATTTTCTCGGTTGGTTTGGATTATTTTCTTGGTTGTTCTCTGTAATCAAATTGTGCTTAAGAATAAGGATCCAAGTTGAGTCTGGTGCTACAACAAATGCTAGATCTTGTGCAAATTGAATCAAGCTTCATTTCATTGTGCAAAACATATGTTAAACTTAATTGCAGTGTTACAGTGAATCTGTTGTTGCGCTTCGAGTGACATTTACGCAATGTAAGCCATTTGTCAAGACGTCACAACTCCAGCAAGTACAGTAATGTGAATGTAATTGTGTGATTTAAGCAGCTGTACCCACAAGTCTTTCAAAGTGAGCTTCATGCTAATGCAGATTTATGAAGGGTGCAGCGTCCGATCTGTGATTAAGGATGTAATGGTTCCATACAGCCAAGCCAGGACGCCTGTCATGACGAGAAACCGGGTACCAAATATTCATAATTAGATCGCCATACTCACAGTGTACTATTGGAAATCATTGTGTCTTTCTGTAGTTGTTTTCTTTCAGCCAACCTGATGTTGAGTGCAACTGGCATTGTGACCCTTAAAAAAAAATATTTTTGGGGGATTTCGCTCGAACTTCAGAACAGATAGAAAACATTACATACATTATGCTTTGAATGAAAGAAAATACCTCAGAGGAGGATTTGTATAGACTGCGCAGAGATATTTTTGGTGAAATCTGTCTTCCTCAGCAAATACTTCTGTTATGAATGTGTCTGCTGGACAGTGGGATTAAAAGACAGAATTAGATAAAAAGCTAAACGTCTCATGCTTTCCAGAGATAATAAAAATCAAGCATCTGCCTAATACTCAAGATAATTCGCTTACTGGCCTTAAAAGAATCGTTCACTCGTAAATGAGAATTCTGTTATCATTTACTCACACTTGTGTCATTCCAAATGAATGAATGACTTTCTTTTAGCAGAGAAACAAAAGTATATGGGGGCAAACACTATTAAGCTTCAAAAAATGACCATAATGACCATAGTACATCCGATTGAATTTGCTATTTAAGGCATAATGTATAATCAGCCCATAATTTTTGCAAAATAAACCCATAAACCCTGAAGCATTGATTGAGCATAAATACGTGGAGATGAAATGTTTTGACTTAAAATGATGTACAATTTTAAATGTTACTGTTACAATGTACAAATCAATCAGTTTAGCAACAACAATAACACCACAATAATATTACAGTTATATTAATGCTGAAGACCCAGGTGATTTTCACTATTATCACTAACTGAGACACAAGATGGTGGCAGTTACATTTGTGTTAAACGAGATTGCAGGTTAGCAATGTGACGAAAAGAGACGTGTAAGTAGGGCTGGTTTCAGTTTCAGTCTGATATAAAGCATTTTCATGGAGCAAATATTTTTAGCAGCCTTGGTTCCCCAAGTATATTTTCCCATAGAGATTATGAGTCTGAATTGAACCAAAAGCCATGAATCAAACCAACCAGCAATGAGGTGAATCGCAACATTGCAAACTTTGATTTGAAATAAATAAATCAATTAAAATAATTAATAAAAAAAAAAGACAAGGGTTTAAGACATTTACTTTACGGCTGCATTTAAGGAAAGAACTACAATCCCTTAAAGAATCGTGAATTATTGAATTGAAAACAATGGATAAATATAAAACTATTAATTTAATGATGTTGATTATGTAAATTGAATGCAGTGTTTCATGGGATTCTTTTGGTATGATTTGCAGTAACTCTGACAGAAATTCAAGGATGTCTAGGCTGTAATGTGATTGGTTATCAAGGCACACGTGTCCAAGCTGACCTTTACGCTTTCTCCAATGAAAGAACCGCAAACCTTGGTATCTCCTAATAATAAGACCATCTCTGACGATTCTCTAATTGGTGGAGATTTCTCTGAATGTGTTAACAGGGAGGGTAATTTTTCACTGTTAAACACGATTGTTAAAATAATTTTAAATAATGCGATCTGATAGCTTTAACTGATGCATTTACCATTGAAAGCAGTGTAATGAATATAATCAAATAAATAATAAGAAAGTAATTATTTTGGGTTTGGAATGACATGAGTGTGAGTAAATGTCCCTAAATGTATTATGCTGCAACCAATAAATTTGTATTTATTTATGTCCTTCCTCAGGTAATAAATGTCTCTTTCTCCCCTCCAATTTGGTGGAGGAGGGGCCTTTCCTTTTTTCCCCACTTGTCCATATTTCCATGTGAAGAGATGGTTGGAACAAATCCTATTCTTCTGGTTCAGTTAATTTGTTCCTCTAATGGTGCCTGTGCCGGGTCAAAGGGTTGGTGGCAGGCTGACACATCACCCACCCAGTGTGTGTGTGTGTGTGTGAGCGAGTTAGCCTCCTCACCTGTCTCTAAGAGCGGGCTCATTTCTCAGCTTGATGTTTGAGAGCTATCTATTCCAAGCCAATCCGACCAGAGAATAGAAGGTGGATGTCAGGGGTCTGTAGTTTAGTGTCGAAGAAGCAGACACTTTGTGATTCCTTAGGCTATACTGCCACAGTTTGAAAAGATAATGACTTTTACTGTGCTAACATCCATTGGGAAATTACTGGCAGTGGCATAAAAGGAGGCGGAGAAAAGAACGAAAGATGGGAAGGAAGAGCGAAAAGATCCAGGTCACGGGGATTTCTTGTTTCGGAGCCCCTGGGTGGGACAGTTCCACTGTAAGACGTCAATTTCCTTGATAACCCACAATAAT
Source organism: Sinocyclocheilus rhinocerous (assembly GCF_001515625.1). Lineage (NCBI taxonomy): Eukaryota > Metazoa > Chordata > Actinopteri > Cypriniformes > Cyprinidae > Sinocyclocheilus > Sinocyclocheilus rhinocerous. Next base: position 1,412,182 of record NW_015646352.1, on the reverse strand, counting down.
GCGAGAAAGGAAACCGCAGGAAATGCAGCTCCATTAGCCTGCCAGTACTTGTGCAAAAAGCTGTCTAAAGTGACCTAAAGCCTTTTCTCCACCTACATCCTTTGACTGACATTTCTAATTTAATTCCAAGCCTCTCTGTTATTGCAGCTGGGCAGATGCAGATTCTTAACTGGAAGGCGCTTTAATTGTTTCCATGGCAATTAAGTGTACACAGCTGTGATGAATATTCTGAAGCACAATGGAGGGATGAGCAAATTGACCCCGAGTAAACAAATCAGACGACTCCTCACAGCCAATAGAAAAGGAGCGGAGGAAGTGCAGCATAAGCAACTTGGAAAAGATGTGGTGGGCCTTTATGTTATAGGTGACTGAAGGGACAGCATAAATATTCACTCTCCAAGTAAAACGTTTAGTGAGTGGTTGCAACTAAAATGCCTAGTAAAAAGATTCTCTAAATTAATACTCGTATGTGAGGTCAAATAGAAACACGTTTGCATTTTTGCAACAGATTTTGGAGGTGGAACTGCAGTATAGGCCTATTATGGATACACATGTTTTTGGCAGATGGTTTTATTCAAAGCAGCTTATATTTAAGATATACATACAGTATGTGTGCATGAGGAATGGGTCCAACTCCAAAAAAGACACAAAAGCATCATAAAGTCTCAAAACAACTCATACTGTAGCCTATTCTAAAGTCTTCTAAACATACTGAAATATAAGCTGTTTTTTGAAGAAAATCGCAGTTCATTAGTTCAATTGTATGAAGGCATGGAAAGTCATTTGGACCACTTTTATGATACTTTTATGGTTCTTTCCATAATTTTTAAAGCTTGACACCCTCAGTCCTCATTATCTTTAATTGTATTGAAAAGAGTTGCAGGATATGCTTCAAAATGCAATATTTGTGTGAATGTTATGGGTTTGGAACGAAATGAGTGTGAGTGAATGATGGATTTTTGATTTTGTGTATACTAATTCACAACGTTCAACACTTGGCTTCTGCCAAAGAGTGAATCTGTAGAATTTGTAATGCACATGCCCATTAGATTCAACATGTCCATGATATTTACTCCTTATTTTCTGAATTTTGCACAGAAATGTAAAATTAAATGGATATAACGCATTAGTTAATAAGCAAAAATGACAATTAAACTTAAAAAACACTAAAATAAATAAATAAATATATATATATACATATATATATATATATATATATAAACATTTTTTTTAGTGCAGATGGACTGAGAGACATTTATTGTAAAATTTGCCAATAAAAAATCCACTACAAATCCAATCCTCTGCTCAAAACTTTTCATATACTCTGAATTAGTACAGCTACAAAAATAAGCTGCAGACTTTAATAATAAAAGCATTGCTGTTATATCAAAACACATGGCAAGCTTCATGTGCTAATGGCCCCTAGTGTGCGCTTTTGTCCGAGTGCTAGTATGTACTATGGGAAATGGGAGTTCATTATCTGGATCCGTTCTGTCCCCACACTAAAAACTAAATTTCCTCAATTGCCAGTGTGCCACAAGTGTATACCATCCTATAAAGCCTTTGTCTGATTGTTTAGTGGTTTATGCAGCATCTGTGAAGGGGCATGCAATCCTCAGTGGCCACAGAAGCAATGACTGTTATTTGAGAAATTGGACTCCGAGATGACAAAAATTTGTTTATACTGACACAACATATGCTCGCGGTCAACACAGAGATGTCATGAGGGTGTGGAGGCACTTGTTCCAAGCTCGTTGTAACACTTGCAATTTAAAACTTCTCACTGTGAAACATGAACAGCTTGAGCAGAACACAGCTTCCTCTGTTAAATCATCAGCAAAACTTTAACTTCACACAATGCTGGAGAACAGACTGTGCCTCCTTGTCACCTGATTGTATTTACTGCAAGAACTCTATTATGTGTCTAATACATTGTCACCTTCTCCCAGTTTGGTCCACACATCCCTCGGCAGTGTTTGTGAAGGCTAAATAGAGAGGCGTTTTGACACTGCGATCTTCAAATGCTAAACATTAGCTATTGTGCTGTCGTCCTACCTTTCGTGCCTGAGAGAGCCATGGGAACAGATTCTCACATTCACATGCAAATAGTCAGAAAAGCACGTATCTCTGTTTGGTGTGTGCATAAACTGGATACTCGTCCTTTCTCCCTCTCTCTCTCTCTCGCTCTCTCTCTCTGTGCACCTTTCATCTTTTCTATCAGAAGAAGCTGTTTGCTTCAAAGATGAAACCATTTCCACAGGCCTCTCAAAACCACAGATTTTTAGACCGGCTTATGATAGAAACAGGAGTCTAGGTGTTGTTATCTGAACAAAAAGAAACAGATGAATTGAAAATTATGATTATTAATGTGGACTTTTTTTGGGGGGCTTGTGAAGTATCAGTAAGTACCGCTATAATAAATAACAAAATAATCACAGCTGCAAAATCCAATTCCAGACCAAACATCTTTAATTATAGTGTTTAACAAAATGCATGTTATTTTTTATTTAGTACTGTCCTGAATAAATATTTTACATAAAAGATGACTTTTTGACCTGGAGGATTTTTCTGAAGAACAGTGGGCAGTTTAAAGGCAGGGTAGATGATTTGGTTAAAAAGTTTTTTTTTGTTATGCTGGTTGAAAGTCTCTTCACATCCCGATAGCAATCACTAATGGTCTAAATGTATTTATATCGTCTGTGAAAGGCTTAGGACCATAAAATGTTCATCTAATCGTATCCCTCAGTTCGAGGACTATGATAGGCTGTCCTACCTGCCTGTCAACATGTGCATTTGCATACCTCTGCTCACCCTGTTCACGCAGACATGATATGTCATCAGCACGTTCCATTACGCTATTGCAGACCAAGCAAGAATGGAAGCGTTATTATTGTAATATTATGCGCTCTGTACTGTAAAGTTTTCTCACTGGTGAATGAGACATAAGGTAATCTGACAACATTGCATTCAACCCTCCACCAACGCCGTCTCTCATCATGTCGCTGGTTAGCCTCTGGTCTGCCTGTGCGTATTCATGTGTTTTGGAGGAGGCATGGCTTTGGAGAGTGATTATGCAGGAAGGGTTGGATCTTATGCTTTCAAAGCTAGCTTGCTATTGCTAGCCTATCCAAAATCGCCTGCCCTACCTTTAACTGTTCAGAACAATTGTTTTTGGACTTCATATAACTCTCTTTCTATAGTGCTGCACACTTTTGAACAAAACATGGCTTGATATTTGAAGCTATACTAAACACACTGATGAGCCGACAGAAACCTTATTCCTTTATTGATCGACTAAGTCTGGGACAAACTCAGTATGGCAACATTTGATCTTTTAACTATGCTTTTACAAGTGAACAGGTTGTTATTTTGGGCCAAAATGTAAAGTGCCCCTATTATGCCTTTTCGAATATTACCTTTCATGCAGTGTGTCATGTAGCTGTATGTGAACTTAAACTATCTGCAAAGTTGTGAAGCCGACAGTGCACGATAAATAAAGTTATTGTCTATCAAAAAAAAGAGTCGGTTCGCAATCGCCTAAACGAGTCGTCATGAATTCGAATCTTATTCTGTTACAGCTCTATGTCACGAAGTAACATATTTGCATAATGTCTGCCCACGTTCTACGTCACCAACTTGCCCGCCCACAAACAGTAAAATTTCAGTGTGGTTAACATGGACTTCTCGACGACTTCATGTCGAGAAGACGCTGTATCCTACGCTGTGACCTGTGAGAGTAAATTTGTTTTATCACATCTTATAATTAACACAAACTTGTTAACACTTGACACTTACCACTAAGTAACGTCCTGCTCCAGTCGTGCTTGTGAGTCAGTCTCTTGAATTGGTAAGGTACAATCGATACTATCTTTTCTATGTATTGACAAGTCTCCAGGGCT
>NW_015646352.1:1356089-1407506 GCF_001515625.1 Sinocyclocheilus rhinocerous | reverse complement strand
ACTGCCCCTTAAACATGCAAATCATTCAGTGCTGTGATATATGTGAAAGTACCATGGTATTACCATCTGTTACTACTGTGTTACCTCCACTGTATATTTTCGGAAGTGTTTACACCGACTTTATGCTAATAACAATATGATTTAAATAAATATATTTTTCTTTCTGTCTGTTTCTTGTTTGTTTTTTATAAGAAGTTTGCTTTCTCATGTTACCCTGCATACTGTTAGCATATAATGGACATATGATTTTCCGAGAGTAAAGTCTAACTCTTTGTCAGGCACTTACTCCTGGTCGGTGGCAGAGACGAATGGGGCGCTAGTGCAAGGAGGATATGGCCACAGCAGCGTCTATGACAGCTCCTCACATTCCATATATGTCCACGGAGGATACAAAGCCCTTCCTGCCAACAAATACAGCCTAGTGGATCATTTGTACCGCTATCAGGTCCACACGCACACCTGGTGAGTATCCATACTGTGTATGTATCCAACTATGAAAAGTTTGTGTGCCTGTGTAACGTTGCGTGACTGTGACTACCCATTTGACTAACCCTTTCAGCCTCTGAATAAGACCTTAGCACATGTGAGCAGGAATCACATCTTTGCTAAGCCGATGAGTGTACTGACCAAGACTTTCCGACATGTGTGAAATATGATAGCATTTACAAATAAGCTAGTAGTGCCACTATAAATGATGCCAGTTACTGTTGCCAGGCTGAGTTCTTTGGAGGTTTAATCCAAGAGGAACGATTCCAACATGCCAAACAGGTGTTTTATCTTTTTTTTAATAACCCTGCTGCAAAAAATAGGATAATTCAGCCAAAAATGAATCAATCAATGAAATTTTTGTCATCATTTACTCACCATCATATTGACATTCTTCCTTCTGCAGAACACAAAAGAAAATATGTTGATGAATGTTGGTAACCAAACCATTTTAGCTACCATTGGCTTCTGTTGTATGGAGAAAAACACAGTGACATTTCACAAAATATCTTCCTTTATGTTCCACAGAAGAAATAGTCATACAGGTTTGGAATAAAATGAGAGAAAGTAAAATCCCTTTAAATTACTGGTTTGCTGGTTTTAAAAGCAGGGTAGGTGATTTGCTTCAAAAACATTTTTTGTTATGCTGGTTGAAAGTTTCTTCACATCCCCATAGCAATCACTAAGTTAATAGGTCTAAATGTATTTATATATATTTACTGTATATTGTCTGTGGAAAGAGCAGGACCATAAAATGTTTGTTCAATCATATCCATCAGTCCACTGGCTATGATAGGCAGTCCTACCTGCCTATTAACTTGTGCATTTGCATATCTCCGAGCACCCTCTTCGTGCAGACATGACATGTCATCAGTGCATTCCATAACGCTATTGCAGACCGAGGGAGAATGGAAGGCGTTATTATTGTAATATAATGTGCTTTGTACTGTAATGTTTTCTCACCAGTGAATGAGACATGAGATAATTTGACAACATTGCATTCAACCCTCCACCAACGCCGTCTCTCATCATGTCGCTGGTTAGCCTCTGGTCTGCCTGTGCGTATTCATGTGTTTTGGAGGAGGCATGGCTTTGGAGAGTGATTATGCAGGAAGGGTTGGATCTTATGCTTTCAAAGCTAGCTTGCTATTGCTAGCCTATCCAAAATCGCCTGCCCTACCTTTAACTGTTCAGAACAATTGTTTTTGGACTTCATATAACTCTCTTTCTATAGTGCTGCACACTTTTGAACAAAACATGGCTTGATATTTGAAGCTATACTAAACACACTGATGAGCCGACAGAAACCTTATTCCTTTATTGATCGACTAAGTCTGGGACAAACTCAGTATGGCAACATTTGATCTTTTAACTATAGTGAACAGGGTGAACAGGTTGTTATTTTGGGCCAAAATGTAAAGTGCCCCTATTATGCCTTTTCGAATAATGCAGTGTGAAGTTATTGTCTATCAAAAAAAAAAAGAGTCGACTCGTAATCGCCTAAACGAGTCGTCAGGAATTCGAATCTTATTCTGTTACGGCTCTACGTCACGAAGTAACACATTTGCATAATGTCTGCCCATGTTCTACGTCGCCAACTTGCCCGCCCACAAAAGTAAAATTTCCTTCTCGACGACTTCATGTCGAGAAGACGCTGTATCCTACGCTGTGACCTGTGAGAGTAAATTTGTTTTATCACATCTTATAATTAACACAAACTTGTTAACACTTGACACTTACCACTAAGTAACGTCCTGCTCCAGTCGTGCTTGTGAGTCAGTCTCTTGAATTGGTAAGGTACAATCGATACTATCTTTTCTATGTATTGACAAGTCTCCAGGGCTGTCATTCCGTCATGGCAATGGGCGTTTCGTTTCCGATGCGCTGTACGCGTTAGACCAATCCAGAGCCAATCTCTCTACGGCTCTGGACCAATCACAAAGGACTGCGCCATCTGACCAATCACAGCAGTGAGGGCTCACAGAAAGGAGGGGTTTAGAGAGACTGATTCTTTGAACTGCTTCGCACGAGTCGTTTACAAATCATTTAGAAATGAGGTAAAATTAAATCTATTTTTTTTGAGAAAACTAACGTGTTTTTTGACCTTGCATGCATGTAAACCTGTTTTAGGAGACTCATAAAACAATATTAGCAACCTTAAAAATGGCATAATAGGGGCACTTTAATGAATACTGTAAACATTGACTAAAACTTCAGAAAGCAGTGTCCATGATATTCGCCACCTGTTGTACACTGTTGTGTGTGTGTATATATATATATATATATATATATAAAAAAAATTTTTAAGGTTTTGGATCCATGTCATTTAAAATGATACACTGAATATGTTCAATCGTATATAAACAGTCATTCAAATGCAAATATGTGATCCTAAATATAAAATGGCAACCCTCTCCCAGAGTTTTAACACACTGGTACTTTAGATCAGGAATAATTATAATTATAATAATAATAAAAAAGTTATGAAAATTAAATTTTTTTATGTTATTATGTAAGATTAAAAGTTGGTTGCACGTGACAGATTAACCATTCTGCTGTGCTGCTGGGAAGAGAGAGAGATTTTCACTTTTTATGAGTAATTTTCTTTGATCTTTTATTCTAATTTAAGCAAATGGTCTCGGAGGATAAGCTAATATAGCAGTTCTATGCTCACACAAGTTCAAACAAGCCAATGCTGTACACAGTTGTTCTGCTGATGAAAGACAGAAAGAGACAATAGTGCTGTGTTCAAAGCAAATGACATAAATTGGCAGTAATTACAAAAAGAAACTTCACTGGGCTTATAAATCAAAAAGTTCCAACTCAATGCCATCATAAAAGATGCTATATGATGCTAAGAAGTTATACTGAAGCAGTCAGTAACTATAACTTTAAAACTTTAAAATTCTGTCATGATTTAACAAAGAACAAATAATTTCTTTCAATAGTTCATAGAACTGTTTTTTATGTGTATGAATCATACTGTTCTTGTTTTTGAATTCAATTCACTGACAAAATAAGTTTTGGTCCGTTTCTCACACTTCAGAATACTTTGAACGTAGCTCGTCTGCTTTTATATTGCTTTACTGGTGCTTTTGCTTCCTTTTGAAGTTCGAAAGCTTCAGAGAGTCAGTCATATGAGTCATATTGCAGAATAATATGAGATTCATTACAGAATTACGTCCAGTATGTCCTGTACTGCACAATCATTTACCATTTTTTACTTTTACTGCATTTAGTTATGGCATTAAAGAAAATTATTTGATGCAAGATTCCATTCCATAATTTGAATCAATATGCTTCTGCTTCCCTGAAATTGTTTTTCTGTAACAGATAGTATGTGCGAGAGTGCTGGGCACGGAGTCGGGGAAATCATTCTTTTTCCTTGTCATTGCTTAGTGATGAAGCACCTATGCCTCAAATTGAATTAAAACTAAGGTAAGCAGCGCAGCGTCATGTCATAATGTAATGAAACACACAAAGCATCACTGAACAGTTTGATTGTACAGTTGATTTCAATTATTTATTGGTATTTCTTTAATTATGGGCACTTTTTGAAAATAGGATCTGATGGAAATGACAGTGAAAATGAAATTTTTGTAGCGAGGGTCAGTCATACAGTAATTTGTACAACTATTTACTTGAATCCAAAAATGTTCATTAAAAAACTGTCCAAAAATGTGCATAAATCATTTTCACACAATTCATGTTTTTGGTTTCAATCTTTGCATAGATTATTCTATTTAAAAAAATAATGAATCATATTCTTTATGGTTGATTTTCGTATTCTTAAGTTTTTAATTTAAGTCTATTTTTACCACGCTTTAAAACAATTTTTAAAAGGAAATTGCAACTCTCATAATTCTGACTTTTGTCTTGCAGTTCTGAGTTTATATCTCACAATTCTGACTTCTTTTCACATAATTGAGAAATGTAAACTCAGAATTGAAAATATAAACTTGCAATTCTGAAAAAAAAATTGTGAGATATAAACTCACAATTGCGGGGAAAACAGTCAGAATTGTGAGATAAAAAGTGCTATCTTGTTTATTTTTTTATTCCATGTTGAAAACAGAATAAACTCAGTATTAAAAAAAAGTCAGAATTACAAACTTTTAAGATTAGAATTCAGAGGATAAAAGTCAGAATTGCGAGATGTAAACTCAATTCTGAGAATTATCTCAAAATTCTGTCTTTTTTTCTTAGAACTGTGATTTAAAAAGTCTGAATTGTGAGATTAACAGCCACGGTTCCCTTTTTTATTTTCTACTCTGAGTTGGAAAAGATTTATGCCCAGTTTATGTCCAAGTTATGCTTCCAGTTTATGCCCAAGTTATCTGAAAGATAACCAAAAATAAAGACCATAAGTTTTCCAGCCCATTTTAATGCAAGCATCCTATAATGCAAAGACAAACAATGAAATCTTTTAACTGTAATAAAAATGAACTGCTAGGACATAAAAATGCGTAAAGTTGACCAAAATGTTTTATTACTGAGCCATAACATTGTGGCAAGTTTATGAATAACAGACAACATAACAAAATGTTTTCATTTCTGAAACGATTTAGGAAGTTTTAGTAAGAATCAAAAATAAAAAGGAAAAAGCCATCATTAATTCCAAACAAAAGGCCTTCCCCATTTGCAGAGCATTTGCTGTTAAAATAGAAAAAGAGTTTCTCATGCAATTGGAAAATTGCTTCACTTTTGTGCTTTAGTGGCTTCCATTTGGGTTTGTTTATTGTTTCTTGGCCGCATTAGGGCCAAATTCAATAGATTATGAGGGGAAATATTTAATCATTTATGTGGGGAGAAATTGCTTTTATAGCTGCACACAGTTAAGTGAAAACGAAGCAGGATACAGCCTGCACAAATACGTCTTACTTAAGAGGCCAGATATATAATCATACATTCATAAGACATCCATATGGGAAGTAAGAACTATCAAGGCGATTAGTAAATAATTGCATAATATATAAATATAATCTTTTTTTGGCTCAAATTTGACATTTTTGCCAAAAGTCTGCAAGCAGTTTGTATTGCCAGAACCTCCCTAGTGCTTTTAAGGCAGGTGGAGTTATCTGAACTCAATGAGTAATGATTGTTGGCTCCTTCACAAAGGAGCACTACTGCAGACGTGTTTGTTTAGCAGGAGTCACCCCGTATAAGTGACTGCAATGTAGCAAGTCACTTAGGATGAGATTTTCACTTATCTATGAGAAGCACCGTAGTCTAAAGCTCAGGATGTGACGGCAACAGAATTTGTAACTGCCATTTTTCTTTTTTGTGCAGATATGGGATGCTTATAGAAGTGTAATTTAATGACAAAATGTTTTGTTGTTCCAAAGTTTCTCTGGAAAATTCCTGCATGTGTTATAATGATTAAAAGAGAACTGCCTTATCAACATGCATTAGACACAAGCTTGTAGCAGCCTCTATGAGTTTCCAAGTTCATCTCATAATGGAGGTGCTGAACTGAAAACCTGCTTTATATCAAATGTTTATTTAATTCTTCTTATAAAATCTAAACCAGAAGATGATTTAGATGATTTAAAACAGGCTTTAACCTATTTGTACAGTGGTAGCAGAGGAAAGAAAAATACATATTACATATTTTATTTTATTTTATTATTATTATATACAGTATATATATATATATATATATATATACCAAAATTTACCTTGTTTGTGTAAAGTGACCGTTGTCTTGCCTGTGGGCCGGAAACACACATTTCTTGCTTAAAAATAAAAGGCCAAGTGTCAATTTGGCAAGTATTAGCTGTGGAGCGCAAGAAATATTTTGTTTCATTTGACCAAATTAATATCCACTCAAACACCATGGAATTTGCATATATATTGGATGAGGCTGCAAAACTGTCCAATTATGACTAAGTATTTTTTAGCATCATTATTTGGTCAATTTATGCACAAAAGCTTAATCAGGATACTGTCTGCAGTTGGCATGGAACATTTTTGGCAAATGAGGACTGTTGGCATTCTTGAAAAAGATTCAGTGACATATTATCATATAACATTCCGACCATGAGCCAACCCAATACTGATGCGAATTAATTGCATAATAAATTTGAATAATTTTTTTTTGACTTTAGGGACAAGACAGTGCCTCTGGGATCCTGCCGAGCACCCACAATCCGGATTTAATCAAAAGTCTATTCTCCATCTGATATCCAATACACATTTAACCATGTCTCTTTGGTTTGCAGGTTTGATTAGTCTTCCATCCAGTCTTTTTGTCTGTTTCTGCATTATTCCATGCTTCATTGAGATGGATTATTCTGCTTTTCCTTGAGGTTTCGGTGCTTTGTTTTGTCTCTTACAAAATTTAGATTAAAAGGATGAAGTGTGTGTGCATGTTTCAGTTTTGCTTTTAGAGTATAACAATGTTAAAGTCACTAAAACACTGACATGCTCAAAGCTCATTTATAAATTTGTTTTAGAAAGGGTATATTTCATGTTAGCCAAAACCCCCTCAGACCCCATGCAGAGGGTTAAATATTTTGTTGATTCATCAAATTTGGAGAGACGATTCAAGAGCAATTCAAGAGCAAAATGTCTCTCCAAATACAAAGTGCACTATATACTGCACACTATAAACTGCACTATGTATGTACATATACATTTACTGCAAATCAAAGGAACTTGGCATAAAAATTTGTCAAATATAGTAATGGAGGTGATGTACATTTTCTTTTCTACTGTCAGTGGATTTTCCTTGCACTTATGCGCTCAACACAATTTGGGCAATTTGTAAGTTCCATACATTGCTTACATTACTGCCTTGACACTTCATTTCTCTAAAGAATCTTTCCATCTCACCCCAAACTGCCATTAGATGGCAGACCATTTAGAAAAATGATGCATATGCCAAAATACTTGCAAGCTGACTCTGACAGTATACACCACATGTGGTGCAATGTGTATATTAGGTAAGCGTCTATTATATGCTTGTGTATGTATACATACAAATATATGTCAGTGTTATTTTAGCATCATTGAGATACTATTGTAGTTTTAGTATTTTGAATTTCTGAATTTTATTTCAAGTAACAATTTTTTAGAATATAGAATATTCCTTGCTCTTTTTTCAAGTAGTGGAAAAAGAGCAAAGATCTGGCAACCCCATCTGGCTGGTCCTCTATGGTGTCAGTATCTACTCTGATGTCTGATGGAATAAACACTTAAGCTTTGGCCCTTGTTGCATGTTTGAAGTGTGTCCTGCACCAAGGCTACATCAAAGTGTACTTCACAAGCTGCTGAGTGCTCATTAATTTCCTTCTCTCTTGTCGGTTGCAGTTGTATACCCAAGCAACACTTTTGAGTTAAGTGTCATCCTTTAGCTGAGTTCTACTGACCCTCGAGTCCTCTAGAGCAGTGTTTCCCAACCTTTTTTTAGTCGCGGCACCCTTTGGAAATTTTAACAAACTTGTGGCACCCTACAAAATTAATTTTGTCACAATATTTTAATTTCTGACTTCGATATGATAATTTGAAAAGTAAGCTATTATTATCCGAACACGCGAGCATAACATAGCGGTTAGCAGATCAATGAATGAGAGGGCAGCGTTACCAGAGTTGCCCATTTACCATACCACACCATGTTACAGTAGGGCTATTGCAGACAGAAACAATACTGAACTACATCGATGTTTCCTGTCGGCTCAATTTTTGAGTGGACTTTGCTGTTCCGATTCGCATGAACGGTATATGAGTGGAGCTGAGCGGAGCACACTCGCATAGATCGAGATAATACACAGAGCATCACACCGCGTGAAAGTGAAACCTGAGCGGTGAACTAATTTTCGGCGGCCGAAATTTCGGTGCATCTCTAATTATTGGCGACATCAGAAATGGATATTATATAATAGATGTTTTTTGAACATTTTAGCAATTTAAAAATATAAAAAAAGAATTTTTTACACGGCACCCCTGCTCTCGACAGACGCGGCACCCCGGTTGGGAAACACTGCTCTAGAGTCGACTATGAGAGGAAAAGGTTTTGGTTGAACTACTGTGTACATAGAAGTTGAGAAGCTGAGTTTTTGGAAGCTATTTATTTTATAACCATTCAAGATGTTACAGTGGTGGTTTGGCCTTTTCCCCATAATTCTTTATGGTTTCCATTCTTATATGTCATTTAAGCAGTATCACATTTATTTGACTTTTTTTCTCCATTGAGCTGTGTAAAAATATAAATTTTCTGTTTAATCGTAATCTTCATTTGAACATCCCTGATGCTGATTCTTAAAATCCCGTGATCAATCTTTTTACTCTCTTTGTAACTCTTAAGTTCAGTGGCTGCATGGAAACATCTTTGTACTGATTCTTTTTACTGAATCAAAAACACACAGGCAACCAGTGTAGTCTGATTCATCAACAAATGACTCCTATGAGGCCGTTCTTTTTAGTGAATCAAATACATGCAGGTAGCATGATTCCTGAAATAAATGACTCTTATGTGCCGTTTCTTTTAAAGAATGATTCAAAAAGACACGTATTTGAAGAAAGATTGTTTCCCATGTAAGCAATATGGTCATTAAACAAAGACACCAAAAAGTATCAGAATCAAACCAGAAAATTGGTATTGATTCTCAGTTCTTGCTGATTGTGTAGGACAATTTGGCAAATTTATTGTTAAATTATTATTTTATTTATTAAGCTCTTCAGTTATAGCTTAGTGTGTGTTATTACTAGGCTAATAGAAAAACTAACCACTCTTAATATATCTGGTAAAAGTGCAAAAAGCAAGAGTTTTTCTGTTCTATACTTATCAGTCATGAGTCATATTTCCCCTCTACTGCACATTTATATTCAAGAAATACAATTTGCTGTTCCATTCATAATGGACTTTGATTGTATTCTGTTGCTTGGAGTCACAAACACAAACCGAAATGAATGGGTGCAGGACATCTAGTTTCATTCAGAATATTAAATCTTTCTGAGCACAATACTAAAAGCACTGTCTGCTCAGACCCTGTTTTTTGTAACGTGACATACAAAGTGTCTGTTTTAGCAGAGGGAAATGGCCTAAGCCCTCTCTTTTCAGATAAGAGAGGTAATTGCAGTGGTTTGGACAAGGCCAGCGCTGTCGGGTGAATTCAGAGCACAAAACAGGCAGATTAGAATACACACAAAGCGCCATTGGGATTTCAGATTACAGGTGGTCTCGCACATAACGACATTATTTTAAGATGCATTGTTTCATGCAGTATTCTGACAGGGTATTCGGGTTTGGAAAGAGCTTGCTTGCATCCCATTCTTCTCTTCTGACATATGCAGGATCTTTTATCATCACTTTTGGGTCTCAAAACCCTTGTTTTGTTTCTTTTTTATTCTAGGTAGCTGCTTCATCCCTTCTTAAAATCAGCTTTCTGGAGGACATAATATTTATTAGCTTTTTAAAAACACTAATACGTTTAAATTACATCCAGAGCTCATTATTCTGACACATGGTGCATCAAAAGGAAATATCTGAAGCAGTTTCCTCAGTGATAGCATGAGTACATTAAGCTCCAATTAAAACAGGAAGGCGAAATCTTGCACTGTTCGCTATGACATAATTTGGAGTCGAGTGGCTCTGTACATAAGAAATCAACAAAACAGGCTTGAATTTACAGGCCATTTTAAAACAATTAAACTGGATTTATGGGGCTTTCAAATTGCTTGCAGCTTTTTAAAGATGTTTTAGCAGCGCCATTAAAAGCACTCTCGAAAATAACAAAAAACAACTTTGGCAAGGAAATGCAGTAGTAAAATTTTTATTGGCTTGTTACGGTAGTTTCCTCGCACCCTTTTGTTGTTTCATATTAAAAGAATAGTTTGCTCTTATGTCATTCCAAAGCTGTTTGGCTTTCTTTCTTCCGTGGAATATCCTGGCCGCTTGCTTGCATGCAATAAAAGTGAATGAATCGCCATTAAACTGCACTATATTCCATCCGATAGCTTTCAGTGAGGAAAACTTGAAATTTGATTCATTATTTACTGAGTTCATGATGTCTGATTCATGAATCATTCTTTTCAGTCAGAGCTTTTAAATGAATCCGTAAACAGTTCATAAAACTTGTCTGAATGATTCATTCACAAATGATTAAATTATGATCTTACTGAATCAAAGATCCAGTTGCAGAGGTTGACAGCTCACTGGAGGGCAAGGTTCGCATTGAAGTTAACATTTAATTTGTTTCTAACACAAAGTTATTATTTGGCTTGGAATATTAAAAAAATGGATAATACAAACACTTTTATTGGTGCTTTTTATGGTGCTTTTTGTCTCTTTAGAGCTTGACGGTCTCAAAAATTCACCTTTTGTGTTTTACAGAAGTTTGTTAGTCAAAGAGATCTGAAGAAACATGAGGGTGAGTAAATGAAGACAATTTTTTTTTTCTTCATTTATTAAGTGAGCTATGTGCTATGTTTATTAAGTGAACTGAACTGCATTTAAATTATTATTGGCCTGGGTTGTAAATACTTCAAAACTGTTTGTCTGAATAGAAACTTTGCTTGGTTTAAAGCTACTTGTAGTTTAAAAACTACATTAATTTCTCATGACATTTTTCATGAGTGCAGACAGTGTACCAAAATGACTTTTCAAACAAACTTTGATTAGAAATTTAAGACAATTTAGAGAAGGCTCCATCCATTCATAAAAAAAAAATACTAGAAGAAAGCAGCGTGTTCATTAAGTGCAAAGTAAAAAATTTACTCTCTTTTTACAATAGATGCATTTATCATTGTCAAAGCACATTCGTTTTGCCATGCTTTGACCTCAGTACATGTTGTTGACAGTCTGAAATGATGATTCGGAAGAGAAACAGCAGACATTGACCCTATCTGTCACTGCACATTTATGCCATAGATGGTTGCATGCTTGTACTGCAGTCTTACAAGGCCGTATGAAGCACTGGAAGAGGAAATAATGGTTCTGTTTTTTTGGGACTCAAGTCTAACGTTGTTTGTCAGGGAAATGACCACCATCTGTGACACAAATTGCACTAACCTTTTCCAGAAAGCTTTTCTCCTACATTCATGATTCACAGTTAACAAAATCTATGAATATCATGTAATACTGTATATCAGAAAATTTCAAAGTTTTCAAACAAGTTTTATAGTTCACATTTTTGCTCAAAAAATAGGCAAAATTATCCTACTATTTATTTACAGTATATATATATATATATATATATATATATATACTGTACGGCTCGAGCCCCTGCCCCTGGCCCTTGCAGTCCGGTCTACGTGCCCCCGGTTTGCGATTTCTGCCGAGGGTAGGGGTGTGCGATATGAAGATTTTTGATCGTGGACAATAAAAATGTCTGCTTTTGAAGAAATATCGTTGTATCATTCGTGCTACAGCGCACATTCTATCAGCTGCAGTTCTGGCGCCGCTGTATCAATACACTGTACAACGCGACATACATTAACATCAGTGTTAACTCGGCGGTAGAGTTACTCTCACGGGACACTGCACTTATTCACAATCACAAAAGTAGATTTTTTTGGATCTGCTTTAAAGCCTTACTGGTTAAACGTTTCGTGCTGTTCTGACAAGCGCTTTCTCTGAGCACATCCAAAGCGCGCGCACGAAAACGAAAAAGCCCTTCAAACAGTGCCTGATTACTGAACTAAGTTATGTTTTGTATGGGATTCTGATCCCATAGTTTTGTGCTAATACTGTCAAAACACACAAGGTTTCTGAATAGACTCAGTTGGTTGTGTCTAAATGAAAGTAAACAGCGTGCAGGTCTTAAAGGGACAGTAGGCTACATGCTGCCGACTGTAATTAAAGGGATAGTTCACCCTAAAATTTAATTTCTGTCATTATTTATTCAGTTACATGTTGTCCCAAACCTATATTAATTTCTTTCTTGTGCTGAATCACTGTGGACCAGCAACTGTTTGGTTTTCCACCTTCTTCAAAATAGCGTTTATGGCAGGCAGAAGAAGGAAACTCATTCAGGTTTAAAACAACTTTTGAGTGAGTAAATGAAGGTATAAATATAAAACACTAGCCTATTTTAATTTTGGGGTGAATTATTCCTTTAATGTTAATAAAACACCAAACACAAAGAAAAATCAATCACTACTCTTGACTGAAAAACTTTAATACAGTTGATTTAATAGGAATCAATGTATATAGTGTTTTATTTTTATATTTGTTCATTAAATTTTTTTGAGTTAATAACAAAGATAAAATAATGACAAAGATTTTTATCTTCACCCACTTTGGCCTAAATATCTGCCATACGTTTTTATATTTTGTTACCTTGAAAGGCATTGTCTTTATAATAGGGAAATTAGTTTGGCTGTAATGCTCAAACAGCTTGCAAAATAGAAAAATAAACATGACAAAGAATCGTGATAAAATCGTGAATCGTGATATATAAAAAAAAATCATGATATTTTTTGCCATATCGCCCACCCCTAGCCGAGGGGGAACAAATCCATACAACAAGCAGATGCCAAAAAGACATTACCTGTGATACTAAGACGTTGTGGACAATGCTATGCTTCCAACTTTGTGGAAACAGTTTGGGGACGGCCCTTTTCTATTCCAGCATGGCTGTGCCCCAATGCACAAAGCAAGGTCCATAAAGGCATGGTTGGATGTGTTTGGTGTGGAGAACTTGACTGGCCCACACAAGAGCCCTGACCTCAACCCCATTGAACACCTTTGGGATGAACTGGAACGGAGATTGCGAGCCAGGCCTTCTCGTCCAAACTCAGGGCCTGACCTCTGAAACGCTCTACTGGATGAATGGGCAAAAACTCCCACAGAAACACTCCAAAATGTTATGGAAAGCCTTCCCAAAAAAATGGAAACTGTTATAGCTGCAAAGGTGGGACAAACTCCAGTGTAATGTCAGTGTATTTAGAATGTGATGTCTTTAAAGTCCCAATACCTTTGTCTATATATATAACTTTTACTCCCAAAAGATCACTGCAGAAAAACCTTCGCTTTAACACATTCAGTTAGCATGTGGTACCTACTTCGGCTACTACTTTCATTGTTTTTCTTTATTTTCAAAATAATGTTAAAAATCAGCAGAGCGCTAATATGCAGAGTTAGTATGTAAAAATTATACGATCAGTTGTGAGTCAGTGAAAAAAAATTGTAAATGAAAATATTATGAAAATTAAACAAGGCTTTCTGTGATTTTGCCATAAACATTTAGACAATGTCCTATAGTATTACACTTTGCAATTCTCATTTGTAATTCAATAGGTAGTGATTCCTGACAAAAGGACAAGCTTAGGAACAAGTTGTTTCATTGTTTCCCTTTGGAAAGACTTTGAAAGGTCAAGGAGAATGTCATTACAATACGAGACGAGACTCTTCTGTTCATTTTATTTAACTCAAATCTTGTCTCCAGGTTCAGAAAGCTGCTCCAGTAATCTGTGTTTAAATGTGTTCCAGTTGTCCGAACTATATCTGCGCCATTTTCCAGACAGAGGCTTTATCAAAGGAGTAGAGGCAGGCTTTAAATTTCAAACCAGAAAGTACAAAACACCTTGTAAATCAGCTACAATGAAAGTCTAAAACCATCACATAAACGATATGCCAACTGAGGTAAGAGAAAACACAGACCTCATGGTCGTTCTTCATAGCTACGCCTACTAATTATCAAGGGAAGGTTTGAGGATGGGAGGGTGTTTCAGGGGAAATGGGCATATGGACTTTCTTTGCATCACTTGCCTCTCAGTCAATTAGAATGATACTAAGAGAAAAAGTCCCCAGCACAGTACATTAGCCGCCAGTGATTTGAACATTTATCACTTTAGGACAACAGGCCACTGCGCTTGCCTGCATAATGGTCCTTACCACTTTAGGGGCCAAGCACAATGCTCATGTGGACATTACCACCTCTGTGCTCATCTAGTTCAGGCAGTGAAAACTTTGGATATTAAAGCCAATAAAAGCATGCATAGGTGACAATGAGTATATCATTAAAGACAATGTGAGCTGGTTAAATATGTTTAGATGAATGTTTTGCCTTGCATAGGGCAATGGAAGCATGCTTCAGAGTAAAACAAAAATATTTCTCTTATTGATGATTTATATATTGATGATGATATTTATTTATATGTATCCACAATTGCTACTTTGTCATAATTTTGACTTTCATAATTAAGACTTTTTTTTTTTAAATGTACACTTTCTCCGAATTGTGACTTTCTCACAATTGCAGTTTTATATCAAACTATTGCAACTATTTCTCACAATTGCAATTTTCTATCTTAGATTTGTTTTCCGGAGTGTAAACACAAAAGTTTCTCAGGGAAAATGTAGGGCTTTCTCGCTCTTGCATTTGCAACTTTATTTCTCATATTTGTGACTATGTTTCATAATGTGACTTTTTTTTATCACACAATTGTGACTATCTCTCTCAGTAGCAACTTATTTTTTACAACTGTAGTTCTGTGTCTCACATTTGCAACTAAATCATAATTGTCTTTACCCTTTGTTTTACTTTTTTTCTCTGAGACACTTAGTGTTTGACTTCTAAATGCAATAAAAAATGTGAACTGTAAGGTTCTTTTGCTTAAAATATAAAAATAAGCAACAAAATACTGAAGCACTAGACTTTACAGTAGCACTTTTCAGACAGCTGTCAGTCATATGCACAGACTTCTCCTGGGTCTGCGTCATTTGGGATCAACAAGCACCACAGCCTTATGATGTGTTATTCATAATGCTGAGAACTGACTAAAACACTTTGACTTGAAAAGTGCCGAGTGGCTTTTAGCTCTGCAGGTCCACTCCTGCCCTGGTCTCCAGCTGTTTTAAAGTCTGCTGACACAGCATGTGATTAACATATATTTGAGAGGTGGAAAATTTCACACCTGAGCTTTTAAACGGCATTTCGCTGTGCCGTATGTGTTCAAAACGAATTTTCTATCAGTGTTGCGGCTTTAGAATGAACTGTGATGTCTCGGGATAAACAGAAACATCATATGATGTATGCCAAAGTACTCAATGACCTCGTTGAATATCAGGACTGTCATGGAACTTTTTCAGCCCTTAAAAGAGAGCTTCCTGGCAACCTCAACCATTTCCTTAAGTAGTAAAAGCTGTCTCCGTGAGATATTAAATTGCCATCTGGCTTAATCACCGATAGGTTTGACTTAAGCCAGTGTTACCAAAATGACATCTGGACACAAAGCAGTTTCATACTGCGATAGTTACTTAAAGGGATAATTCACCCAAAAAAATGTAAAATGTCACCCTTATGTCTTTTTAAACCAGTATGCTGTCAGACTCATTACACTGCTATTTTCCATATGTATGTATGTATATACTGTATATATTTTTTTATTTAATTTAATAAGAATAAAAACAAACCATACATACCATGTGTTTCCTTGTGCAAATCTACTATATAACTTCAGTTGGCTTTTTTAATGGTGCTTTTAAGCTATACTATATGTATACTTCAAATATTTATACATTTTGCTTTTTTTATAAAAATAAATAACATTATACGGGTTTAGAACAACATGAGAGTGACTAAATAATGCAATAATTTTTTTGTTGTTGAGCAAACTACTGTATCCCTTTAAGATGACTAGCATATTTAGACTTGCAGGCAATCAGTCAGACCGCAGACAAAGGCTGTGATTTATCTGGTTGAGCTGTTTCACTTCTTCCTCTATATTTAACTGACTCTTAAATATATACTTCTGAACATCATGTCAGTGGATTCCGTGGGTGAAAAACTGGACGAAACAGTTTTGCCATTCCCCATCCATTTACCCCCTCTAAACATTTTTTTTCTCATCTTGTGCAAAGTCTGTGCCAAAGATGAACTGAAGCATTAACAAGCTCAAATGCTGCTGTTGTGTTTCTCTCACACAAGCCCCAAGCTTACTGGGGCAATACAGCCAAACAAACCTTCTGCCATATTTCACAGCCCCTTGAATTGTCGCAACCCCAGGCAGATCAATAGGTCGGGTGTCAAGATCACACACAGGTTAGTGAATGTGTGAGGTGCCAAACTAACAACTCAGCCTAGAAGGTCATCCTCTATAGACATTTATGGGTAGGTTTAGCCTTTGTATTGTTAGAAAGTGACTACTTTGGTTTGCCCTTTTGGTGAAGCATGCTGTTTTGTCCTTGGTGTCTGAATCAGTATCTACAGATGGTTTGCCAACAAATTAAACATAATTCAAAAAAACAACAACAAAGGCACACTAATTATTAAAAACCAGCAGTTTCATCGTAGAGTATATATATATATATATATATATACACAGTATATGTATGAAATATCCTGATAAATAAAGGCTTTTTAATAAAACTACTGATATTAGGATATCAGAAATTGATGCAAGGAGTGTGTATTTTAAGATGACCTTTTTTCTACAGATTTAAATAACCGTATTTGTAAGATAACTGAATAGCGCATGGGAAATAATTTTCATTATATGGCATAATTCCAGTGGGCATTAGTGCAGTCAGTCAGGATGCGTTAATGACATCTGCTGGTGTGGTTCTCTAACTTCCCTCTGATCAGACAGATATGCAGAGTATGCAGATGTTCAAAAGTTATTCTTGTAGATCAGTGTTCTTGTAGATTCTTAACCAGGGGGTCGAGGCCCGCTAGGGGGCTTCAACAAATGTTTAACATTTGTTAAACATTATTTAATTATAACAAAATTATTTAAAATGAGAAAAGGCGGACTTGGCGTTAGATTAAAAATAATATGCTGTGACCAAACTGGTGCAAACTCAAAAATTAAGTTAATAAAATATATATTTACAAGTCTTACCAAGTTGTTAAGATAATCTATTTTTTAAAAAGTAAATATATAAAGGTAATTGCAACTTTTTATCTCATGATTGGGATTGTTTTCAATTCCACGATATAAACTTACAATTGAGAAAAAAAGTCATAATGGTGAAATGTAAACTCAGAATTGTAAGGGGAAAAGTCTGAATTCGGACTTCTCACAATTCTGACTTTTACCCCCATGCTAATATGAGTCCACATCAGTAATTTCAAGCTTGGACTGCCATTACAATATGTATTTCCATTCAACACTAACGTAACTTTCCTGTTTAGAAATGTAATACTTCAATATTAAAATGTTGCCACGATTTTGCAAGATTTACAGTAACTTTAATTTCTTAGGTCATTACTTTTCACAACCCAAACATTAACTGAGAAATATAACATTAATGTTCATAATTGCCAGATGAGTTCACTGACTTTTGGAAGTCGAAGCATCAGTGTTTTCTCAGGCAAGGATCGTTCGGAGCGGGTTTCTCTCACTATTGTGAAATGGAAAACCCGAAATGGAGTAGGAGCAGAGCGTGATCATTACAGAACGCTATGAGCTGGTTGGGGAAATCACTCCCTTCCACTAATATATGCTGTTCCAGTCTGTACTTTGTTTGAAAATAAGTTACTCTATAATAATTACTTTTATAGAACTGTTGTACATTACGTTTATATACTGAAGATCAGCACGGTTGTGATTGCATACAGATATTCAGTATCAACACAGTGCGATACTGCTTGATTATGTAATATGGGGGGAAATATCTTCTTTTAAAAGACTGTTGGACCAGTCATAAAAATGCAGTTAATTCCTCATATTAAAAACATGAGCCCTCAAATCATTTCCTTGCATAAACAAGCATAACAGACGGAGGAGTTCCCAAAATCATCCTCCATGTCTCCTTAGTGCGCAGCCCCCTGAGATTCTTTTCTCCCGCTGCTGCAGCTCACGGCTGTTCAAACATTCGCGGTCTGTCTTTCTCCTCAGAGCGTCTCACCAAGAATGTCAGGCGTCTATGTCTAGGTTTTGTTTAAAGTCTGAATCTATTCTCTTTAAGTCTGAGCTCGGTTATCAAGGAGACCAAATAGGCATTTCTCAGTGTGAATATCCTTTGAGTAAAGTCAACATCTGAGTCTTCTGTCTCCGCGCTCGCCTTCAATCAATCTCGCGCTCCGCGGGCACGGGACTATCAGCGGTCCGCAATCTCCACATCTCCTCAGTGGGAATGGATACGGCGTCTTTGCTCTCTTTTAATCGTGAATGGACCCCAAAATAGACAAGTTTGGTCGATTAATGCTTCTGTTTGTTTTGACCGTCTTTTCCAGTTCTTTCACTGCGTTTTCTTGCTGGTACTAGACTCTAAACTTGTGTTTGGACAGGCAAAGAAAGGGAAATGATGGCAAAAGGCGGACTGGTTGTGCTGTTAGTTTTGTTGAATGTGCTTTTTATCCATACGGATGCGTTCAGAAGAGATACCGCAGAGAGACAGTGGAGCTCCGAGGGGGGTTTCTGCCGGATCTTGCGGACGCAGACGCGGGGCGCTCGGAGAGACGGACAGAACGAGTTTCGCCTCAGAGTTGAAGGAGACCCAGAAACTTACCAACCCGGGAGCACTTACAGAGGTTAGAGGTCACAAAATCTTGCTGTTTGGCCAATTTAAGAGGCGTTTAGTGCACCCCTGGGCAAAAACATAATGTTTGGAGTTTGTAAACATTGGTGCGTAAAACGTCATCTTTAGTGCATCTTCCACAAACCAGGTTGGCTGACACTAAAATGCTGAAAAGCGTTTCATATGGTGAATATGAGTACATATTGGAGAGAGTTTCGAAAAACGTATGTTTTTGGCATGTTTACCAAAGAGGACATTCGAATAATGGAGACTGGGAGTTTAACACATTGTCTTTTTTTGGCTGGATGCCTCAAATTTCGATGTAATATTCACAAATTTGTCTGCTTAAAGTAGGTTAAACGTACAACTTATAGCTTTACTGTAAATTAGTGTCAAGGATGAAAAGTGCTGTAGTTACAACACTGCCATACTATATAGAAATGTTCTATTGGATATTTTTAATTGATACTTTTGGCATGGATTTATTTTGATAATCACATTCATGTGTTCAAATCTCACTGCCATTTTATTTAAAACATTTTCATTCAAAACACTGAATAACAAATATAGAAATATTTTAAACTCTAAGCGTACGACCCTAACAAGTGTTGCAACTGTATTCTGTATTGTTTAGTCCCTTTTTTTAGTATAAAAGTGTGTTACAGCCACAATGTCTCGTCAGTCCTTCTATTTCTAGTTTTTTTATGTAGATTTAATATTGTCATACACTATGTCAAATGAAACCTGCTGATTCAGATGAAACCAGTTCTGCAATTTAATGTCCATTATAATTGGGTTTTCAATCATAATAATATGAAATTATACTTTCAAAATGTGTTTTTGTCCTATAAATCCTTTGTTTTCACACAGTTGATAGCTTTTACTGTCACCTTAGAAGGATCATGTTCATTTCTAACCGGTTAAACTGTTACAAACTGTTATTAACCAGTCCTTCCTACACAAGTGAGAATTAGTTCGAAAACATTACAACTGTTATTTTTCAGTATAACCTGGGTTATATTTGAATGTTTATGTGATAATTTACCTGTCAGGATAATTTTAATATCAAAACGCTCCATAACCTGATATTCACTGCAATTTGGATTTGTGTAAGTGGCCTTCATTAAGCAGCAGATGCCTTTTTATGAGGGTGTTATGCCCAGCGTGTTTGTACATGCATATGTATTCAACGCTCCATGTGAAAAGCACTTGCACAACCCACACACTTACATGCAAATGTACGTGCCAAATGCGAGAGCAGTTCGCGACTTGCCCTGGCACACTGTTGAGATCTGACCTACTGTTAAGCTCATTTCTGGTACCTCTGACCTATATTTTGTTCTCTCTCTCTCTATCCAGTGAGTTTGTATGCCTCCAGCCCATCTTACTTTCGTGGCTTTACCCTCATTGCTCTGAAGGAAGGAAGGGAGGGCGTCACTCCTGATGATTACGCTGGCACTTTCAAGGTGAGGGATTGCAGTGACCTCGTATAACCGCCTTGAACTGTGGCAGTCAAAGATGACAGTCTAATTGCAGTCTATGCAAAATTTGCAGTTTATGTTGGGTTGCTTCGGCACGTCTGTATTTAGACGTGGTATGTTTTAGGAAGAAAAATGATCATTAACCCTTTGATGCATGAAATAAATAAAAAAACACAACTTTCTTCAAAACAGCGTGATCATACACAATTTTTTTTATTCTTGCCCAAAATGTTAACTTGGTGCATCAGCACTTTTATTGGCCAGATTCATTTTATGTTGTCATTAAAAAAAAAAACATAAACAAACTAACATATAAAGAGGAAAGCTATGGAATTAATAATCATTGTATTCTTTTTGGTTGTGTGATCATTCCCAATCTTCTTTTTTTTTCAATCTTTCTTCTTCTTTTTTTTTAACCCAAAATTGTGTATTTTTGAGGTAATATTCCAGATGTACTTGGTGCATCAACACTTTTATTGGCCACTTTGATTTGATGTCGTCATTACAAAACACTAACATATAAAGAGAAAAGTAATATTATTGACTCTACAAAGTGGCTTTCAACAGCATATTTCTTGTTATTTTTCAGTCTTGAGTATCAAGTTTTCTTTAGACTTTTGGGAGACAAAATGTTTTAAAATATGTATATTAATATACTGTAGCTATATACTGTGTGTATATATATATATATATATAGAGAGAGAGAGAGAGAGAGAGAGAGAGAGAAAGAGAGAAAGAGAGTAATAATTATATTGCATTATTTTAATTATTATTTATTTATGTGATCATCTTTTTTTTTTCTTCACCCAAAATTATGCATTTTGAGATAATATTCCAGGGGTACTTGGTGCATCAACACTTCTGTTGGTGGTCTTTGATTTTATGTTGCCTTAAGTAAAAAAAAAAACACTAACATATAATGAGAAAAGTTATGGAATTAAAGGTCAAAGGAAATCACCCCTGATTAGATAAAAATGGCTGTAGTGGACATCATGCATCAGAGGTTTAAGTGTTTTAAGGATTTCAGATCCATCTTTTGCCAGCAAGCAGTATTGTGTGAAGTAGTCTCAGACATGCTGCTCCTCATTGGTAACACACTGACTGTCTCAGAGCCGTGTCCTCTCTGAAAGACAGGACCCCTATCATTTAGTGCTCTCCACATCAAGCCGCAGTGCTTCCCAGACTGAAGCAGGAAGGCTTTCTCCCCCCAGATCTCATTAGCTGTGGTCGGCGCTCTGCACTCCTTACCACTGTGTTTTTCAGTGCACAGATTGCCTGGTGGATGTTAGCAGACATTCTCTGTTGAGGTCTTTAACTGGGGATTCTCGTCTTGACAGACTAAATTGAATGAACGAAAAACACAACAAAGGCAACTGCAAAAGGACAAGAGACAAAATGACAAAAGCCGTGGGTTTGTTCTAAATGTATATGGAGCAATGACGAAAAATGATGTTCGATGTGTTGAAAATGAAAATTCTTTTTAAAATGTTCAAAACACAAGTGCAATTTTTTTTAGAAATGTAATCTTTGTATTCATTTTGGTTTCATAAATTTTAGATTTTTTTTATAGTTTATATATTTTTATAGTTGACTCTAAAAAGTGGCTTTCAGACACTGTTCATGGCATTTGTTTGTTTGTTTTGCAAGTGAATCATGTATTTATCTTAGGGTTACACCATTTAGTCTTGACTTGCGTTTAAAA
This sequence comes from Sinocyclocheilus rhinocerous, assembly GCF_001515625.1. NCBI lineage: Eukaryota > Metazoa > Chordata > Actinopteri > Cypriniformes > Cyprinidae > Sinocyclocheilus > Sinocyclocheilus rhinocerous. The sequence continues at coordinate 1,385,431 of NW_015646352.1, read as the reverse complement.
AAGTCGAAATATGACTATACACAGTCTACAGGAGTGTTCTCTGTAAAATAATTTCATGTTTTACATTTTTATTGTCTTCCTGTGTGTTGGTTATGCCACACTGCCTTAGTATATAGACATATACATAATATATATATATATATGTGTGTGTGTGTGTGTGTGTGTGTGTGTGTGGATTTAATGTTACAGTATATTTCTGTAAATTGCTATTTTATTTGAAACCTGATTTTTAGTATTTTGTATAGAAATATTAACCATGAAATATACTTGAATTTTACTTGAATATTTTTTTTTACTAGAATTCAGAAATGTAAAATATTTTTCATTCAAGTTCTTTATTTTACTGAAGCCCTGTTTATATTTTTTGTATAAAGTATTTTTGAATGGAATAGTCCAGGATTTAAAAAGTGAGCAGCATCTCGTTTTTTTATATTTATATATACAATATATTCTGTGATATAATGTCTGAGAGAAACATTAACGTGTCCTCTGTAGTATAATGACACAATTTATAACATGAGAATCTATTTTTACAAGCCCAAGTTTAGCAGGGAGCTCGACCCATTTATTAGGTTGCTCTTGTGTAATGTAATTTTTGCCCATTGAAAATGATTGCATTCGCATTTGCTGGGTGAAGCTTTAAATCTATGAGATGTTCATTCTACTTCAGTTCAGTAATTTGATCAATGACTTGACCGTGACCTGCATTATCTCCAGGGTAAAACCTTTCTGGGTGTTTTCTGCATTACATTTTGCTGTTTCATTGAAGTGTTTTAGATGTTAAACTCAGAAAAGTTTTCGTTTGCAGACGTAACCTCATTCCGAGTTGTTTGCTACCCATGTCTGTTAACCGTGGCTTTCAAAATATTCATATTCATCAGTCATCATGACAGTTCATATACAAAGCTGTTGCACTTCTTATGCTACCACGAATTGACAAACAACTCTCAAGCCAAACCAGCAAGGTCGAAATAAGCATCATGACATCTCGCCATTCGTTTCACTTAATCTCTCCAAGGAACCACTTGAAGACGAGACGTCCCCAATTCCTTCAGGAGGCGTGGTTATTCACTCAAGCCACGGAGTTTTGTGCTTGCGAGAGAGACAAACTGAAAGAGGGAGAGTTTAAGAGAGCAAACAGAAAACTGCTTTCGCTGTCCCTCAGGAGCAGGGCCACACAGTCTCGCCAGAAGCCACAATTAAAACAAACACGCCTCTCCTCTCCTCTGTTTTGTACAACTTTCCCCCAGCTGGTTTGCAGCATTTTTAAGGCAGCCACTTACAGCCCCTTTTTACCCAGGAAACAATGCACCGGGCTGCTTGGCCTGCATGGCCTCTTTTAAAATAAACACTTGGAGAGCGACTGTTGCACAGTCCTACAGCTCAAGCATATCTTTACAAAGTTTAGCTGAGTTTCCCTATCAATTCAGAAGTTTCCGGTTCACTGTTTTGTTTTTAGTCTGAACAAGGGTGTGACAAAGTTGCTTAAGATGCCAAAATTGCAGCTTTTACTTTCTTTGCAGAAATGAAGGACAGAACCAGAGGATACTGTGTGCAGATTTGGGTTTGCATGACTGTATGTGTGTGAAAGAGTGGGAAGTGGAAATGGAGAGAACGAGAGAGAGTGAGAAAGAGGGAGGAAGAACTTAATGCACCACGCGCATGGATTTTACTCTTCGATGGACATTTGGCAGCGATTTCGTTTTGAAACATGCAAACAAAATTGTGCTTTTCCATCCCCACTGGAATTTTCCATCACTTGGACAATGTGATTTTACAAACAGTAGCTTTAATATATATCTGGAAGACATATATTACATGTACTCCACTGGAATTTTCCATCACTTGGACAATGTGATTTTACAAACAGAAGCTTTAATATATATCTGGAAGACATATATTACATGTACTTTTATTTATTTATTTATTTATTTATTTTTAACTTATAAAAATGTGCAAAAGTACATATGGGACAAATAATAATAATTATATATATTTTTTTAGCTCTTTTCTATAAATTCTAGGGTGAATTTACTAAATGGTTTTGCATGAGGTATTTCAGGGCTCATTTATTAAGCACTCAAAATCTCATTCAACCAGACAGTGACTGTTTTTTGCTGTCATTCTTTTTTAGCATAAATACACTACGTTCTTTGTAAATTAGGCTTATTATATAACTTTTTTCACAAAGCTCAGTGCTCTTTGGCGCAATTCTCTTTACAATATTACCGCCTGAGGAAAGCGAGTGATTAAACAATGTTATAAAAATGGAAGTTTAAAATACATTTTTAGTTATAATGGAAGCAGTAATTCATCGAATGATGACCAAATGATAAAGAAGAGCGTTATAATCAGGCGTTTAATCAACATTTTAAAAAGCCAATTCATGTGTGTGGATTAGAGCAGTGCATTTTTCTCAATTACTGATTTTTTTTTAATTTTTTTTTTCAAAAGTTGCAACAAATGTTGAAGGGCCTAGTAGATAAGTGTGTCAAGATGTTGCCTCGTGGGTTATCATGAGCTCTAGGTTTAAGTAGCACAGAACCGTCAGTTACAAATATTTGTCCTCTGCACTGAAAGATGTTGAAAGGGCTGTCATGTACAGTTAGTCATCTTGGCCCACAAAATGAAATTTGATTCTACATCACTGAGCTCATTTACGGTACTAGTTTACTGTTTATTTGGAAACTGTTGCATAATTGGACTAAAAAAATGAAATTAATTAGATTTTTGGAATTCTGAATGCCATTTGTTTTTGTTTTATTTCCAAGGCTCTCCTAAAAATGAAAATTATTTACTCATCCTTGTGATGTTTCAAATGTGTATGCTCTTATTCTGCCATGGAACAAAAATGACATTTCATAGTGTATAACAGTCTGTGTAACTTCATAAAAGTAAAAGAAAAAATGAATAAAATAAAAGTGGTCCACATGACTAGGTGCACTATATTTCAAGTCTTTTAAATGATACTGTAGATATTTATGCTATATACTACTACATTAAAAAGTTTTAGCTGATTAAAAATGTCAATACAAACATTTATGTTACCGAAAGATTTATTTCTGTTCTTTCTATTCCTCAAATAAATCTAAAAAAAAGTATCATAGTTTCCACAAAACATTAAGCAGCAGATCTGTTTTCAGCATAATAATAATAATAAGAAATGTTTCTTGAGCACCAAATCAGCATACTAGAATGATTTCTGTAGGATCATGTTATTCTGAAGGATCTTATTATTTACATCACAGGAATAAATTACATTAAATACATTATATAAAAATAATATAATATATTATGTTAAATATAAATTTTATAAATATGAAAAAAACAACAGCTTTTAAATTATAATAATAATATTGCACAGTTTTACTGTTTTTTTTTTTTTTTGATCAAATGAAAGCAGCCTTGATGAACATACGAGACTTCTTTTAAAAACATTAAATAAGTTACAATGTTCCCTGTTCCACAGCTTATTGATGAAAGTGACACGCAGTTTATGACCAACTGCCCCCCGGCCGTCACAGAGAGCATTCCCAGAAGACGCACAAGGATACAGGTGTTCTGGACAGCGCCACCTTCTGGCAGTGGTTGTGTCACTCTCAAGTGAGTTATTGTATTATTTTTATTTTTACTATTATTCTGGTCTTGGATAGCAATAAATGAATGAGAAGAATCCATGGATTTAGGCTGATAGATGAAAGTCTGTGGTACTGAACTGATAGATTGTTGAATAAATAGAAAAGAAAACAGACAGAACAGGGGGTACAGTCTGGGGCTCTATACTGAGTTTAGTGTCTAGAATACAATACTGAGTCTTGAGTGCTTGTCTCATTTAGTCAGTGTTTTATCAGTCACGTTCTGGGAAAGTATTGAAAAAGGAAAACAGTCTTTTCCAATAATATCTGAAGCCGAGTAAACAGAAATAAATTTAGGGCCATCGATAGAAGATGTGATTATGATTGACTGATGTTGGGCAGTTATTGTATGTTAATCTTGAGCCATTGAAATTGCCCTTGAGTGGTCCCATCATCTGGAGGCTGCGAATCAGATGATTATGAAAATTTAAAAAAGCTTTGAAAGCTTTAAAATATTCTGAGAATCCAAACAACATCCTCCCACTTGAGTTCCCTTTACATACAGCAAGCGCACAAGCACACAACAGTGGTCTTCAACCAAACAAAATCTGAATTATCTGTCGGTGTTGTGGTGTTTCCACTCCACCCCCTCATGCTTTCATGCTGTCTTCTCCCACTCCTTTTGAGGTTATAAACAACTTTAAGTGTGTTTGATGCATTAAAGACATCTGAAAGTCTCTCTTTTCGCTCCAAGTTGGACACGTTGCGGTGCGTATATGCATTTTTCAACATTATGGGTGCCAACCCTCAAAACACCCTTTACAACAACTCTCACTTTCTGAAAGCCTCTGAATGCCACTCTGTTGGCCTGTTTACACTTGTTGTGAACCAGTGATGTCTATAATACCAGGAAAAAGCTATCCGTTAACATTCTCATTCATTTTAATGTGAAGTATGCCATTTGATATCTGCCAGTTTTGCTCATGGACACTCAGTTCTGGACTGTTTTTGAGCCAATCACCTGAGCCCTTGAAGAGCTTCAAATATTGTAAGCGTAACGTGCTTGTCTGACATGCAAGAACCAATGAGTTTTGTTCTCACGTGTCACGCAAACCCGTTTGAGGTTCCACAAGAACCAGTGAGATGTGTTCTTGTGCATCACGCAAGCACATTTGAGGTTTCGCAAGAACTAATAAGGTTTGTTTTCATATGTCATGCAAGCATGTTTGAGGTGTTTCAAGAACCAGTGAGGTTTGTTCTCACGTGTCAAGTTCGGTCATGCAGTTGTGTCTCTTCAGAAGACCTGCACTGTGTCCAAATATGCCTACTTCCATACTGTATAGTAGGTGAAAAACAGTGTGTGAAAAGAGTAGTATGTCCAAAAAACAGTCGAAAAGTACCCGGCTGACCTACTACTTTTGCCGAGATTCTGAAGTGTGCATGGATACTCAATGGACACTTTATTCATACCACCCAAATTAATAAAACTATATAGAACATATTTTTTTTAACGGATATGAAGTAATTTTTAAATCAAATGTAGTATCTACTAGACATTATGCGATTTTGAGCGCAGATTTGGATTATGCCGCTCGATTCATATGGATTACTTTTACAATGTCTTTATGAACTTTTTGAAGATTTTTCAAAGTTTTGGTGGAATGGACTTTCGATGGAGAAACAGAAATCTCTCAGGTTTAAATATAAGGTTCAAATATCTTCATGTGTGTTTCGAAGTTGAATGAAAGTCTTCTGGATTTGAAATCAAGTGAGGGTGAATAATTGATGACAGAATTTTCATTTTTGGGTAAACTTGCAACACAATCACATGGTAATTCATGTCTATTTTACATTTGGGGAATTGGTGGCTAATTCATAATTTGTACAATCTCATTCATACACTGAGATGATCTGCTTACGCCCCAGTGACTTATATTTAGGTTTAGGGTCAGGGGTGGATCATGCTTACATTTTTTTTTTCTACAAATTTTACATTTTCATACAATGTTAATACAAGATTGCCATATTGTAAAATATTTGTTTTCTCGTGAGATCTGGTTGGAACTAAACCTTTAAACCCTTTGTTGTAGTGCAATGGATGATTGACAGTTGAGTAGGCAATCCATAATATTTTCACAGTATTTCAACAGGTTTGTGGCTTGAACTTTTTTCCATTGAAACAGTGCATCTAAAAGTGATGCAACTGCTTAAATGAGCCCCTGAATGTCTTTTTAGTTTACTTAGTAAAGCAGATTTTAATCTGCTTGTGTAGCAGTTGTGAAATGAAATTGATGTAGAGACAATTATAACCTTCACAGTATGAGTATTTATGAGCTAGCGTCCTCCTGCACGGTTTTCTCATTCTCTCCTGTTCTCTTTCTATCACCCACTTACTCATTCATCCTTTTCATCCCGTCTCTGTCCCCCTGTCCCCTGTCTTTTTTTAACTTCTCAAAAAGGATAGCAGTCTCTCCTTCACCTCACTTGGAACCCATATAACCTACCCAGGTCTCGTCTCCGTCCATCTGTGAACTCAAGGAATTATTATTGTAGCTTTTAATTTACCCATCTGTCTTATTAGGGCAGGGATGTCTGTTTTTTTCCAATAAACATTTTCAGGGAAGCATCTGCTGTGCCAACGTGAATCTGAATCTGCTGTCACTTTGCCTTGGCGTGTCAGAACCGTGGAGACATTGCACCTTGTAGCACCGGGCCGAATGCCAGCGCTCAGGCTCCGAAACACTACTGGCAACAGCGCCCAATGAACATCAAATAAAAGTGCAATTACATCTGGAATCCCTCCAGCACTTTTCTAGTGAAATGTCAAACAGACCAGGGATTGGAAGGAAGTTTTGATCTGGATTTTGTTTCCTTTGATTCTTTGGTGCCATCAAGCTGTGGAAGGCAGTTAAGATGTGGTAGACATGATGGTTTTGTTGACAAGCTTTGGTACTCTGAAGATAAATGGCTTAGATGAGACGATCAAGACCAAATACCAACAGAGGAGACGTCTTAAGAAGTTTTGAGAAGAATGGATCAAGACTTGAGCAGTCATACTTAGTTGACCACTGTTAAGGGTCCATGAACATATGTGTTTGGATTACAGGCATAACCTGTGATTTGTCACATAAATATTCTACAAACATTCACATTTTTTCTCTGTATGAGACAATTTATTGCCATCAGTATTGTTTTGCACATATGTGACCCTGGACCACAAAACCAGTCTTAAGTGTAAATTTTTCAAAATTGAGATTTGTACATAATCTGAAATCTGAATAAATAAGGTTTGTTAGGATAGGACAATATTTGGCCGAGATACAACTATTTGAAAATCTGGAATGTGAGGGTGCAAAAAAATAAAAATAGTCAACTGTCAAACAGTGCGCTACTCTGCAGTAGTTCAATAATATAAATATATCTTATGATTTGATCCCACTTTGTTTACTTTATTTTAGCTACTAACCTAACAACAAAATCGGGTGGCAATTCGTTTTGTTTCTTTTGCATTGTGTTTGCAGTGAAAGGGCCATGAAGAGGAACAGCATTCAAGGTTCTTTTCTATGTCAAATTGGGTTGTTACTCAATTTCTGAAAATGCAATTTGTAAAGCCCAGATGAGCCAAAAATCTGTCATATTCCAGACACCTTCACATTTTAATAAGGCCAGCACCAGATTCTCTTGTAAGCCACCCACATAAAACATGTGGGATTATTCTCAGGAGGGCATAGCGTTATGGTCAGACCTACCGCATGCCACATCCTTGACTGACAGCAACGGCAATGGGCTCTAGTGGGACAGTAGCAGGACTCGCCATTGATATTCCACATGGGTCGATTTAAGCTGAGTGTGGCTCAGTCTCTGGGGTACTCCATCAGCGGCAGCTTTAAAAGAGATTCAAACCTCCACCGCCCCCTGAACATAGATGGTACTCTTGAATACATTTGCTTTTTCCTCCAACTCTTGCTAAACATATTGACATCAGTTGATGTCTCTATATGGCTTCATTTTAAAAGCCGAACTGTTTAAAGCATTCAGGATACTGACTGGAGTCATTGAAATATGCTCTCGGGTAGTAGCATTTTGCAAATGTAGCATTATGCGCGGAAGCCTTTGTTAAAAAGATGCATTGTCTGTTCCCACTACAATACAATTTTGAGTGCGATAATGGTGGTACAGTAAATGTAAAAGCGCACTTTCTCAGAACTATATCTAAAAGACAGACAAAAGGCAGAAAAAGTTGGATGAACATTGTATTGTCTTCATTACAGGGCCAGTGTTGTACAGCGAAGAATCATTTTCTTCCAAGATGAGGGCTCACTTACCAAAAAACTCTGCGAGAAAGGTAATTTTTAAAGCTGAGTTTCTCATGCACATCCCCACTGATAGCATTTTTAAATCTACAAAGTTTATTTTTTTTCCTGGCATGAACAGACCTCTTTTTCTGTCATCTGTTTTTGATGTTTCTAAATAAAATATGCCTTGTAAATGGTTGTGTTTATTCATTCCACATCAATTTTTGTATGTTTAATGTTTATATAGAGTGTGTGTGGAAGGAGGCAGTTAAATGCACATGTGCATTGTTATGTGACAAGAAAAGGAGAAACGTAGATTCTCAGCAGTTGGTTGAAAATAAGGATGTAAAATGGAAATAATGGACACAGTGCAATTGAAGTTAAATAACTATCATCTTCTGAACGTTGCAGATCCAGCTGCGATGACTGAAAAACCCATGCAAGAGTGCTGTGCTTGTGGAACAGCCAAGTATAGAGTCACTTTCTATGGAAACTGGTCTGAGAAGGTGCATCCCAAAGACTACCCAAGTAAGAACAAACCCTTTGTGACACATGAGCACAATACTCGCATCAGTGTTGCTATTGTTAATTAAAACAAACATTTTAAAAGTGTTCATTTATTGAAATAAAGCTGGAATAAAGTAGAAATATTAGAGAACTTCAACTTAAAAAGCTTAACAATCAAAAAGGGTGCTAAATGAAATGTTTACATTGAAGTACTAAAATGACTAAAGATAAAACTAAAATGAATGTAAATTAAATATAAACAGAGATTATATAAAAAAAAAACTAATAAAAATAACAAAAGCACATACAGTAAAAAATTTAGTACAATTAAAATGAAAACTAATATAATAAGCTAATTCAAATTAATAAATAACATTAATAAATCAACAGATTAACATGATTCAATATTATATTAAATATTATATTTTAATATAATATGATCACATTGTGAGGTACATTGTGCTAGGGTTGTGCAGTATACTGCCTATAAAACACATTTATTTGTCATACAGCTGTATGATATCTTCATTTTGCAAATTATGGTACCTTACCTGGTATTACATTTTTACAAGTTTGGCATTCATTACTGTTTCATTTTGTAATTTGTGACCATGGACCACAAAACCAGTCATAAGGGTCAATTTTTTTAGATTTACACATCATGCATCTGGAATCTGAAGGTGCAAAAAAATCTAAATATTGAGAAAATCGCCTTTAAGTTGTCCAAATGAAGTCCTTAGCAAAGCATATTACTAATCAAAAATGAAGTTTTAATATATTTATAATAGGAAATTTTACAAATATTTTCATGGAACATGATCTTTACTTAATGTTCTAATGATTTTTGGCATAAAAGAAAAATCAATAATTTTGACCCCTACAATGTATTTTTGGCTATTGCTACAAATATACCCCAGCGACTTAAAAGACTGGTTTTGTGGTCCAGGGTCACATTTATCTGTACTATAAATCAAATAAAATGTAGATGTGATGCTGAAAATTTTGTGATTAATTAGTGTGAAATGTAAGTATATGAAAGTAAATGAAATGTAAGAAATTAGCTATATTATCAAATCACTGGAGATTTGCATCAAGTTCAGTGTTTGCATTTTCCATGTTCTGTTTCATTTTGAAATACCGGTAAGTGTTTGAAATCGTCCAGCATCTTTATAAGTGTAAAGTGGCAAAGATTTACACACTCATATTTTTTTTTAATTAATTGCAAAAATGTAGTTTTAACAGTCAGGTACTACAATTGAGTTTTAAAGAGCACTGAAAACACATTCTTGATATATTTTGATGCCACGCTGATTTTACATCTCAAACTTGAAAATCTTAACAAAGTGGCTTGTAGAAAGAGTGAGAACATGGGCAGAGGTGGCCAGCAATCTCTTTCTCCTGCAGCTTTAGCTCTCAGGGCTGGTTTGCTAATATAGCAGTCAGCAGGAGAGCTGGTTAATTTCCTATGTGTGTGGCAGCAATGATCTAATCTGTTATTTACTGTCTGGCAAGCAGGCAGGACTACAGCCTGGACTGTGATACTTTGTGAGATAAGAGAAGCCGGGCGGATGTTGTCTCATACCGCACTGCTGCTAGTTAATGGGTCTGTGGAAACAGACGGTGATGTATGCGGTAGGCTCCTTAAAGACAGACAAGAGTAGAGGCTTAGATTTTGAAGATACACAGTAGAGAACAAGTTACTTCAGAAGTTATCTGGGAGGATTTAACATTGTATTAAGCTGTAGCTTGAAAGATCTGTTATTTGTTCACCACTGTTGTTTCTGTCCCAAAGGACGTGCTAATCATTGGTCGGCTCTCATTGGCGCGTCTCACTCGAGAAGCTATATGTTATGGGAGTATGGAGGTTTCGCCAGTGAAGGAGTCAAGCAGGTGGCTGAGTATGGATCACCCGTCAAAATGGAGGAGGAGATTCGACAAAAGGTAGGCCTTCTGGCTAAGTGTGACGAGATGAGATATCAGGATCAGACAGATACAGTTCAGCTTGAAAGCTAGCGTTGAAGTAATTGCTCGACTTTCAGACCAAGATGTCCTTTTCTTGGAAATAGCAGCAGTTTATCCGACAGAGATTGAATTAAAAAAAATTTCATTGGCCAGGATTAGGCTCATTACATTTCTGATGCTTTTTCAATTTGCTGTTTGTTCAGGATTATTTTAAACCTTGACAAACTAACTAAGGGATGAATCTGAATGAATAAATCTTTTTAAGTGAATAAATCGTTCTCTTCTCTTCCACTGACGCTGAAAATCTCCCTTGTGAAGTGCATCACTGCTTTGGTTGCTTGATAAAAGTCAGCTCTAGTCGACAAAATGGAGGAAAACAAATCAGCTTTATTGTCTTTGTTCATGAAAGAGCTTATTGTGCTTAAAAGCTATTTCTTCATCTTTTAGCTGACTTGAAGACTTATAAAGTTTAATAAGGCATAACTAAACTCGTTTTGGGTGTGAATGACTCACTGATTCAATGATTGATTCAGTGACTCACAATAGATGAAACATTTGTTTGAAATGATTGTTTCAGGCTAATGATATAATTTACAGAAAGAACAAATCTTATTGGTGAATGGAATCAAAAGATTTGAGTCACTGGAATTAATCAAAATCCCCAGTATAGAAGCAATGCTCTTGCTGAAGTTTTTCCATCAAAAACCATTAGCTTACTTATTGCTTTCACTCCATCAAAAGTTGCTTGGCACTCATTTTATGTTTCTGAAGTTCCCCACGCACTCATGGCGTCGGAAATAACATGTCAAAGGTTGATCAGTTAATGGAGGGTTCTCCCTAGCATCTTAATTAAACACATTAGTCAGTATCAGCTAATCTTCACATTGCTGTAATTTAATGTTAATTTCCGCCTCTTGAAAGATCCGTTAGCCATTGCATGCAGTCTGAGACGAAGGTCATTTAGCAGCTTTGTAGGAAGATGTGTGTAGTATAATTCAGCGTTAACACGACGGGCTGCCTCCATGAGGATTTTAAAGGTCGCCTGGGAAAGGTTCATACCCTAGATGTTCCCATTTGTCTTTTGCACAATGCACTGTAGGTGGATTTGCAGTGCACATCTTGGCACATCTCAGATTGATGATCACAGAATCTTTTCGGCTTCACCCACATGCAAATACGACAGACATTTTGTTTTGGACAAATTAATTTCAAATCAAGTGTTGGGTGTGTATTATAAATATAAATATAATGTAATATTATATATTTATTATATTACGAATAATGAAATATTATATATTAAATTAAATTTTTTAAGATAGATAGATAGATAGATAGATAGAAAAACGATTTAACATTTAATTATTCGTAATATAAAAAATATAGAATGAATATATTTGTATGCATATGTGTGTGTATACATAAACGCACAATATATATACATTTTATTTGTGTGTGTGTGTGTATATATATAAACACACAGACATAATATATATATATAGAATAAAGAATAATGAAATCAAAAATATTAGTAATGCAAGATAAAATTTTGTTCTTTATTTATATAAATATTATATATTATATTAATATATGATGTTTTACTAAATCAAACATATTTTTGCATCATTGCAGTATCAAAATAAGAAAGATGATTCACTTCTGAGTACTAGATCATAAGATGTCTCATCAGTTTTCATTTTTCACATTTTTCAGTTTTCATTTTTGTTTTTTGTTGATTGTTTCGGGGCATGGCTGACGAATTTACCCACGATTATTTATTGATTTGTGCTACAGGCACTTTTGTGCTGTCAACATTTGTTTTGTTTGGCATTGCAAACAAGTGCATTAAAAGTCCTGTCTACACAGTTCTTCCAACAGACCAGAAAAATCACAAGTAGTTTAAACAAGTTACACAATGAAAAATCAATATTAAAAATACAAAGGCACATAGTGCAAGAACACCAAGGCACAATACAAAAGTGCAGTATAAGCCACCGGCCAAATAGAGCTACTTTTTATTATTCCTTTTTTGAAGCTGTCAGCTGTCTGTCATTCCAGAATTTATTTTGTTTTCTTCTGTCTTGTCCCTTTATTTTACAGCTCTTTTGTGCTTTCAGGGCTTTTTCCACATGCTTGATCTCCGCTCTGATACTTTTGGTTGGTTTTACCTGACATGATCATTCATCTTTTGAGGTAGTGCGGACGCTTTGTAACCCCAGTAAAGGTGAATCTGTCTGCAGGGGCCCTTTGAACTGATTTGCTTTGTGGCAGTTTTTTACTTAGTTTTAATTTGATGTGCACTATGCTGTTTGACTTTAAAGAGGTAGTTCACTCAACTAAATGAATTCTGTCATCATTCACTCACCCTCATTTTAATCTAAACCTTTGATTTTTAAATTTTTTTTCAGTGAGAAATTTAGATGTTTAACACAATGTTCACACTGTTCTTTTCTATACAATGAAAGTAAATTGCAGACTAGAGGCTGTCAAGCTTTAAAAATGACAAAAATCGCCATAAAAGTACCATAAAAATGGTCTTGCAATATAATGAACAAGTCATATAGATTTCCTTTATGATATTTTTATGGTACTTTGTGGTACTTCTTGATAGCCCCTGGTCACTATTCACTTTCATTGAAAGGAAAAGAGCATTATGGACATTTTTCTTTTTTGGGTGCTCTATTCCTTTAACATGTTTACATTTGTAATGCAGTATAGTTCGGATCATTTTAAAGCTTTTAGCATAAAATGGTATTTCAGACTTCTTTAACGTATAATTTTCCCTGCTGTTCGCCTAGAGGAAGCAGCTTCCAGAAACATTGCAGCGCTACTGTAAAATCAGTCATCAAAGCCTTTTCCAAAAACCATCACAGTCATTTACTGTCAATTTTGGCAGGCATCATTTCACCATTACGCACATTACTTTCGGGAAAGCAATCGCAGAACATTCTCAGCAGAAAAGAGCCGTGCAGATAAATATTTCAGTCGTAGATCACGTTGCTGCAGCTGAGTCTTTTCTGAATGCCAAATTGCGACAATAGACAGGAGTAAGTAATACGTATTCAACAACATTGCAGAGAAGCTTACAAGCATTCTTTTGTAAGTGTGGACTAGCACAATTTCCATCAGTATTTCATTGGAATCTCAAAACCTGACCTTAAAATGAGTGAGAAAATAATCCTATAATGAGCTAACGCTTATAATAGGCTAAAACAAAACAGCTTTGCATTAAGCCAGAAATATCGCTCGAGTGATAAATTATACTATTATCTTGTTTACGACTGCTTGTTCAATGGCTCTACCTTGTAGCACTACAAAGTCAAAAGGTCTTTTAAAAGCTGTAATTTTCTTTTCTGTAGCTGCCGCATAGACTGAGATGTAATCTTTTTCTAGTCTTTTTTTTATTGCCAGACCGCGGAATTCAAATCATCTCTTTCCCACTCTTTTTTTATGATGATTAAAATATGTAATTTTCATTTCTCCCAGAGTCCCCTGGTGAATTTTGACCTTGAGCTTACGGTTCACATTTCTACAGACACGTTTAACTTGGAATAAAAATTTGGAATAGCATTATAACATGCTTCAGTTGGTTAATGAGGTGAACATCATGATTACAGAGGTGTCATAAAACTGACTCTAGGAAGGTCATGCAAGCTTTTGGAAGATCTCAGACGTTGACAAACACAGTAAGTTAGGAGGTTCTGAGGCAATTTCTTAGCATTTGTTATCCCAACTTAGCTGTTATGTCATTATGAATCGTATTATCATCTCATCTCGGCGATGATATATTTATCCCACAATCTATCAAAAGCACAGTGTGAGGCAAATGGGAAAGTGAATGAAATGTGTGTTGCAATGAAGCTTTCCCTGAAGAGGACAGGATGCTTAATGCTTTATGAGCACTACGATATACATAACTGTGAAATTTCCATTTGTACTAACAGTATGGAAGCTCTCTATTTACATGCTAAATACACCGCGAGAATCTTTATTGTGCTGTATAGGTGGGTGTTTGTTTGTGCCTCTTAGCAGTCTCCATTAATTATTGTCTGCATGTGCTAATTAAACATTGCAGCATTGATATGAATTTGATGTTTAGTTTTTGCTGACCCACTAAACATGAAGTGCTTCTTTCCTTCTTTTTTTTTAACTGTCAGCTGAAGCTGTGAAGCGTCTACTGTCATAACTGGTTTTCGGTCTATTTCCCTGTGTACGTACACTACAAATTCAAAAGTTTTTTTTTTTTTTTGTAAAATGTTTTTGAAAAAAGCCTCGAATGCTCACCAAGGCTACATTTATTTGACACAGTAAAACTGCAATATTGTGAAATATTATTTTAATTAAAAATAACTTTTTTCTAATTTTATATATATATATATATATATATATTTTTTTTTTTTTGTATTTATTTATTTATTTTTAAACCAAAGCTGAATTGTCATAACTTGTCTTTAGTGTCACATGATCCTTCAGCAATCAGTCTAATATACTGATTGGCTGCTCAAGAAATCAGCATTCTTATTATCAGTGTTGAAAATAGTTGTTCTGCATAATAGGTTTTGGAATAATCAAACAATCAGAATTATTTGATGAACAGCATTTATAGAAATATTTTGTAACATTATAAATGTCTTTAATTCAGCAAGGATGCATTAAAATGTTTTTTACTTGCATATATGATCAATATGTCAGTATATATCATCATTCAGAGGAATGTAGCACCACAGTGTTAGCTTTTTTTTCTCTTTTTTTTTATAGTTGTCTGTGCATATTAAGGGCATTTTAACATAGAAAAAAAGGACAGCCTTCAGGTTCAAATTAATTCATTTGATGCTAATTCTTAATAAAGATACTATATTTTTCTCTTACTCAGTTTCTCAAGAAGAATCACAACTGATTTGCATTCTTTTAAAAAGTGTTAATGACAGCAATTTTGAATTTGAACGTATGCACATTGTGTTAGCCTGAGATACGTTTCTAGCACAGAAACTCTCAGAGTTCCTCATTAGCAGTGCAGGTCATCAACAAAACAACAAATTTCTACCATTGCGCTGTTCAAACTAGCAATTAAAGAAGTCAGTCCCCGTGGAATCTATATTTAGAGTAGAAAGACTCATTCTTGCCTATCTCTGTGACTTAACTTCTCATTTTTCTCTTGGATGTGTCTAGCTAGATCCAACGAAAGACCACTTTAGAATAAAAAGCACCAAATGGAAAATAAAGAGTTGTGCTTGCCGTTTTGTACCCACCTCCGACTCAAGCTGCGATGACAGTATTCCTAATGCCTAATTCCCGCAGGCTGAGCTCGTGGGGCTTTGGATGGTATCCATCAGATTCTTCCACACCATCCCAAAACTTCTGCTCACTGGTCCCATTGTCCGTTTTAGCATGACCTGGCCCTGTAGACGGTCACACTGTTTAGAAAGATGTTTCAGTGCTTTAGCCAAGAACAATTGTCTTGTTTCAGCCGACTGGTAGGTTTCAGGTTGCCTGTCAGCTGTGCTTTGGATGCTGCACGGAGACATCGGCGTATGAAAAACAAAGCTAATGCTTCTACTGGCGGTGGTTCCAACAGGCATTACTGATGTAAAAAAAGAACAGTGTCCAGCGAATTGTTTCAAGGCTTTTTGCAGCTCTGTAAACAACGTAAAAGTGCTGTAATGTGTGTTTAGTGCTTGAGAAGAATCAACTGGAGGAGTAGCACTACAGTTTGTTTCCATTTGTCGTGTGTTTTTTTTTTTTTCGCATCTAGCCCAGAAAGAAGAATTGGGGTTTGTAGTACCTAATGGGAATCTCACCAAACACATGAATAAGTCACAGCTCAAGGGACCCAGTTCTCAACTCAACTCAGTTTCCTTGAGTTTTCTATCATTTGGAATTTCTCCAAAACATCCTCCAGACTTTGGGCGTGTTTGACGTCAAAGCTTTATTTTCATAAAGGAGGCTACTAATACATACCCCTTGTTTTATAACCCTAGTATTCTGAGGGTTTAGGAGCCTTAAGTTGGGACTTTGGCTGTGCAAGCACAAAATGAACCCTCTATTGATGTGCACACAACTTCTGTCATTTACACTTCGGTGAGTGTGTGGCAACCTGCGTAAGCACCCCGGTCCAAAGGTGCTTTGGTCATGTGTTCCAGTAATCCTTGGGATCATGATGGAATGTGAAACATCTGGGGTGGACTTTGCTGTGATAGCAGTGACTCAAAGCCTAAGATCTCCATACAAAGCTCAGCTGAGAACCTCCAACGCACATCCCCAACAACAACCTCCCTGAAAATACCTACCAGTGTTGGGGAAGCTGCTGAGCTACTGTCTTTCCAAGCTATAAGCTTAAGCTACTTATAGTTTAAGTAGTTCTGCTACAGTGAAACAACTATTTGTGTGTGTGTGTGTGTGTGTGTACTTTATATATATGTTTATATGTTCTTTATATATATATATATATATATACGTTATGTTCTTACTCCAGTAAGTGTCTTTATGAGTGAGTCATTGATTCATTCATTCAGCCAATTCATTTGAATATGTTGATTCATTCAGGAATGAATCAAGTGTCTCTCTTTATGAGGGAGTCATTGAATAATTTACTCAACTGATTTGTTGAAAAACACTTAATTCCTTCAGGAACTTAAAGTCCCCCTATTTTGCCATTTTAATAATCCTAATATTGTTTTGGGAGTCGCCTACAATACACTCTAAAAAATGCTGGGTTAAATTCAACCCAGTGCTGGGTAAAATAGGGACAAACCCAGCAATTGGGCTGTTTTGACCCTGCGGTTTGACCCAGCGGTCAAAACAACCCAATTGCTGGGGTTGTCCCTATTTTACCCAGCACTGGGTTGTATTTTACCTAGTATTTTTTAGAGTGTAGGTTTACATGCATGCAAGGTTAAAAAACGCTTTCATTTTCTCAAAATATGCATGTAATATCACCTCATTTCCCAACGATTCCCAAAGGATTCATTCAAAGCAGTTCTAAGATTCAGTCTCTCTAAACCCCTCTTTTCCGTGAGCCTACTGTGCTATGATTGGTCAGACGGCCTTGTCTGTTGTGATTGGTCTACCGTGTACAACCTGTGTCGGAAATTATACGCCCATTGCCATAGTTCTGTATTTTGAACACCTGATAGAAAATATAAACATCTATTATTTATCATACTCACAGGTTGTGATTCAGTGGTCAGCTGGTCCAAATAAACTGGGTACTGAGTCATTTTTCAAGAGCAAGCGTTTTGTGAATCCTGCGTTGAACTCCCTGAGATTAGAGAAGCAGCCGTCAGTAAAATGACGGGAACACAAAAAAAGATTGGGTGATCCAGTGATACAGTGGAAAGTGATACAGTGGAAAAAATGTATTTTAATCATTGATTATTTGCAGCCTCATCTTTTGGAAGTGAAAATAAAACTAATTTAGTTTCACAGCATAGGACACAGCGTCTTCTTAACATGATGTCAACCACACAAACAAACTACAGTGTTTGAGGGCAGGTCAAGTTGTTCGTGTCCGGCCAATGTAGAACATAGGCATTATGCAAATGTGTTACCCCATGATGTGTAGCCATCACAGAAGTGGGATTCGAATTACCGACGACTCCTTTAGGCTGTTCAGAGATGATTCTTTCGTTTGGGAGACAATAACTTTATTTATCATGCACTTCCGGCTTTACAACTTTGAAGATCGTTTACATTCACATAAAGCTACATTACACTCTGCATGAAAGGCAATATTTGAAGGCAATATTATTCTTTGGCTGTGTGTGTGTTTATTTTATTATTATTTTTATAAAATGCATATATATCAATGATTTAACTGTATTTAATAATTGTAATTATTTTTTCTTCTATATGTGGGGACTCATTTTTTGGAGAAAAAAAATCACAAAAAAACTGATAAATTTACATACAAACAAACAGATTTACTAAAATGAATCAGACCGTCTAGCACTACATATAACCCATTAAAACATTTTTAATTGAAGGAACCGATTCATACTATATGAGGCTTTGTATGAGCAGACTTGATGCTTTGTCAGAATATGGAAAAATATTTTTTATTCTTTTATATTGTCCAGTTACAGACTTCTGAAGCATTTTGTGGTAATTTGTGGATCTGTAATTAACAGTGACACACTCTGGATGTAGAGGTCAATGGAGCGATGCTGATTGGGTGTATTACATGGATATGGAGCTGTGCTTTCTTTGACAGCAATGTGATACCTTGCTGCGACTCAGTAAAAGATTATCCCTTGAGCCGCTCCTGGTGGCTACATGTATAGATGAAATTTGACTTTACCTATTTCCTGTGTAAATTAAAGAATGAACAAGAGAGAGAAAGAAAGATGATTGTGTGATATAGATAGAGAGACTGATTCCAGTTCATTATTACCAGGTGATAATTAAATCCAACCTTCAAACTATAATAAGAAGTGAAAGAGATGGCAAGTGAGCTAATGACAAGAGTACAAAATAGTGCACGAGGGTTTCTAGAGCCTCTTTTTCGAGAGGGGTTTACAGTGCAAACAGTTAACAGCTGTTAAAAATATTATATCATATAAAATACTATCTATCTATATATCTATCTATCTATGTAGAGAATACATCTTTATTTTTGGGCGCTCCATTAGAAGCCTGCCAAGACCTCTTCGCATGGGATAAGGCAGGACCGCCTACCACGTCCTCCTTCACTTTCGTCTGAACCCCACTTCTGCGTTTCAGAGGAAATTGGTGCCAACCACTCGGCCCCAAGTCTCCCAAGTCTGTCAAGCGAAAAAAGCAAACGCTAAGCACTCACATCTGACATGTTACAGGAGGTGCTCTCATTTTTTTCCATCTCTGAGGCAACAGACTAGAGCCTCTTTTTCGAGAGGGGTTTACAGTGCAAACAGTTAACAGCTGTTAAAAATATTATATCATATAAAATACTATCTATCTATATATCTATCTATCTATGTAGAGAATACATCTTTATTTTTGGGCGCTCCATTAGAAGCCTGCCAAGACCTCTTCGCATGGGATAAGGCAGGACCGCCTACCACGTCCTCCTTCACTTTCGTCTGAACCCCACTTCTGCGTTTCAGAGGAAATAGCTGCGAACCATTCGGCCCCAAGTCTCCCAAGTGAAAAAAGCAAACGCTAAGCACTCACATCTGACATGTTACAGGATGTGCTCTAATTTTTTTCCATCTCTGAGGCAACAGACTTTAAAGGGAATCTTAGCTACCATACAACCCTTCAAAGCCTACAGCCTCTCTTTGACTACTCGAATTGAAAATAGACATTTAAAATTGGGCTCTAGCTCTTACCAAACTGGGGAAAAAACCTTCTAACCAAATAATATTTAAAAAAAAAATCATTTGAATTTTATTTGTTTGTTTGTTTGTTTTACTTACTCTTCCAAAGCTTTCAACTTTCTGGGACACAAGAAATGATTATTACATACTTTTTTAAAGTCAAACCAACAAGTATAGCAAGTGAGTTTGATTAATGCATATTTTTGGGTTCAAATAGTCCTTCACAAATAGTCCCATTTGTCCTGTTCCCAGCATGCACTGCGGCATTCATTATTAATATGTTTGCATTAGTAGTTGTTGATTGTGCTTTCACATTGAGCAAGTTCTTGTCTTGTAGTATTAGGTTCACTTCGTTCTTTGGCTCAAAATGAGTGAGAAGTGATTCATGTTATAATTCATGTCAAATATTGAGGTGACCGTTTATAAGGTATATCATAATTTTGCCTTGTTTCATGAGTATTTATATTGTGAATATTTATGAGATGATGTCAGTTATTTTAAAATAACAAGCACTTTTCTCTCTGCACTTCTTGGAGAAAACATAATATTGAATATTTAAATATGTTATGTAAATGAAGGGAACAGTTTGCATATAACTCTTTATCTTAGAACTGTTGCAAAATGGCATCACAACTTCACATTCAAGGTAAATTCAGAAAAAAAAATTAAGAATTAGAATTTAATAAAATTGAATATAATTAATTGTTATAATTAAATAAGAACTCAGAAAAGGCAGATTATTGTCTTCGTATTTTTAAAGTTACAATTACAATAATTAGTGGTGTTTTTTATTGGTATTTGTTAGCATTGTGTGTGTGTCTCAGTCAATATTACTCAATGAAATTGATCATGCTCATTTCCCCCATTTTTACTGTACATGTGTTCTTAGAATTATTTTATTTAACATTAAATTACATTTAATTACATTTGTTGTTATAATTATTCAATTTAAATTGATTTCATTAATTATTTTTAATTTAATGACATAATTCACTGAAATATTTAGTTTTTTTTTATTAAATGTTATAACTAAATAAAGAACTCTAAAAAGCCATGCGTATTATTGTCTTCATATTTTAAATGTTTTATGCACACCAAATATTTATAATGCAATCAAGTGTCAAACTAGAGCTGCTGCGAATGACCAAAGTATAACCCTGTTGTTCCTGCAGAAATTAGCATGCTGAGAGCCATAGCAGTGGTGTATAGATGTTTATAAAAGACAGGCTGGCGATATTTCAGGATTCAGTGGACACACATGGTGTTTCACAATGTTCATTCCCCAGAGGAACAAGAACTAGACTCTCCATTCCAGCATCCAAAGAATGTAAAAGAATGGCTAGCATTCCCATATTGAGATTCAGAGGGTACATCCAGGTCGCTCGACTCCCTCTAAATCGGTACAGTCTTCATAACCCGGCACTTGGACAAAACACAATAAAGCCACATTATGCGATGCACTTTCTTTAATTCATGAGAGATCCCTCATAAATCCGTTTTCAATAATGGCTCTTTTCCCCTGCCTTGTTTTCCCTATGTAAATGAGACCTCGGCGACTGACAGTAATCTTCCGTAATTTGGTTTGCACGGCTCTGTGCTAGCGCTCTGGGAGGCCCGAAAGAACACATATCATTCAGAGAGAGGTCAGACAGTGCACAAAACAAACTGACAAGGCCAAAGCTCATACACACTGCTGACTGACAGCTGAGAAGCCTGCATACTCAAAAGGCCAGCCAAGACAGCGAACAATTAAAAAAAGAAACCTGTTACGATTTTAGCGTGCGTGTCAGAAGAGCTGATGCTCATTTGAATGGACTGTCTTTGGGATTGATGGCAGGTCAAAACACCTGTTACACAGTAACGCCATTCCTGAATTTTAAGCAGATTTAAAAAAAATTAAGCTTCATGGTCATGGTACTTTTTACAATTAGGAATTTAAAATGTAAAGGCGCTTATCTAATATTATGTGATTTATTAATTGTAGACTCATAATCAAATTACTTTTTTATTTAAATGGGACATCGGATGCTCATTTTCCGCAAGATGATATGATTCTTTAGGGTCTTCATGAAATGTCTGCAACATACTTTGTTTAAAATTCCTCAATAGTCATGTAAAACACCACCCTTTTTACCTTGTCAAAATTAGCTCTGTTCACAGTGACCCGTTTAGGTGCATGTCTCTTTAAATTATAATGAGCTAATGCTCACTCCACCCCTCTCTTCTGTTTCTTTGTGTATTCAGTGGTGCGTTACCATCAAAAACAAATCTAATCCACTGCATCCTCAGTGGCTCTGACGTCGGGAGAAAATGAAGACTCTTACACCTGTTTCCGCTTCACACTGTACTGCTTCAGTGCTGCTCACACAACGCTCCTTCTTGACGCTCACGCGCTGCTCCAGCTCCCGGTGTGAATGCACTCATTTGTTAATATGCACTCTGAAAAAAAACCCCGCTGCTCATGCACTGCTTACACTTGCGGTGTGAATCCAGCCTTATGTTCACTTTTACATCCAACTACAAAACACCTGCATTGCTTACGAGAAATTGTTGTTGCTATACAGCTGGTCGAGCGCGGAGAAAGGGGTGGACAGTTTACAACTGGCTGAGCGGAGATATGCTAATACAGGACAGTCATTGGTCATGGGCAGGGCCTGAGCAGTATAATGTCATACTGCTCAGAAAATCAAAACGGCTTGATAATTGAGACTGTTTAGGTTTTTGGGGGCTTAGAAAAATGGAGTGAATGGATTTTTATCAATGTAGGGTAGTTGTGTCCACACACTGCTAAGACATATTTCTATGCAAACACCATGTAAAAGTAAATTTTATTGGTGCACATTATAAAAAGCCAATAATGTTTGTCTTTCTAAAAGAAATGCACAATATATAGGTTATTGACCAATATTAGAAATGTTTTGTAATTCATTTATTTTATTAATGGTAACTTGTGTATCAGTGTTAGTATCAGTTAGAATCACTGACATTTTTGTTAAAGCTATAAAATTATTATTGTGTTAGTTAGTGCTGGGCGGTATACCGGTTCATACCGAATACCATACCGTGATATAAATTTTTGGTCATACCGCCCAGCACTAGTGCTAGTTAAACTAAGTGAAAATGAGAAATGTTGCCTTGGCAACTAATTGAATTTTTCCATATTTAATTTTAGTTAAAGTTAATTCTATTTCAAGTAACGAATGTTTTTTATGGTTGTAGTTTTAGTCAACTATAATAAAAAATAACCCCAGTGCATATAAATTTTGGTTGATATTATTGGATATTTAGTTCATCATTCTTATTTTCCCCATTTTTATTGTACATTTTTTGTTAGAATCATTTAATTTAAAATTTAATTATACTTAATTATATTTAACATTAAAATTACTTTTACATTTAACTTAAAATTAATTAAATTAATTACATTTCATTACTTATTTCATTTGTAGTATTTTTTTTTTTTTACAAAACTGTATAGAAATTTTATATCAGCAACTTGATAGTTAGCTGCCATAATTTATATAACAATAATAATCTGTATTGGGTAGAATTTTAATATTGTGCATTCCTGCTTGGTACTTGGACATTATACCATGATACTAAATGATTATCATCTTTCTAATATTTGTCCCAAAAACATGGTGCTTCCACAAAAGTACTTTTGTTCTTGTTATTAGTTTAAGCTGTATCGACCATTACAGATCAGGCTTTCAGCACTGTTTGCCTTCCAGCAGAAACTCACATCCCTGCCTGTAATAGTCCCACTGCGGTCCTGTCAGACTGAGAGATGATTGGCTGTAGAGCTTCAAGACGAATGAGGGGGAGAGTGACAGGTGGTGGAAGACAGACTTCAACTCCTTTAAAGAGGAAGATGTGGACAGAGGAGATTGTAAAGGTCTTTCATTTGGACTGTTTTGAAACATGCTTCATTGGATTCTTCGCTGAAAGTAATGGAAGGAGAGGAACTAGGCACTTTTGAGTTGAAAAGCTACCATTACTTACAGAAAAAAAGAATTACTCTTACAAAATGTCCAAATCTGAAATTAAATAACTGGAGAAGACATATAATCATTTTAGCATTCAGTATCACTTCAGTTTCAAGAATGAAATGGTACATTAACACTAAATCAAATGTGGCAGTCTAAATAAAAATTTTAAATGATTCGTTCAAATTAAGTCCGTTGCCTAAACTGGAAATGTTTCCTGAGATGTCTTGATCATTTGTTGGACTCCATTTAAAATCAAGGATCGGGGGACTGAGGAGCTTGGTTTGGGCTGAGCCACATCTGTCGGGTCAGCAGGTCCATCGCAGCTCTTTTTTTCAGTCTGTCTTGAAAAACATGAGGCATGAAAGCTGCACGTCAAAGAAACAGATTTTCCCGGAGGTGTCAAATGTCTTTAAGGTAGTGCTGTACTGTCTTCACATTTTGAGCCATGCCAGATGCTTGGGTGCAAAACCCACTTTATAGCGTATAGCTATAGTCTCGACAAGTAGAATACAACCAGGGCTGGACTGGGATAGAAAATCAGCCCTGGCAATTTTTGGTCCAAACAGCCCACCACTACGATCAGAATCAGCCCAGTCGAACAGCACCCATATACAGTGGGTACGGAAAGTATTCAGACCCCCTTAAATTTTTCACTCTTTGTTATATTGCAGCCATTTGCTAAAATCATTTAAGTTAATTTTTTTTCCTCATTAATGTACACACAGCACCCCATATTGACAGAAAAACACAAAAAAAAATTAACTTAAATGATTTTAGCAAATGGCTGCAATTATAACAAAGAGTGAAAAATTTAAGGGGGTCTGAATACTTTCCGTACCCACTGTATATGTATACATTGTTGTTCAAAATACACACACACACACACACACATGTGTGCACACACACTTTTAAACCCCATAAACGTAGGGAATACCAGGTACACACTAACACTGTGTGTGTTTATGTGTGTGTATACATTCTGTGTATACCAGTTTAAGTGGATCAGTGCGCTCACACGCTCTTGACTTGCTGTTAATAGTTAGACAAAGTTATGAATGTTTGAGGAAACTAACCAGTAGGCGATCTACAAAAATTAGAGGTACACCGATCTTGATTTTTCATGGACTATTCCGATTGTCGGCTGATTCTGATACCGATTGCTGATTTTTTTTTCTTTAAGGAAGAGACAAGAAAGAATGAAAGAGTACATGAGCAAGCTGTTGATTTGCTCTATTACAGGCTGAACTGGCCTAAAATAACAAAAGCTGCACTGCACTTCTTTAATTTGTATTATACGGAGGTAAGATGAAAAGAAAATGCCATTGAAACTTTTCTGAAGACAGTCAGTTCCCTTCAGAGATACATTCTTATAAACCTCCACCCCAAATTCAATGTTTAGAATTTTCTTCCAATATTTCGAGCATCACGAACAGTGAGCTTGCTCTACATGTACAGTATTTTCTCTGCTGATGTGTCTGTCTGTAAGAATATACTTTTAACTTGAATACATCTTATATGAACTGATCCTAATTTACTGTATTTACAGATGTCACTTTTTAAGGTGAATTTGCTTAATGAAATCACAACATATAGAATGTAGAAAAGAAATTAAGAAATTATTGGTAAAAATTATTAATTGTAATTATTTTCCCAGTTACGCTACAGTTTAAAAGTTTAGGGTTGGTAAGATTTTTAAATGTTTTTAAAAGAAGTCTCTTCTACTCACTAAGACTGCATTTATTTGATCAAAAATGCAGCAAAAATTGTGAAATATGATTACAATTTAAAATAGCTGTTTTCTCTTTTTAATATGTGTTAAAATGTAATTTATTCCTGTGATGGAAAAGCTGAATTTTAGTAGCCGTTACTCCAGTCTTCAGTGTCACAATTTCTTGAAAAAAAGTACTTTTGAATTGTAGTGTATATTTCAACAACAGATACCTCTAAATATGGATTGTGAATTTTTTTTGGAAGGGGATTTTTTATCTTTTTGTTCTGATTTGCACAGGTGTTAATGAAGCACCTAAGGGCATGACAGAGCGGAGAGTATTTGTTTGCATGTGTGTAGTTCTGGGGTTGTCTATGTAGTCAGGATCAGACAGATAATGTCACCATCCACTGGTGGGCCTGTTGGCAGATATGTTCTCCTGAGCTGCTGGGTTTGATGGATCCTCGATCGCTCTCTCTCAGCTCTGTACTCATTAGGCTGAGGCTTTATGAATAGACGTCGGCTGATTTATGCATGTCGGGTTCATTAATTATGCCATGTGTCATTCAAGCCGATTAGTTATTTGTAACTTTTCCAATGGGTTGTCAATTTGAAAACTAAGAACAGTTGAATATTTATTAATGGAACAATTCACCCAAAAATAAAAACTCTGTCATCAATTACGCACATTCATGTCATTCCAAAATTCTAAGACATCATCTCTTCTGTGGAACATAGTATTTTTATACATCAATGTTAACCAAAATCGTTTGGTACCAACATTCAGGATGAGTAAATGATGACAGAATTTTCATTTTTGAGTGAATTATCCCTTTAAATCCTGTGAAAACATCTGATGCAGAGTCTGTGGTGTGCATATTCAAATAGGTGTCAGAGATCAAGTTTTAAATCATTCATATTCATGAAATAAGTACTTGAGCAATGATCCAGATGAGACTAATCATTTGGAGATAATGACGGTGACAGTGAGGAAACTCTAAAAGGCCAACTGACAGAGTTCTGCAGGAGAAACAACAATGGGTTGTCACTTACCCTATTAATTTACTCAAGGAATAATCAAGGTATTTACATAGTAATTTATGCTAATTGGTTCTTGTGAAAATTGTTTAGCTCAAGCTTGTGGACCGGTATAGAAGCACTTTGGCTGGACATGAAGGGGTTTATTCTTGGCAGACGGTTTCTTGCCAAAGTGACTTTGAGAAAAGAAAGTTCGGATTACATAAGTGGCTATTACCAAAGCAGGTAGCTAAGGTTAAATGGCTGAATCCCACGAAAGAATGAGAAGGTAATGCAATTACAAACAAAGTGCTGATTCAGTCACAGTGCTAGATACAAGTCAAGTATTGCCTTGGTTGAAAAAAAGTGCAGTGCAAATGAAGTCTGTGTGTTAGTTTTGTGAAGTAAGAGATGTTAGTTATGCAAGTAGAAATAATCAAATTGTTATTCTCCAAGCTAATACGTTTAAATTAATGATGCATTACTGCATACAAACTCTTTTGCTGTGATAGTTCTGTTCCTAGATCGATTACTATCTAGACTGATTACAATCTCAGAATAAGTTTTGTTACACAGATATTGTCAGAAAATGTGAGAAAAAATTCATGTGAGAGGAGGTAATTTATATTTTTGGGAAATATAAGTTTATCCAAAGTGTGAATGACAGCTTTATTTAGGGTACATTTGCAGCCCTATTATTTGCAACCCTGTAATCCAGCTGTTTTTCAGGTGCAATTTATTAATGTCATTTATGTATTTATTTACATTTTATATATTTCTATATTATTTATATCAATGCATAAACTAGATGAGACTTGATAAGACTTTTTAATATATTTTAAATGTATTGGGACTTTTTGAGTTTTTTTTATAAATCATATGATATTTTAAATTATAATATAAATATTATAGTATTGATTGCTTATAACCAAATGTATAAGATGATGAGATGAGACGTAATAAAACTTTTGTAAAGTTTTTATTTTTAAAAATACATTGAGACTGATATGACAAAATGCATAAAATTAATGAGACTTGTTAACACTTTTTAAATATTTGTATTATTATTTAAAAATTGCATTGAGACTTTGATATGACATTTTTATTTTATTTTATTTTATTAATTTAATCAATATTTTTTGTCAGTCCCTATTGAGTACCCTATTTCTGATGATGGCCAGAGTCCATCTCTGCTTAAAGGGGTCATATGATGCGATTTCAAGTTTTCCTTTCTCTTCGGAGTGTTACAAGCTGTTTGTGAATAGATAAGATCCCTAAAGTTGCAAAGACTAAAGTCTCAAACCCAAAGAGATATTCTTTATAAAAGTTAAGACTCATCCACGCCCTCCTAAAACGCCTCGTTTAAGCGCCCCCACATGTCTACGTCACTATGTGGGAAGATTTGCATAACGCCGCCAAAATGTTTACGCAAAGAAAGAAGGCATAACTTTATTGTTGCTGAGCGAAACCGGAGTTTTTGGCTTGTGACGTCGGAGCCTGCACTGTTATCCCCGCCTACTGGAAACTTTTTCAGACTTCTGATTGGCCAACATGGCTTTACGGTTGAGATTATATCGCCACCTGTTGGTTTGACATGCTCTTGACAGCGAATTATAGCATGCGTTTTCATGTGGGCGGAGATTTTTTTTAAAAACGGAAGAAGGAAAAACTCTAAAAATACCCGTGTACGTGTGGACATGGCCTAATAATCAGTGGTTAAGTTGTATTTACAACAATAATGTACAGTATGTGGAAAATAATGTGTTTTTTAACCTTAGTTAAACCGCATAAACACATTTCATTACATCAAATACACAAAATAATGTTCTTTTTTTAGCAACGTCATATGACCCCTTTAATTTACTGATGATTTACACATTTAAATACTGAACATTGTGAAAGCAAAAAAGCTGCATACCTTTGCTACATTTCACTGACCATGTCACATATCCATGGACTACATTTATATTTTATTTAGCCAAACTGGGCATCATACTACCTAGCCTGCAGCTAATCTGTGGGATATTTGCCGGCCTGACAATGAAGAATTGCCTCTGAGGAGCTAGCGATAAGCCACACGATTAGATATCTGATCTGCATGCTCATTACATGTCGAGGGATTGCTTCCTTAACGAGATTAAAACAATGAATATGCATTACACAGCCCTGAGCACCATTCATAAAAATGCATCCCAGTGTTAAACGTTTATTTTAATAACCTTTACCTCAACCCCCAAATGACAACAGCACACCAAAACCCAACACAACACACCTGTTGTTTGTTAGATGTGACAAAATTCCAAATGAATTGCCCTCTGGTCCAACACGTATGCAATCAATATCACGCCGGCCATATGAATTAGCAATTATGCCTGAACTTTTTGCTCGGGGGCTCTGTGGCATGGCATTTGAAAAACAAAATGATTAAACATTGCTTTTTTTTCTCTCCCAGTATAGACTTTATTTTCATTTTGTTTAATCATTTTATTGAATGTAAAGCATGGCTGATTTTTTTTAAAGTGGGAGGTATCAGACTGCTCTCATACAAGAGAAACTAATTACAAAACAATATACAAAAGCACTCATAGAAAATGAAAATCTGTGGGGCTTCAGGATATGAAATCTGATGATTGTTTATCTGTGACTTCTGTCAATGTCTACCTTTTTTTGGTATTTATTACTTCCTGTTTAAGCAGGAAGTCACTCTCAGATCAGGAAATACATGTGCAAGACTTGCTCAGCTCTTCCTCACAATTTTACAATGATGCTATTCAAAGTCATCTTGTTTTCTTTCAAGTACATATTTTAAGTTTTTAATTTTAAAATATCATTATGTAACCTACGTGTTCTACAGATCTGTGTACAAGTGTTATGATACTGATTTTGATCGTATTGACAGGGCTCAACGCTAAGGACATTTTCTACTTGCCCGGTTTGTCCAGTGGTTTCAATTTTTTACTTGCCCTGGCAAAATTTTCACAGGCCTTGCCACAATCAAT
>NW_015646352.1:1353640-1355693 GCF_001515625.1 Sinocyclocheilus rhinocerous | reverse complement strand
ATGTAACCTTTTCACGATGATAATATTTATTTATTTATTTATTTTTTTTTTAAACCCACATAGTATGCTGAAATACTTCTGCGGCCGCCTCATCTACCTCAGCCATACTGATCAGGACCTGTCCCGGTGACCCTGATAGCACCTGACCTGCCTTCCGTTTCCACTATACTCCTTCCGTTTCCACTATACTCTCTCTCACACATACATACATTCTTCTCTTACATACACATATTTTCTTCAGACATACATACATTCTGTATATATGTATGTGAAAGGAGAATGTATGTGTGTGTGAGAATGTAAGTGTGTGAAAGCAAGAATATATGTATGTGAAAGGATAATGTAAATGTGTGAAAGCAAGAATATATGTATGTGAAAGGAGAATGTATGTGTGTGTGAAAGCAAAAATATATTTATGTGAAAGGAGAATGTATGTGTGTGTGAGAGTAGAAATGTATGCATGTGTAAGGAGAATGTAAGTGTGTGAGAGTGCCAGAATTAATTATGGCTTGTACGGCCCCTCATACGTTTCTTCTACAAAATGGTTTGTGCATATAGTAGATTATTTGTTTTCCACATTCTTGATTGTAAGCTTCAGATTTAAGTCCTAAAAATCCAAGAGAATGTATTCCTTGTCTGGGTTAATCTAGCCTGAGGTATATGTACGTTATCCTGTCTGCGCTTATAAGTGTGATGGAGACTGTTATGGCTTCTTCACGTCAAAGCAGATTAGCTAGTCACTGCAGCTGTATCAGTCTTATCTTAACTGTCTCCTAACTTGACATCTTTATGATGCCTTGTCTCGGTTTAGCATACCTGCTCTTTATCTTGGATTTATATATTGCTATGGAGTAACGAAATACATAAAGATAGTATAAATTTGCCGGTAACATTGTGTGAAAGCAAGAATATATGTATGTGAAAGGATAATGTAAATGTGTGAAAGCAAGAATATATGTATGTGAAAGGAGAATGTATGTGTGTGTGAAAGCAAAAATATATTTATGTGAAAGGAGAATGTATGTGTGTGTGAGAGTAGAAATGTATGCATGTGTAAGGAGAATGTAAGTGTGTGAGAGTGCCAGAATTAATTATGGCTTGTACGGCCCCTCATACGTTTCTTCTACAAAATGGTTTGTGCATATAGTAGATTATTTGTTTTCCACATTCTTGATTGTAAGCTTCAGATTTAAGTCCTAAAAATCCAAGAGAATGTATTCCTTGTCTGGGTTAATCTAGCCTGAGGTATATGTACGTTATCCTGTCTGCGCTTATAAGTGTGATGGAGACTGTTATGGCTTCTTCACGTCAAAGCAGATTAGCTAGTCACTGCAGCTGTATCAGTCTTATCTTAACTGTCTCCTAACTTGACATCTTTATGATGCCTTGTCTCGGTTTAGCATACCTGCTCTTTATCTTGGATTTATATATTGCTATGGAGTAACGAAATACATAAAGATAGTATAAATTTGCCGGTAACATGCAACACTTGAGTTTGTCTTTATTGTTGCTGTGTTTTCATTAAAAAATTAAAAAATAAATAAATAAAACAATGAACCACAAACTATAGCATTTGTTTTAAAAGAGGGAAAAGATCCTATTTATTTGGGTTACAATGCAAGTAGGCTATATCCGTCTTATTCATTTTGTTAATAAAAGTAAGATGTTTAATAGGCCTATAGGTTATGCGAATTTGCCATTGTACTATTTTATGGCTGATGTGTTTTAATTAATAGGCTAATAATGAACCACAAACTACGATCGTTTTAAAGAAAGGGGAAATCCAAAGACCGTTTATGTCAGACTTTGTTCCATGTCTCGTGTTGTGTTTTCCTCCCCATGTGCTCCAAGTTAATGTTTATGCCCATATTTGGTTTTTCCTGTTCCTATTCCCATTTAGTTCTATTGATCCCAGGTGTGTCCCATTAGTTTCTGTTTATATAAGGTGTGTTTTGCCCCTTGTTTCCTGTCCGCTGTCGAATGTCATTTCGTGTCCTCAGTGTATCCCGTGTCTCTGTATTCCCAGCTTTTGTTTATTAAATCTTTGAAATTT
>NW_015646352.1:1351082-1353526 GCF_001515625.1 Sinocyclocheilus rhinocerous | reverse complement strand
GTGTGTGTGTGTGTGTGTGTGTGTGTGTGTGTGTGTGTGTCGTGACAGTTTATTTATTTGTGTTACAATGCAGGTAAAACATATTTCCCTTATTCATATTGTTAATATAAGTTCAAAGTTTAATATAAGTGAATTTGTCATTATTATAATAATAATAATAATAATAATAATGAGCCAAACTAAGTATTCGTTTGAAGTAAGGGGAAAATCCAAAAACCTTTTATTTATTTGTTACAACACGGGTATGTCTTATTCGTTCTGTTATTAAAAGTTTTATGTTTAATATTGTCATTGTAGTAGGCTATTGCTGATGTTGTGTGTGGGATTTTTTTTTTTTTCATTAAGAGTAATACTGAATCAACCTTAAGCATTATTTTTGTTCCAAGAATAGGAAACCTCTAACGTTAAAGATCAAAATAAGTGCTGCAGATGCGAGAATGCGAGATTGGTTGCTGCTGAGGTAAATAGACGCTCTCAATCTTTCTCTGCTGTATCTTTGCAATGGCTGTAGAAATGGTCGTTAATTCTTGATTTGGGTATGGCACAGACATGTTACAGGTAATAATATGATCAAAAAGTCATGGCAACAAACGACTTCCTAAGTCAGTTTAAGTTGAAACGACTTTCACAATCAATTTGATTCAACTTAATTCATGTTTTACTGTTGCTTATTGTCATTGTAGACTTAGGCTTCTTTTTTCTATGAATTTTAATAAATATAGTTTTATTTATTTTTTGTTACAAAAAGTTTTTCTTGGGCTACATGCCAGGGGGTGCTGCAGCACCCCTACTTCCCGCGGTAATGGATGATCATCATAACGCTTGAGAGTCTGATTCATTTGACTAAATTTGTTTGAACAGTTCATTTAAAAGAACAGTTCACTGATCAAATAATAGGATTGACTGATTGATTTTTATTGTGTCGTCTTTTGTGAAGCAAAATATTTACCTAAATACTGTTGTTACTTTTTTGCTTATAAATTAGTTTGCTTTTCTATTTTTGCTGTTGCACAATTAAGTTCATTTTAATGCTGTTGTGCTAATTTAGATGCCCATGAATGTGTGGTTTTGTTTTCTGTCATTTCTGTCAAAATGCTGCATTGCAGTATTTTTCATCATATTTTGTCATAATCATAGCATTTGAGTTCACTGATCAAATAAATGATTCACTGATTAATTTTAACACTGTATCTTCTATTTTGAAGCAAAATACAGTATTTAGCTAAATGCTGTTATTTGTTCCTTTTTTGTTTTTATTGTTTTTAATTTTGTGCTAAATTAAATTTATTTTAATTCTGTCATGCCAACTCAGATGTTTTTATGCCAGATAAATGGTCTAATTAAATTAAATAGTTTTGTCTAATATTATGCATTTATAAAGATATTACCTCCTTAAACAACTTCAGTGTAGTTATCAACCTTTTTGAAATGGTAGCTTGAATGTACTTCTGTGGAATTGCATGTAGTTTAGCCAAATTTAGTCCAAATTAAGCAAAATACAATCTTGTATGATCAGATTCTGAGAAATCTGGTATCAAAGCCATCTAGATTCAGTCCAAAATCCTTAAAACCATTTTTCTCGGATTCAGTGTTGGTTGTTTAGTTGTTTGGTGACAACTAAATGAAAAAATAAATGAATATATGCCTTGAAATTTGATCCATTAGTTTTGTTTTCCGTCATTCTTTTGTTTACCTGATGCTTTCACAAAGTGAAATCTCCCACTGCCAGGGTTTCATTGTCCTCAACTTCTGAATGACATTTTTGTGGGACATAAGGGTTCACTGGGGTTTTCATTAATCCTCCATCTTAATTGCTTGACTCGGTTACCTCATGTGTCACTTCCTATTAGCAGCGTTTGGATGTGTAATGTGCAGAAGACAAGACAATTACAGAGAGATGGCTTGGGTAGTGCACAACATAGAGGAAAGTTTATTTGCATCTGTATAGAGCCTGGGTGCCATAGAGCTACAAAGTGTCACGTCTGAACGCACTGCTAATGCGTTTAGCTTGAGTTAGACATGCAAGCTGTATTTTGCCTAGCTAACCTCCGTGAAAGTAGTTGTG
This sequence comes from Sinocyclocheilus rhinocerous, assembly GCF_001515625.1. NCBI lineage: Eukaryota > Metazoa > Chordata > Actinopteri > Cypriniformes > Cyprinidae > Sinocyclocheilus > Sinocyclocheilus rhinocerous. Next base: position 1,351,461 of record NW_015646352.1, on the reverse strand, counting down.
AACAAACAAAAAAGTGAATGGTGAATATATATATATGTATATTAGGGGTGGAACGATACATGTATTCGTACTGAACCGTCACGGTACAGATATCTCGGTTCGGTGCATGAGGCCTTACAACAAATAGCAGCAATGCAACGCTGTTTGATAACCGGCTGCCAGCAGAAGAACAGCGAATGCCATGAGTTGCGCACTTGAAAACAAAGCCCAAATATTCCATAATATTTCCATATTTGCGATGTAACGTATCTGAATACTAAACTATTATTTATTATGTAAATTATAGGCTTTGTACATTAGTCATGTTCCAACGGTGACACAGAGGCAGGCGCGCTGATGTTTGGTTCACTGTATTTTATTTTGATAAAGTACCAACTGT
>NW_015646352.1:1340238-1350867 GCF_001515625.1 Sinocyclocheilus rhinocerous | reverse complement strand
AACCAACCACGTTCATATTCACGTGATTTTTGCACAACTCGTCAGTGAACAACGGCTATGTGTAGTTAATACTGCTCAATGTGAAAGCCCGCACGTAATGGAGATTTACCACTGATTCAATAGTGTGTTATTGTATATATATATATATATATATATATATATATACAATAACACACTATTTTATATAAAATGAAAATGATAAATATATTTCATATTGTATATTCAACTTTTATATAATATTTTATGTTATATATTAAAACAATAAATATTTTGAGTTTGTTTGTATGTGTTTTGTTCATTTGTTTTATTTTATTATTATTATTATCAGTTGTTCCATTTCTTTTTATTTGGATTCTTCCTATTTTTCTTGTTTTGTGAAAAAAGTCGAAAACGTACATTTGGACCAGAAAAACAATCCTGATTTTTAAAGTTCACTTCATCTTCACAGAGGGCCTATTCCAAGAAGATAACACACAATTTGAAGCTTTGAACAGTATTATTAAAGAGACTAATGTAATGAACATTTTGATGCTCAGAACAGGATATCACATTTCTCAAATCAAATCTCTCTCTGTCACAAGATTTATTTTGGAAGCTCGTGAACAAACAAACTTCTTGGCACGGCAACATTTTCTGAAGAGTTTATTGGAAGTGCATTTGTTATTATTCATCACTTTGACCGGGTCTTGCCTCCACCCATGTCCAAATCAAGATAACATGAACTCCAGTGTATTCTTATATTGCAGATGTGCCAAAAGTCCTTTGGAGGAACTTTGTCGTAAGTCTTCAAGCCTGCTGAGGTCAGCAGGTCTATTTCCCTGCCAAATAGGTCTATTCCCTGGGCTGGCGGGAGGTCGGAAACTAATTACAGAGCACAGGGCAGGGAAAAGTCAACTCATTTTCTTCCACCTCCTTATTGGTGGTTGCACTTCAGCGTGTTGGTATAGCAACAGACACTGACGGATACACTTTGGTCATAATGGATTTGTCAAATAAAGCTTGTTGCACTTCATACAATACCTCTTCCTGTCAACTCACACACAAAATACACGCATTTAGGTGGCTGCAACCCACAATACGATAACATAAGCTTGGAATATGTCTCCAAGCCTAATAGACCAATTATGTTATGTAACACAGTGACATGTGCATAAATGTGCCAACCAGAAATTGGTGACTTTTAAATGTCTATAGATTTTAAGGTGGCAGCTGCCCAATTAGTAACTGATCATTCTCTGAATTTGTGCCATCTGGACACATGATTACGATGCACAAATGAGAACCAAGGCTCATGTTGCTAAGCTACATGGCAACATCTGCAGTTATTCCAATTTTTTGTTTGTCTAATTGAATTCAGTTTAAGTCCAAGAGCTAATGAGTGTAGGAACAATGGCTGGAAATCAAGTGATACATGCTGGCATGTCGGGTTCGAATAATAAGGTGTAATTGGAAGGAGCGATGATAATGGATCTGGCTTTTCAGAACCTATTAAAGCTTTATCCAGCTCCTAAACATATTAGCATCCGTGTTTTGTTTAATTACACATCTGTTGAAATTTATTTCAACCACAACAAGAGTAAACCAACATCATTGTCTATCATAATTAAGTTTAAGGGTCCTAAGAAGATTTCGATTTGAGTACAAATGGAATCTGAAATTAATTTGTATTTATTGTTTATTCTATAAATGGGTGCCATTTGTGTCCTTCTTCATATATGTAGCATCATCATGCATGTACCGTCTTATCATTGCATTTCGTTGCCTTGTACCTTGCATGTGCAATGACAATAAAGTTGAATCTAATCTAATCTAATCACAGTTTTATCACATTATGCACATTTTAACACCATTCTTCAAAGACAAGCTAATAACTACTCTTTAAATGGCTTTTTCACATGTTTTATTTTTGCCAGTATTTGTTCAATTATTTCAATTAATTTATTAAATCACCTTTACAGTCTAGAAAAACACTCATTTCATAGAATGACTCTTATGCTGCAATCTTTTCATTCATCCAAAGAACATTTTTAACAAGCAGTGCTTCAAAAAGCAAACGGAGAGAAAAGTTTTACTTCTTAGTGTTTTTAAGTGACTAGCAATCTGACAAACTTTGACACACTGTGGTTAAAGTAGTTGTTGGTTAGTGCTAATGTTTTAGCCAGCTTTATGAAATGCTTCTTTAATTCTTAGGTTTTTTTCCCTTTGCCTGCAGGAGTGAGAGAGAATTTGAGTGTGGACAGTCATATCTCTGCACACTTATATCTGAAACCATTGATTAATGAAGTTAAGCGAAGCACTTTCTGGCACAAATTATCTGGAGAAGTGGTAGCTTTATGTGAATACTCAGATGATGATTTTACTGCTCTGTTGTTGCTCTTCCAAATTTTAGGAGACTTAATGGAGTTATTTGAAAATGTCAGTTATGAAACATTGCAGTATTTACTTTGTCTCAGATGTTTCTTACAATTGCTTTGGAAAAATATAAGTAAAAACAAAGGGCTAACACACAATATGAGTGCAGTATAGAATTATAAAATGATTATGGATAGCATAGCTCAGATAATTCGATCTTGAAAGAGTTTGACGCCAAAATAGTTGTTTAGTTAAGAGAGGTAAATCGCTTTTATTCTGTTGCATATGCAATCTTGAAATGGCAAATAGCAAAAGTTTTCAGCCTTGAACATTTTTAAAGGGATAGTTCACCCAAAAATTTTAATTTGCTGAAAATGTACTCACCCTCAGGCTATCCAAGATGTAGATGCATTTGTTTCTTCATCAGAACAAAAATTGGAAAAATTTAGCATTACATCACTTGCTCACCAATGGATCCCCTGCAGTGAATGGGTGCCGTCAGAATGAGAGTCCAGACAGCTGATAAAAACATCACAATAATCCACAAGTAATCCACACGACTCCGTGCCTTCAGTTAACATCTTGTGAAGTGAAAAGCTGCATGATTGTAATAAGAAAAAAATCCATCATTAAGATGTTTTCAACATCAAACCGTTGCTTCCGGCTAAATATTATTTATTATATATTATTGCTTTCTCCAGTGAAAAAGCAGTCTCGTCCGAATCAGGAGAGAAATATGCATAGATCAACCATCGTTTACAAGCGAAAACCCAAAATAATTCTAATCAAATATGTTGGTGTATTTTGATGAAAGAGGACAGCAGGGGATGGACTTTTTTAGTGAAAGAAGCTTTTATTATGGATTATGGCTTCATATTTTGGCCAGGAGCAGTGGTTTAAACTAAAGTTAAAACATCTTAATGATGGATTTGTTTCTTGCAAACACATCTTTTCGCTTCACAAAACGTTAATTATATGGACTGGAGTCTTGTGGATTATTGATGTTTTTATCAGATGTTCAAATTATCATTTCGACGGCACCCATTCACTGCAGAAGATCCTGTTAAGCTCCATTTAAGACCTTTTTATTCTCTCTTTTTATATACAACATTTGTAACGGGCATTAAATAACCACATTAAATAAACAAATGACACATAAATAATGTTTTTAATCTTCATTTTACAAAATAGAAACTTCTGTAAAGGCAAAAATGATTTCTGAATATATGAATGCTGAATCTATTTCATAAGAGGTCATTTGAAACTTATACATTACATTAAAAAGTTATAGAAAATTTAAAGAAGTTTCTGTGTGGGATAGATATTATGAATGCCAGTGAGTTGTGACATTTTCCCGATGCCTGCCGGCTGTCGGCCTCACCTCTCTCCTTCATCAGAGTGACAGAAGGAACGACTGAGAATTTTATACGGAGACTTTTGACCAAAACAACCCTTCGGCCTCGATTGAAAGGTTATTATAGAGAAAATGAGAATAAAAAATAAAAAAAACATTTGTTATATAAATGTTCTGTTTTATAAGGCAGCCCTATACAGTGTGAGAAAGATAGAGAGAGGGAGAAAGAGAGAGAGCGAAGCTGAATGTTATCTCATTTTCTCCTGTCTTGCGTTTCCCGGGATTACATTAAAGCCTGGATGGGGATCCAGTAAGAGTTAGTTATTATTAGCTCTGTTCCCTCTTGCGTTTTAGCAATATTATCCTAAACACAGTCAACCCTTCTCCCACTGTAAACGCCGCAACAAAGGGCTCCCAACCCTGGATGATATTATGAGCTCTTTTGATGTTGCAGTCTTGAACCTGATAAAAAGGGACGATCGAGCTTTGTTTTCGTTCGTTTGATCTGAATCATTGGTGTGTTGCTTGGCATCCCTTTCATGTCAGAATTATTAATTGTCTTCACCTGTATGAAAATTATCTTTCGCTGTTGTTGTGTTTTTATTCAGAACTTCACATCAGCATCACGTGGCTCCATTAAAATGGAATGTTGAAAAGGGGGTTTGATCTGTCATGCATTGCACAGTTGTACGGGAGACCAGGGGCTAGTCATGCAGAGAAGTTCTATCATTTACAAGATATATATTTTAGTATCTATAAGATTCAGTATGTATATTCAGTGTAGTTTGGTAGTTTGAAATTATGCTGGATAGTGCCCAATTCATCATGACTCTGTCTTTATTTTTAGTGTTTCTTACAGTGCGACTCTGTGCTATCGATTTATCCTTATCTCCATTTTGAAAGTCGCATAAGTCATTAACCAGCAAAGTTAAAGAGAACAGCATTCTCATTAAACTTTTCTCTGCTTTTAAACAATTCCAGATCTGTTGCTGATTAAGTGAGCCTTTGTGTAATGGACTTGAAAGAACGGTGGACTACTTGTGCTATTGTGAAATCACGCACCTTTCAGCAGATCCATACTGAAGATTGTGAATTAGTGAACAATAGCCTATAGGGATTTACAGAGACTTCTTACTGAGCATGGCCAATTAAAAATAATGTGTGCCTGAAAGACAGCAAAAAATGATTTATACATTTTAATAGTGCCAAACTGTATGAAAATATGTTTTTTTATAAAAAATATTTATAAAACTGTAACCCAGACAGCTTCCAATTAAATAAAGTATTTTGTTTCTAAAGGAAGTTACGGGGCTGACCAAATACTTTGAGGTTGTCTATTAGTTTCAGCTTGTATTAGTGCCTTGCTAATGTTATTAATTAGAGTATTTTTAAAATTTTTAATTCCTCTGGCCAGTTCACACCAAGGACAATAACTACTGTATAACGATAAATACAAACTTTTGATAATCATTCTATTTCTAATAAAATAGTGAAGTCCACACCAAAACTATTATGATAACAACACGGGAGCAATATTATTGGAATCACTTTCAGAATGATTTTTTGCTGGTGATAAATGATAAAAAACATTCACAGGCAAACAGAATCCATTAAAGAGTTCAAATATTTAAAGCAGCAGATGACAAAACTGCAGCACAAACTTATAATAAACAGAATATCATCGTCTGTTGGTGTGAATGCTAATATAATTATCTTTATTATAGTTATCATTCTTGGTGTGAATGAGTCTTTAGAACAAAAAAATTTCAAAACCTATATTTCCCATGTGAGCTTCTACAAAATAGGCTAAAATTGTTCGTTGTTAAAATGGTCACATTGGCTTTTGAGCATGATTGGACAATTATTTTTTATTAATTTATATCATGTGTGTTTTTAAAAAAAAACTCTTTACTAAAAGTCTTTAAGACTGAAAACATCAGATTTTAGATGATGTGAAAATAAATTGTGCAAAAGCCTTGGAAGTGTGACTCTGAGTTGATAGCTGTGACTGACACCTCTCTGAGCACAACTCAATTACTTCCACCGCACCGTGCTCGTTTCGCCAGCAGCTGATGGACACGTCCTGTGGGAACTGTGGTCATGGGCAGCACAGGCTACAATGGTCCGGACAAGGTCAAGATTACCGATGATTCAGAACTAAAGGCAACACAAAAGGGCCAGTAATGTACTAGGACTGTTGAAGGATTATTCTGAAAGGAGGTTATTGGGTGATAAGTAGCAATGACTCTGAAAGAAGCGGTGTAGATTGGAGAACTTCAGTACATGCTTGCCAGGCTCTGGACGGCTGGTAATTGCTGTTTGCCAAATGAGTGGCACTTCCAGAAAACTCAATATTTTTCATTGCCACTCTCTATCTACTCTCAGTTCTCTCTGTGTGTGTGTAGTAGAGAAGAGGTCAAGGTTTGGCTGCATGCTTAATGGTCCGGTTAGTCCATGCTGGTAGGTTGGTTAATGATATGTGACCCTGGACCACAAAACCAGTCATAAGGGTCAATTTTTCGAAATGGAGATTTATACATCATCTGAAAGCTGAATAAATAAGCTTTCCATTGATGTATGGTTAGTTAGGATATGACAGTATTTGGCAGAGATACAACTATTTGAAAATCTGGAATCTGAGGGTGCAAAAAAAATCTAAATATTGAGAAAATCGCCTTTAAAGTTGTCCAGATGAAGTTCTTAGCAATGCATATTACTAATCATAAATTAAGTTTTAATATATTTACAGTAGGAAATGTACAAAATAGCTTCATGGAACATGATCTTTACTTAATATCCTATAATATATAAATAAATAAAAAATATTATGATTTTTGGCATAAAAGACAATGTATTTTTGGCTATTGCTACAAATATACCCCAGCGACTTAAGACTGGTTTTGTGCTCCAGGGTCACATATTACTCTTATATTTGTTTTCAAAGCATACACAACTTCCATAATGAACATGTTTTTAATTGATTCAAATAATTTTGATATTTTTAGGAGGCATAAAGACAAAATTTTAGGCTAATCTGTTGTGTACCTATGATTTAAAAAAAAAATCCAATTCATACATAAGATGACTTATATACACATATAATGAATTTTAAACATATATAGATTTTAAATTATGAAAGTTATTCCTCCTAAAAATATCAAAATGTTTGGGTGATACAACTGTCCTGATACAATGATAAAGAAAAAAATGCAATTCATACGTAAAAGGACTTGAATATATATCTTTAATGATGAATATAATTTTCTGGGAGCATAAAGTCTACATTTTACAGTAAGGCAATACAAGTGGCTTCATACAAGAAATTTTTTAAATTTATTCATAAAATGACTTGAATACACATCTTACATGATGAACATGATTTTAATTTCTGAATTTAAAATTAATTTTAATATTTTGGCATAAAGTCAAAATTTTAAGGTGATACAAATTCCTGATACTATAGCTAATGAAGAAAAACCTCATTAGAGAATGGAAATTCATAAAAGGCAAACCTTAATGAGATTGACATGATTTTTTATTATTATTTCAAATTCCAAAACAAAATAATAAATATAAAATATAACAACCCCCTGTAAAAAAAAAAAAAAAGTGATGAAATTTACTGTATGAATTAGTAACTTGTAATATTTGTGTAAAAAAAAAAAATCTACATTGAAAAAATGTGGGGGAAAAAAATGTAACATGCAAAAATCATAATTTAATTTGATTTTTTTTTTTTTACTGGATAGTTACACCTTGACATTTTTTTATTATTAAATGTAAACTTTTGTAGAAAATGGTAGTTTTTCACTACATATGAAACTAACATGAATGCAAAGAATATATTTCTAAGAACTTGGCACATCGGGTTTACGCTTATTTTTTCCTTTTCTTTATCTTTCTTTATCTTATTTAACATTGACCCAGATGCCATAACTACACCATTATGGGGCAAAATGCATCTTTCTCCATTGACGGTCATTCTGCAGCAGCCGTGGTAATATGTGAGCTGCATGCCTTGTCAGTCAGCCCATGTGCTTAAATGAGACTCTTTTGAAGCCTGCAGAAATGGAAAGGTGTATATGACCTTCCCCGAGGCATTTCTCCAAGAACCCTCTGAGACCCTTTAGCTTTTCAGCAGTCACACTCCTCTACCTCTCATCCTTTGTTCCTCTCCTCTTCTGTCTCGCTTCATCCCTCCGGCAGTTTGGTCGGGGTCAGTTTGGGGCGACGGTCTGTGAAGTGTAAAACCCGTTTTCAGAAACAGAAGCCAGGGACCCGAAGTGACACAGTTCTCATTTGCTGCACAGCAAAGATGGCTCACAAGCAAATTCACTGTGTGCAAGTCAACAGTTGTCCTTCTTATACGACATCCTTAGAAATCTAAGGTAAGAACCACAGGTGAATAGAGTAAAAGAATTTAACGCAGTAATTGACCAAAAAAATAAATAAATAACTCACCCTTTTGTCAATCCAAACCTATATGACTGGCTTGCTTTTGTGGATCACAAAATATATTTTGAAAATAGTCTTGTTGATTTGGACCCCATTCACTTTCACTGTATGGACAAAAGCAGTTACAGTTCTTCAAAATATCTACTTTTCGCAGAAGTCATAGAGTTTTGGAAGGCCATGAGGGTGAGTAAATGACCGCGTTTTGGATGAACTGTCCTTTTAAACACTGTAAATGAATACTTTCATTAGCATTCATACCGCGATACACAGGATAGCTGCATTCACAAAACAAACCCCAGGCGAATGCGTGTGACCTGTATGTGAAATACGAGCGAGTGGCAAAGAATTGAGAACCAGTTTGCGACCAAAACACCAAAACAAAAACAAAAGTGCATATGCCTCAAGGTGATAAAAGTTGAACTGGAGACAGACGTGTTCTTTACAGGATCCTTTAGGGAGCTGCAGACTCTCTCAAAGGTTCAAAATCGCCAGTCAGCCAAGAACAAAATGTCTTTCTGTTTTCTTGAAGCTTCTCAGGTACATCCCTCCTTAAAAACCCTCAAGGAGGTCAGAAAGCCTCAGAAGAACTTAGTTTTTGGCCTACGGTTTGGCACTGATGTATTATTATTATTTTGCACCACAATCGATGTTCATGTTCAGAGCACTGGACCGGTTTGCTTCTTGGTTCAGCGGTTTGGTGATTTACTTTGAGATTTCGCTCCCTTGTTGTCAACCTAAGTACACTTGATAAATCCTCCGAATAAGCAGAAGTGAAGTCCATTTGGCCCATTTCAGGCAGTATATTTCTTTCTGGTTCGAATGCAAGGACCCAACTTCCAGAGTGGTGGACCGTAAATGAATATCCTGAAGCATGTGCGGCACCATCTGCCTCTTTGAAACATATTCATCAATTTGGCCAATTAGCAGATTAATTGCTTAATTACTCTGAGGCAGCTGTGTATTTCTCACAAAAAATGCCAACAACGCCAGAACCAAGTCTTATCACAATCTTACTTCTTCCACAATTCTTTGTTTGGTAGCAGCTATTATTGAATTTCTGTTGCGAAGTGGGAACTAGTTAGTGTGTCGATAAATATAGAAGTTGAATGCAACAATATGTCTTTGTTGACCGGTGTGGCCTGTGTGTGCTATTTCTGAGTATAAACATCAAATTTACTTTTAGTGCACTTGACCTAAACTGATGGCAGTTTTTAAACTCCCAAACTAAATCTGCATGAATTGATCCAGCAAGCATTGAGTAAGCAATGCTTTTGTATTGGTCGTCTTTGCATTAATGTAATTCATGCAGGCCATTAGGAATGTACAAACTCACTTTGTATGTCTGTTTGATGTTGGGCAGCAAACTGTGAGTGTGGATACTTTTCTCACTCTGCTCTGCATCAAAAGAGCGTTTGCCAACCGCATGTTAATTTTTCAGTAGTCTCTCATTCATTGATCTGATGGGAGAGTTTTTGTGAGTGCATTTGTAATGACGGTTCCCTTGCTGCCTGCAGACTTAGGTTAAGTCAGGGGTCTCAAAGACATTTCACAGGCCGTTTTCAGTGCCTTTTGACACTCCCGACCAAAGCTGAATCCATATGCTGAACATTATTTGGTGCAAAGTGGCCCATCGTTACAGATGTCCTCACAAAAGCTCTTACGTCAGATTGTCAGTGGAAGTGAAGGATAATTTGAGGGGAAAAACACAGTAAAGTATTTGTACTGAAATCATTTGTGTTCTTTATTATCAATATTATATGTTCACAATGAATTAAAAATGATATAATTTCTTATATTATATAATTTATTTATTATTATTTTTTATTTGAAAAATCAGCCTAAACAAGGTAATGTAGTATTTTTAATAATAATATTTTTGTATTATTTATAGTATTTTTTTTATAGTATTTAATATTTTATAGTATTTATTTATATTTTGAGTTAGCTTTTTATTTTTGTCATTTTTTCATTTTAATCTTAGTTTACATTTTAGTAATTTTATGTGCTTTTGTCATTTTTATTCTTTTTTTTTTTATAAATATTTATATTTAGCTTTAATATATTTAAGTTTTAAAAATAATTTTAGTACTGCAGGTTAAACGTATTTACCGAAGTTATTTGCCAAGGCAACAACTTTATTTTTAAGTTTAAGTTTTTCATCCAATATTTGTTTTATTTTCACTTTATTTTGAAATGAATAACAATTTTGTTCTAAAGTTATAGTTTTAGTTAACGTTAACAACACTGGCACAAGACTGTAGTGCAATCTGACTTTTGTCAAAAGGGTTTTGTGTAGGTCTATTACCAGTGGTTAGTGCTTGTGGTGCTCATGTGGGAGATGTGGGTTTGAATCTAAAAAGCAACAACGCCAAGGAGTGCATGACATAAAATGCATACATTGAATGCAGTGCAAGTCACTTTGGGAAAAAAAGTGTCTGCCAAATGCATAAATGTAAATTTCCGTATTA
>NW_015646352.1:1310477-1339104 GCF_001515625.1 Sinocyclocheilus rhinocerous | reverse complement strand
ACACTCCCGACCAAAGCTGAATCCATATGCTGAACATTATTTGGTGCAAAGTGGCCCATCGTTACAGATGTCCTCACAAAAGCTCTTACGTCAGATTGTCAGTGGAAGTGAAGGATAATTTGAGGGGAAAAACACAGTAAAGTATTTGTACTGAAATCATTTGTGTTCTTTATTATCAATATTATATGTTCACAATGAATTAAAAATGATATAATTTCTTATATTATATAATTTATTTATTATTATTTTTTATTTGAAAAATCAGCCTAAACAAGGTAATGTAGTATTTTTAATAATAATATTTTTGTATTATTTATAGTATTTTTTTTATAGTATTTAATATTTTATAGTATTTATTTATATTTTGAGTTAGCTTTTTATTTTTGTCATTTTTTCATTTTAATCTTAGTTTACATTTTAGTAATTTTATGTGCTTTTGTCATTTTTATTCTTTTTTTTTTTATAAATATTTATATTTAGCTTTAATATATTTAAGTTTTAAAAATAATTTTAGTACTGCAGGTTTACCGAAGTTACCGAAGTTATTTGCCAAGGCAACAACTTTATTTTTAAGTTTAAGTTTTTCATCCAATATTTTCACTTTATTCACTTTATTTTGAAATGAATAACAATTTTGTTCTAAAGTTATAGTTTTAGTTAACGTTAACAACACTGGCACAAGACTGTAGTGCAATCTGACTTTTGTCAAAAGGGTTTTGTGTAGGTCTATTACCAGTGGTTAGTGCTTGTGGTGCTCATGTGGGAGATGTGGGTTTGAATCTAAAAAGCAACAACACCAAGGAGTGCATGACATAAAATGCATACATTGAATGCAGTGCAAGTCACTTTGGGAAAAAAAGTGTCTGCCAAATGCATAAATGTAAATTTCCGTATTAGCACCCTATATTCAGCACCCTATATTACTACTATTTCCAGTTAGCACCCTATATTCAGAATCAATAAAATGGCAAAAACATTCTTTCATATCATCTACTGTGAGCAAGAATTCACAATGTAAGGGGAAATTATTTGCATTCTTGATCATTTTTCATCACCTAAGGCAACAAATGAATCCCTCTGAAATAACAAAAAAAAAAAAAAAAAAACATAAGATGCCTGTGATCATACTGGTCTACTTTGGGACAAACAGGAAAACTTACTGAAATATGGTTCTGTTTAAATTGAAATGAAATGCTGTCTCAGTGTGCAGTGCATTATCAGACAGAGGTCTTCATAATGAACGGTTAAGGCACAAGCTCCATTATGCTTCAGTATTGCACCTGAAACTGTCAGCGGTAACGTGAACCTTCAGGATCCTGTCTGAATGTTGGAACAGTTCGTCAGACACTTCTTTGAGCTTTTATTTTCGCAATCGCAGCCACACAAGCTCCCAGCATCCCCTAGTGAATATGTACAGGGATTGCCTTTCTTACTCTTTCTGTGCCTGACGGTTGCTTTTGTCTCAGCCACACTCTCTTACTTTCTTTGTGCCTGTCTTTGACTGTTCCTTACTAATGTGGTTTTATTGTAGCTGTTTCTTGTGGTTCTCAATAAAGTATTGTTAAAAAGTGCGGTGTCTTTTCCCTTGGGTCCAGGTATCACATAACAGCAACAACAAATGGATCAATTCACCAAACAATAACAGAAATCTTAAGCACACAACCTCAAGTGTTGTCATGAATATAATATTTTCAGAGGTTTAGGGACAGAAATAAAGGATAGAAAAGAAACGTTTCTTTTTGTAGTGCTGGAAAGATAGACAAATTGAAGAAAGTAGAACACAAAATCCTTGCTGTTTTGTTTTAGCACACTTGACGTTCTATATATAGGATGCAATAAAAATTCACTTTCTCCTTTTTCTGTCTGTTTCTCTCTGTCTCTCTCAGGGTGATGATGTTATGACAGTTATCAAAACCAAAGCCCAGTGGCCCGCCTGGCAGCCTCTTAATGTGTAAGTTTCCATCACTTTTGTACTTTTACATAGGGCTGTGCAAAAAATCTAATGCAATTTTCATGCACATCTCGTCAGTAAAGCCGCTTCTGTGATTAGTAGTAAATCTCCAGCACGTGCGTTCAGATGGAGCGGCATTTACTACACAGAGCCATAGTTCACTGACGAGCTACACAAAATCGTGGTCAAAATCGGCAAAGAATCGCCTGCGATTTTGAACGCGATTTTGTGTAGCTTGTCAGTGATCTACGGCTCTGTGTAGTAAATGCTGCTCCATCTGAACGCAATTGCTGGAGATTTACTACTAATCACAGGAGCGGCTTTACTGACGAGATGCGCATGAAAATCGCATTCGATTTTTTTGCACAGCCCTACTTTTACATTTAGACAACAGCCTCAAAAAGTGTTTTGACACTTTAGCCACACTCAAAAATAAATGAATGAATGTCATTGCATTAGCCTACATGACAAAATATCACACCAAGTGTGACTTAAAGTGTCCAAATTTAATGGAGGACACTGTATATTTGAAATATGTCATCGAAGAACCAAAGAATCTCCATATCCAAAAGGTCCTTAATGGTGTCATATATATGAAACTAGGGATGCATGATATTATCGGAACGTTATCGGAATCGGCCGATTTGAAAAAGTTTATGCCGATATGCCTAGCCAATAAGACGAATAACTCACGTGTGATAGTGATGAGATCACGTCAGCAGTGTGGTCATTTCTGAAACAAACTTTTGCCTGAATGATGCAGCAGCAACAACAGCTGCCCCCGGGTCCTAATGCCCGTTCAGTAAGGCCTTTTATTTATCTAGGGGGCGCTGTAGGCCTACTTGTAATAAAATGAAAAGTAAAATACACAAATAACATTAAGATACTTGTTTTCTGTACAAGTAAAGCAGTAATTGATGCCATAAAATCACAAGTCTGTTTTGATTTAAAGGTGCTTTCACACTTGGTTTGATTGCCTGGTCCAAACCCGAGTTCGACTGCTCCCCCTCCCCCTGCTGGACTGCGTTCATATTATTTTATTTGGGTCTGAACCGCGGTTCATTTGCGTCATCAAGCCAGCAGCTGTTTACCCCATTGCTTAGTAACGATGGCACAGGAGAAGGCGGCAAAATGCGTAGCATTGCTCTCTTCACTTTTATATTCATGTTTTTGAACTGTTGGTTTTTGTTGAATGATCATGTGACACTGAAGACTGGAGTAATGATGCTGAAAATTACATTTTAAAATATATGTAAAATATAAAATATATATTTATATATATTTAAAGATATATTTAAAGTTTTATGCCTTTATTTAGATAGGACAGTAGGTGGACAGTCAAGTGAAGTGGGAGAGAGGGGGATGGGATCAGTAAAGGTCCACGAGCCAGGACTTGAACTCACAAGGCCATTGGCGCCAAACAAAATATCTAATTTTAAAATATTACAGTTTTTACTGTATTTTTTTTTTTTTTCAAATAAATGCAGCCTATCAAAAAAATAAAAATAAAATTGTACCGACCCAGAAAGTCTTGCTTTCTCCTGGATGAATATTTTTTCAGTGGAAAAGAACAAGGCCTGATTCATGAAAACCCCTTTCTGCACCTGCTGGGTATGTAGATGTTTCTTCCCGCTCACTAACGAGGCGGTTAATATTTTATGTGTGGTTTTGTTTAGCGAAGACTTCCGTTTTTTGATGAGAGTAGCATTTCCCCTGCGGTGCTTTTGAGATTGAGGTTAATGGCCTCCCTCCAGCTCCAATACATCAGGACATTCTCTTGACCTATTTTAACGTCAGACTGTCGATTACCACAGCCAATTTACCCCATGAAGAGGGAATGGCAATGGCAGACGGTAATTATTTCTAACCATAAGTCAAACATACAAGGTACTTTCCACCAATAGGGCACACTGTAGTATCCCACACTGTACTTTTTTTTTTTAAAGCATTAGAGCCATAAATTGCCATTTTTTTGTGGTGAAACTTATTAGATATTAGAAACTATTGTCTAACATAAAATTAGGCTAGCAAAGTAGTTTGTATAGGCATTTTGGTCTTTCCTTCCTCAGTTTCTTTATCTTCTTGACTGTATCCAACACTATTTTTAACTTATTTTATTTACCAAAAATTATTTTATTTTATTAAAACCTTTAGTTTATTTTATTTTAAAAATTATGTTATTTTGTTTCGTTTTTTATTTTATTTATTCATTTATTTATTATTTTAATAATTTTTTTAGCTATGCCCCACACTTTGCCTGGAATGCATGGCTCTCTCTCTTCCTCTTTCTTCTGCTCTCAAGTGTGGGCTGTGCGAGTCATAAGGCGCTGGTTTAATGATGAATATTTAATATGTGTTAATCAATAGATCCAAGTAAAATCTTCAAGCGCGCAGCCTGCTCCACTCAAATGGCAACAGTTGCTTTGGTGATGGTTTGTTATCAGGGCAATTAGTTTGATTAATTACCATCTGGATCCTTACAAATTATGCCTTAGCGCATAATACATGACACAGACTTCCTGTAAGTGGCATTATGTTTGTGTACAGTCCTTCCTCTGAAACAACAACTTTATTTTCGGATGACAACAGCTCTTCCCTTGTCTTCTCTCAGGCATTCCTCCCCCTCGGCGGAGTTCTCGGTGGATCGAGCCCGTCATCTCATGTCTTTCCTGACTATGTTGGGCCCCAGTCCGGACTGGAACGTGGGATTGTCTGGGGAGGACCTGTGCACCAGGGATTGTGGCTGGGTCCAGAGACTGGTGAAGGATCTGGTGCCGTGGGATGCCGGTACTGACAGCGGGGTCACTTATGAGGTCAGTTTTCACAGACTGATGACATTGTTACATTAGAACAGGTGTGGCGAACGTCGGTCCTGGAGAGCCGCAGCCCTGCAGAGTTTTGCTTCAACCCTAATCAAACACACCTGAACAAGCTAATCAAGGTCTGAAGGGTTATTAGGAAGCTACAGGCAGGTGAGTTTTAATTAGGGTTGGAGCTGAACTGTGCAGGGCTGCAGCTCTCCAGGACTGGAGTTCGCCATCCCTGCATTAGAACATACTGTGAGAACTTTCAGAATGGAGTCCATATACTGTAGGGTAGCGTGAGGCAATGTGGGTCATTGTGCATGCACTGAAGCTAGGTTTTCATAACTCTTCTCTTCTACTGTATGTTAATCTGAGATCTGGTATTGTACCAACTGTAAACAGTATGACAAGACATCAAGTCAATTGCTTGGTTTTTCTTATTTACATTGAATTTTTGTTATAATTTGTGCAATGAATAGATGATTTTTCCTAAATATTTGATCGTGTTTAACATCATATTTTTAGTAAACATGTTAATGCATTCAGTTCCAAGAAGATAAGATAATAGATTTCACAAATTGTGCAGATAATTAAAATGATTTTAAAATTTACACTCACAACATTCATGTATGCAACTGCACTCCGGCCTTACTTTCAGAAAAAAAACAAGATTTTGCAAAATTCATGCAAACACAGACCTCAGTGCAAATGACCAATAATTAAATAATTAAATAAAAAATAATAATCAATATTCAACTGCTTATTATTATTATTAAAAAAAAATAACTAAAAAATATGATAAAAAACTATAATACAACAACAATAATAATATTCAATATTCAGCCTTTCAATAATAACAGTAATAATAAAACTGTTATTAAATAAAAATACATTAAAATGCTGGTAATGGTTATTATTATTATTATTATTAAATATAATAATATTACATATTTAAAAAAAATAATCCACACTTTATGGACTTACATGTATAAATGTTTAACTTGTGGGTGATATTTCACTTGTTGAGATTTATTGATTTAATTACTATACAACTAAACAAAGATACATGGATTTGATTTATAAATAAATACTCATAATGGGTGTCTTTATTATTTATCTTTAAACAGGAGCTCGGATGGAGACATTTTTGTATGCACTCTGAATAGTTCTAATCAGCAAGTTTCTGATCAGTTTTTCAGAAATCACTCAGAACAGAATGGAAGTTATAATGTCAAATTAAACAAAAGCTTTAATGGCATTGAAACCCATTAAATTTGACAATCTTAATTACAAGGTAATGCAATAATATTTTGTTTTGCCCTGAAGGTTTGATGTGGAAATTAAATTGCTATATAAACAAAGCAAAAACTACTTTCAATTCATAGTGCTTCCACATTGTCTCATATTTTAATGTTACTTAAAATCGCTTATGAATATACAAAATCCAAGTGTGCACTAGATAAATAAATACAGAGAGGAAAAACAAGTGCAAATAAACCAGTTTCCTCACTGTGTCCTCTGTTGCTTCTAGTGTCAAAAAAATCTTCATATTTACTCAAGAGCTGTTCAGAGCAAACAGTATTAAGACTTTGCACATCCCAAATGCTAAGTGGAACCAGGACTTCACACGCTGCCCCCTGCTGGTACGAGACAGTCCTGAGTTGTTCCTTGAAAGAAATAAGTTAGCTTCAGAAGTTACGCTCAGCTTAACCGAGCAGTTGGAGCAGCAGTTGGTCTTTGTTTTGCAGCGTTGCTCTGAAAGCATTGTGGTGGGATGCAAGTAACTGTCAGGTGACTCAAAGTGCAGAGGCAGGAAACAAGGCCATAAATCACTCATAACGGGAATATTACACAGTCAATGAATGATGCATATGGAGATGAAAGGTGGGAGGCCCTGGCAGATGGCATCCAAAAGTCACATACTCTACCTCACACCAGATGTTTCGTCTCTTGTCTCACAGCTGGGAAGAATCTCATCTCTAAGCTTTTACAATCATCTGCCCTCAGAGAGTAATTTTTTTGTGTGCGGGGCTTAGCGTGATAGTGATCAGATGGCAAATGGTGGATCTTATCAGGCGCTGTGATGTTGATCCATGTTCTTCCAATCTGCAGGGAGAGCAGTGCAATACCGTGCCCGACACCATAGACGATATCGTTGCTGATATTGCTCAGGAGGAGAAGGAGGAAGGTGCGTATGGCTACGCTATCTTATCCAATTTGTAGCACCTCATTTAAAAACATAGCCACCGGACAGTTTAATGAACAAGGCGGCCAGCAGGTATCTTAGAGTACACCTCTGTCCCTTCTGTCACGGTAAAGTCAAACAACAGAAAGATGAAGAAGAACAATATGCTTTACCATGGTGCACTTCAGTTATGTTTGTTGGCTAATGCACTCTGCCAGATAATTACCTGTGGTTTCCCTCCAGTTTCTTGTGAGTTTCAGGAGTGGAAAGACAAGGACTGGAATGAACAAAAGCTTTGCTACTTTTAAAGCTAAAGAGTGTCATTTCTATGCTACTAGCAGCTATTAGTCCTGCTCCGAACTCAAATGATGTTGCTGTCAGGCTGGTCAGGGAATGTTTTGATAGCACCAGCAAGCCACAGAAAGGAATAAAAACAAGGACAGAAAGATAGAAAGACACAAAGAAAAGTCAATGTTTATGGTGTGCCTATTAAAATGTACTCACCTTCAGGCCATCCAAGATGTAGATGAGTTTGTTTCTTCATCAGAACAGATTCATTCTGATGGCACCCATTCACTGCAAATGATCCATTGGTGAGTAAGTGATGTAATTTCTAATTTTCTGATTCTGTTCTGTTCAACTCATCAACATCTTGACTGGCCTGATGGTGAGTACATTTTCAGCAAATTCTCATTTTTGGGAGAAGTATTCCTCTAAGAAAAGGTTTAAAAGTGCTACTGCTTTCCATGAACCGTGCAATGTCCTCTAATGGTCAATCCACTCACTCATTTCCACAGCAGACAACACTCCAGAGACGTGCATCTATTCAAACTGGTCTCCGTGGTCAGCCTGTAGCTCCTCCACCTGTGATAAGGGTCGACGGATGAGGCAGAGGATGCTAAAAGCGCAGCTGGACCCCAGCATGCCCTGCCTGCATACCCAAGACTTTAAGCCCTGCATGGGGCCGGGCTGCAGCGAGGAAGGTGAGCTAGATAACGCTGGTCTCCAGCTCTCCAGCACATATAAAACCCTTTGAGGCTGACGGATTTAGGGATCACTATCTCAGAGCATGCCAGGAAGGAAGGTGCATAGAATAAGGGAAAGAAAAAAAAAATGGAGGAAGAAGGAATAAAAATGTTGTGCAGAAAAGCGTGCATGAAATGCTGAGTGGAGCAGGTAATTAATTGATAGTCTTGTTAGTGCGAGTAATGTAGAGAAATGCAAGGTCTCTGTTTTCAAGGTTTCAAAAACCTTATCCGACCTCAAACTGCTCCTGTGGAGTTTTATGCCTGCAATCTGCTCGAGCAGACCAAGGTATTGATTCCCTCGTTGGAGAGGTAGACGCTATAAACCATAACCATAAACTATATATTGTGGTTTATCGTTTAAAAGAATCAATAAGACATTTGCACTTTGGTTGGCTGGCCATTTGGGTCAGAGTGTAAAATCTTGGTAAGTTAAACTGCAAATAATGTTTTCTCTTTTGAATTTTTGGCTTTTGAATTTTTGAATTTTTGAAATTTGAAATGCTCTAAATTTTCTAAATATTCCAGTGTTTTCAGTATAATATACTATTGAATAAAAAAAAATTATTTTACAATATTTTAAAATATTCTAAATATTATTTTTTTGATAGTATGTGAAATATTATTGTATAAAAATATTGTATATTATAAAATATTTTAATTTAAGGTTATATGAAAAATTTTCTAAATATTCAAAATATTCCAATGTGTTTGGTATAATATGATATACTATTGTATAAAATATTGTAATTTTAGAATATTTTTAAATATTCTAAATATTCTACTTTTTAAAGTATATGAAATAGTATATGCTGTATAAAATACTATAAAATACATTATACTGTACAATATAATGTACTATTATATAAAAACAATTGTAGTTCTAGAATAATTTAAATCATTTCATTTTCTAATTTAACAGTAGCAGTAATGTTACAGTAATATGTAGAAATAACATAATGTGGACAAAAAATATTAATAAAAATGATCAACTAAAATGGACCAAAAGTCTGAGTCCACTTTGAAGTACAATGTGAAGAACTGGATTGCTTTTTAGCGCATTCAATTTGGGTCAACTAAAAAAGGTCTGAATTGTATACTTTTAAAGTGAAGAAGCATGAATACCCTTAAAGAGTAACTTTTTATATTAGCAGCACTTTTTGTTGTGCAAAACATCATTTAACTAGGAGACAACAGGCATGACTTGCTAGTTTGTATTTTTTGCTGTTTTAGTTTGAATTTGTCTTTTTCTTTTCATCTTGATACCAAAGCAACAAATATGTGAGATGTTCTAACATATTGCAGTTCAGATCTCAATATCAATAAGCAAAAATAATCACTATAAGATTCTTAGACCGAATTGTACAGCGTCTGTGACATTTTCTGTCTGTCTACTAGTCTTTCTCTCCACCTGGCGACTAGTGACATTTTCTCTTTTTTTCCCTCTGTCTGTCAGCATATCTGCATCGACCCATCCATCTGCCTCATCTGTACCTCTCCATCCTCTAATCCGTCTGTTTTTCCACATCACGTCTTCATTCTGTCTGCTCTGATGTGAGGCTTTTAAAGATGTTGAAGGCGGTTGTTTCTCACCAGCACTCGCTATTGATTAATAGAACCTGCATCGCTTCGCGTAGACTCTCTTTTGTTTTTAATTGATGGGCCGTTAAGGGCCTGCATTGATTGATAATCCACCATCCCATTGACAGGCCGACACTGGGGCCTCTGGGGGCCCCATCAGGGCCACGTTTATTTACAGCTCTTATTAATGATTCACTTAGATTTGCTTTATTAGGTAGTGCTTGCTGCTGGTCCCAAATGGGGTCTGCAGTTCTACACTGGAGGCAAATCTATGGAGAGTCGTCCCAAATTCATCCATCCCGTCTGATAACAAATCTATTTACAAGCTCTGCCTTAGAGATAATTGGAACGGCTGAGGTGAGATAAAGCATGACTGGATCGGTCAATTTGATCACATCTGTCAGCACTTTATAAGGGGAGAAAGGTGGAAGATATGAAAGATGAACTGTAGAGCTGTAATCTTACAGTCTGTCATACATAAAGAAAGAGGATTATATGAGCAGGTGACTGCATTGAATTGCTGTATATGGCGAAGAGGGAATATTTTACATATATCTTACAAGATGGAATAACTTACATTTTATTGTAATTTAATAAAAATAATCACAGTAAACAAATTTTGTGGCAAGTGATATAGTTTTTTATTATTATTAATAAATTGTATGCATTAAATATTACTTTTGATGTTAAACAATGTTGTTGAAGTTATTGTTATTATTATTATTATGAGATGCTCTTAAAACAGTACTGAACTTTGCATGTATACTGGACATCTGTTTGCTCATACATTTAAAAACAATTAAACTACAAATACATTTTTGTAAAATAATTAAATAAATAACTCAGATTTCAAGAATTTAAGCATAAATCTTTGGATCAAGCTTTTTATGAGAAATATAAATGTGGTCAAATGTATCTATTCACTCATCACCAGATCTCAGAGTGAACTTTTAGGAAAGATTTGGGACATACAGTACCTCATTAGCATATGACTGTTCTCTTCCCTAGAGGCGTCCACCTGTATGATGTCAGAGTGGATCAGCTGGTCTCCGTGCAGCGCCTCGTGTGGAATGGGCATGAGGTCCAGAGAGAGATATGTCAAGCAGTTCCCAGAGGACGGCTCCAGCTGCACGCTGCCAACCGAGGAGACAGAGAAGTGTGTGGTCAATGAGGACTGTTGTAAGTTATATATATGTTGTGTTCATGCTTTGATGAACATTCAGTACAAGTATTTAGTCAAATAACTATCCTAAAGTCTACACAAGTAATGTTAGAGACATGTTTATGTGTGTTTCAGCACCCAGTAGCTGTGTGGTGACCGAGTGGGCTGAGTGGGAGCCCTGCAGCGTGAGCTGTGGAGTGGGGATGAGGAGGAGAGAGCGCATGATGAAGATGGAGGCCTCAGATGGCTCGCCCTGTCGAGCGCAGCTGGTGGAGGCAGAGAAGTGTATGATGCATGAGTGCAGTAAGTATGAAGCCACGAAATGTCAATTCAGTCAACTCAATCCAACACCCTCTCATGGGCCAGGCAAGATGCCCTGCTTCACCAGGCTTGATTCATTACCAGAATTCCTTTGCTGCTAGTCGATTTCTAATTAGACCTGCTTGTCACTTGCCCCGGGTAGGGCTGGACCAGCCGTTCATTAGGTCTTATTTAAATATATTAAAAAAAGTTCACGCTTGGGATTTTGTAGATAGTCATTGCTAAATCGGTACTTAATTTGGCTCCATCATTTTTTTTTTAAGACAAGACATACAGAAGCAGGTCATAAAGGCTCTGTAAAATAATGTGTAGTCACATAATATGACCTTTATTTATCTGCTAAACAGCTGTCAAATTTGTAAACAGAAGTAGTATTTAAACGCTGTCCATTTCAGTTTTAATGAGTAACATGCTTCTGATTGAACCATTGAAATATGATACATAATCACAAAATATAAGAAATAGTACATTTAAATATGTAAATATTCAGGAACTGCTTCTAAATTGGGGCAATAAATAAATACCAATACAACATTTATAACACACATTTATGTTCTATTACCAATACAACATTTGTTTGTTTGGTTGTTTATTTATATTATTTATATTTTTCTATTTTTATTTTATTTTTCATAGCAAAATTTTGTTTATTTTAATACAATCTGCACATTAAATATTACATTTGATGTTAATTATAATGTTGTCTAATTTAACAACAACAACAGCATCAATAATAATAATAATAATAATGAGAGATTCGTTTTTAAATAATTTAAATATGATTGATCTACAGTGGATGAGAAAGTATGCATCATGGCAGTTCTGGTCCGAATTCTATTTGTTTTATAACATTAATATTTTAAATATAATTTATTTGAATGGCTATGCAGTATAAATCTGAAACATATGCTGTAAAATATACTTAATATACTTTTAATTGTTTTATAAACATACACCATATTTTTTATCACACTTAAAAAATATTTATTTTAAGGTCCAATTCTCACTATTAACTAACTATTAACTATGACTTTTGCCTCAGAATACTCCTAATTTGCTGCTTATTAGCAGTTAGTAATGTAGTTGTTAATTAAGGGATGCGGTTGGATTAAGGCATCTAAAATACGGAATGGTCATGCAGAATAAGACATTAATATGTGCTTTATAAGCACTAATAAACAGCCAATATGCTAGTAATATGTATGCTAGTTAACAGTGAGAATAGGTCCTTAAAATAAAGAGTTACCTTTTTTAAGCTTGCAAATTTATATTTAATATTGAATTGGGTAACACTTTATTTTAGGGTCTCTTAACTAGTTGCTTATTAGCATGCATATTACTAGAATATTAGCCATTTATTAGTACTAATTAAGCAAATTTTAATGCCTTATTCTACATGACCTTATTCTACAATCCTAATCCTACCCAATACCTAAACTTAATAACTACCTTACTAACTATTAATAAGCAGCAAATTAGGAATTACTGAGAGAAAAGTCGTAGTTAATAGAGAATAAGTGTTCCCTATTCTAAAGTGTTACCTTGAATTCCTTCCTATATTTATGCTTGCAAATCTTTAAGAGTTCATGCATAACCGTTAATTTTTGTTTAGTGTGCTTCATCAAATGACTAGTACTTTCATAAAATAAAATAAAAACTAGTATGCACTAGATTATGTGGATTGCAAGTATATGCCATATAAATCTAAAGCAGATTGCAAATGTAGTATGCACTAGATACTGTGCACCTCTAATTTAGCATGCCTTGGGTGTATGAACAGTAGTAACTGTTCATAACTTGTGTACTCATGTGTGTAGACGAGGTGGTGTGTATGCTGTCTCCGTGGTCAGACTGGGGAGAGTGCAGTGTGTCTTGCGGTGCGGGCATGCGTTCCCGTCAGCGCATGCTGAAGACGCCTGTAGAGCCCAGCCTGTGTTCAGATGAACTCGAGCAGGTTGAAAAGTGCATGCTTCCTGAATGCCGTGAGTAACACACACACACACACACCTTTATTTATACCAAAGACTTTGTGTTTTCATGTAAAGCTAATTATAGATACTACAGACTAACCCTAATGCGATTTACCAATTGAAGATGTCCATAAAGGGAGGTTTTGTGATATTTAGTTCACAAAATTGTCCTCAAATTGTAGTATATGTACAGAAACAAACAAATGGATGAAATGCTCCCTTTTTAATTCCTCCTCCAGCCACGGACTGCATGCTGTCGGAGTGGTCGGAATGGTCCGAGTGTAATAAGTCTTGTGGGAAGGGTCACATGATCCGGTCACGGATGGTCAAGCTAGAGCCTCAGTTTGGAGGCATGCCCTGTCCCGAGACGGTCCAGAGGAAGAAATGCAAGATCCGCAAGTGCATGAGAGGTTCCCGTGCCAGCGACAAGAAGAAGAGACAGGAAGCTTCAGACAGGAGGAGAGCAAAACCGAGCAGGGAGTCTGTGGCAGAGGAGAGCTCAGGTCCAGAATTATTTAGTATTTACTTATTGCATGTTTAGCTCTCTGTCAACCGATCATTCCTGGAAGCAGGATTTATGTTAATTGCTCATGGTTTGTGCAGTTGAATTTGACTTGAATTTGAATTTGATTTATCTGAGACAGTTATTCTGAATAAGTCTTTGCAATCTTTCATCAGTATGTAATAACTTTTCAAACTTTTCTTGGCTGATTTCACCTTGGTACAGAGCTCCTAAAGGGACATGGTGATGGAAAATAATATGCAATGGGACAGAAAAAACATTGTTCACTCACAACCTTTTGCATTGTCTCGTGAAAATATTCTCCTAAGAATATGTTGCATTCTCATGTAAAACCTGTGTTCTCGCGAGAGACTTCTGCACAGTGCTTCACTCTTGTACATAATTACTTGAGTAAGCTGTATAATGCTCATAACTCATGGCATCTACACTACTGTTCAAAAGTTTGGGGTCAGTACGATTTTTAAACGTTTTTGAAAGATTACTCTTATGCACACCAAGACCAAGTAAAAACCGTAGTTTAGGGAAATATTATTACAATTTAAAATAACTTTTCTATTTGAATATCTTTTACAATTATATTTATTCCTGTGATCAAGAAGCTGAATTTTCAGCATCGTTACCCCAGTCTTCAGTGTCACGTGATCCTTCAGAAATCATTTTAATATACTGATTTGCTGTTCAAGAGACATTTCTTATTATCAATGTTGAAGTCGTGTTGCTTAATATTTTTGTGGAAACAATTTTTTCAGGATTCTTTGATGAATAGAAAGTTCAAAAGAACATTTATTTTAAATAGAAATATTTTGCAACATTATAAATGTCTTTACTGTCACTTTTGATCAATATAATGTATCCTTGCAGAATAAAAATATTAATTTCTTTAAAATCTTTCAATCTTACTGACCCTAAGTTTTGAGTGATATTAGAACAGCATCCCAAATCAATCACTAATAAGTTACCATGAGAATTAAGATGCAAAAGAGGCAAAAATCTCTTTATAAGCAACAAGGCAGCTTACTGTTTTGGAACAGAGCCAATATTTTTGTTATTGATCAAATTGCTCTCCTAAGCTCCCTGTAAATCTTCTGTATTGCTCATGTGAATCGATCAGTACATCCAATCTTTTAAAGCTCTGCCACTCTCTGTGAGCCGAAGCATTTCTTACACACACACAAACACATTGTCAGCGTATGATGAAGTGATTCAGTACGGCTACAGATGGTGATGTAGAGGATGTCCCAGGCTCATTGTACTGGGGAAGTCTCTGTGGTCTTGCCGCTTATTCCTAACATGCATGAACACACGCGCTCATACATCACCTTTAACTGTGCTGTCCCCATCAGCTGCGGAGGACACTGGTGATATTCATTCTTGACACTTTACCATGGTCACCACCAGCACGCTTCAGAAACCCTTCACCTTCCCCAGCTCCACCTAAATAAATCTGCTATGGGGTAATTTCATGTATGTTATACATGGGGGTTATTTCATAAATGTTATATGTGCAGCAGCAGTATTTCCTACATGCTCACTACAGCGTGTCTGTGGATGTATTGGCAGTAGCAAGTCTCAGTACTTGCTCTGCCACTGCAGCAGCAGCGTAGCAGATCTATTCCACCAAGACCATTACCACCAAGATATTACCATGCTAAACTCTCCAAGAGTTGTCATGACAGAAATTTGTTGGTGAACTATTCCTTTAAAGGGCCAAATTCCCCCTTACACAAAACCCCCCTTGATTTTCTTTTAATCTCTTCCAACAGCCTGTCCGATACGCCCGTGGTCCAGCTGGACGGAGTGTACCAAGCCGTGCAGCGGGGGGATCCAAGAGCGTGTGATGGAAGTAAAGAGGAAAGGCAAATCTTCACAGCCCAACCACTGCAAAAACAAGAAGGAGATCCGCGCGTGCAACGTGCACCCGTGCTAAAAGTGACTCTCTATCACTGTAATACAATCACACACCCACCAAAACACACTGACTCAGCCCTTAAAGAGGATGATTACGGCAGAAACAGCGTAGTTTTAACCCAAGGTTTCCGGAAGCGGGACCGGCGAGGGGTGTGTGTGTTCCAGCTTGTAGGGTTTTAGAGTAACACACACGTGGACCAGGCCTGTTATCCGTGATTAGTTTTAGATGCCTTCTTAGCGGGCGTATATACTGTATCAATGTATAACCAACACTTTTCAGTACCAACTTCACTAAAACATCAGTGTGCACTTCTTTTTTAACAATAATTACATCTTCTTTTTATTTGTTATGCACAACCACCTCCTTTTTGGATAAAGGTCGGCAGTCAAAACAGATACTTAGCATTTCCTGTAAACAAAACCGATGCAATCATATAGTGGGTTGTGAAGGAAAACAGGGCATGATGTGGGATTCGCAAACAGTTTCTAATCCGAGGCTGCCTCTATTGAGTGATATCAAGGTGGGTCACCCACAATCAATGACCAGTTAATTCAGACAGTAAGTGTTTGGTGAGGACAGAGGATTTTTTGTTCCTCGACTGTGAAATTGTCAGAAAATCTAGCTGAATACAGGCTTAGGGTAATGCATTGGACAGCCTATGGATAGTTTAACATTGTATATCTGAACTAAAAAGCACAGGTAAGCATAACCATTCAACCTTTTTCTTGGTTTTATTTTATAAATCGTGATATATTAACTTCGAGTTGAACATAGATTGTGACTTTTTATTGCATTATTAGATGTATAAGAGGCTAATGTTAAATATTAACTCATCTGTAGGGAAAGAAAGAAGAAAGTTTCTTACTTTTATTGTGGAATTTTGATATATTTAGCTTCAAAAAGTCTTGCCAAAGTCAAGTGTGGATTTTCTTCTTTTTCTCTGTTGTTCTCTCTACCTTCTTTTTTTTCTTTTCACTCATCTTCTGCAATATTTTGGAATAATTCTTTACAATAAAAATGTATGTGACTACATGTTTTGGATTGCTTATTGCCTCACACACACACACACACACACACATATATTCTTTTAAACAGTATTGCCTTATATTCTTTCCTGATCTAGGACAGTATCTCTGTATAACCACTAGGGGGAGACAGAGACTAAAGTTATGTCGTAAATTCGTCACCAAGTGGCATAACAATTCAATTGCTCGACAAACGTGGCAGCAGGATGAAAGCTTAAAGGAATAGGTCAGCCAAAAATTCTGTCATTCACATTCATTTTTTTCTTTCTTCATATATGACAATGAATGGCGACTGAATCTGCCATAGCATCTTTTTTTGTGTTCTATAGACGACAGAACGTCATGTGGATTTGGAATGTCAAATATATTTCAGTGTATACATATTTTTTTCTTTGTATATTTTCTCTTAGCTTAGGTTTTTAAGAAATAACTGATTATGTGTTTTTAATTGGTTTAGATTTGGTTTTAGCAATGGATAGCTGCCAAAAATGGTCTTATAGCTCTATGAGGCAAGGATGTGTCATATTTAGTGTTTGTTTTTCCTTAGCTTATTACACTTTGGTAAAATCACAAGCGTCGAGCTGAAGTGCTGCGCTGTTACACGGCAGTGGTGTACATTTATTTAGGTTTGAACTTTACACCCGGCACCTTTTAAACCTTTTATGAAACTCCTACGGTGATTTAGCTTGAGAAGTGTGCGGTAAACGGCCCAGAGGCTTTATACTTTAACACGGGAGATTTTCCTCTCTTCCTAAACATGATGGGAGCAATTTATTGTTAGAACGCATCATGTAGTACTGAAATTAAAGGGGTCATATGATGTTGCTAAAAAGAACATTATTTTGTGTAGCCTATTTGGTGTAATGAAATGTGTTTATGCGGTTTAAGGTTAAAAAAAACACATTATTTTCCACATACTGTACATTATTGTTTCTTCTCTATGCCGCCGCCTTTTTGAAACGCGTCGATTTTTACAAAGCTCATCGTTCTGAAAAGCGAGGTGTGCTGTGATTGGCCAGCTATCCAGTGCGTTGTGATTGGCCGAATACCTCAAGCGTGTGACGGAAATTTTACGCCCCTACCATACTGTGATGTCCTGTCCGGCCGGAGCGACGAGACATAAACATTAAAACCCATTATAAACGAGGCATTCGTTGCATCCATTGGGGACATAATTATGGATTATAATGACTTGTACTGTGTTTTTACGCGTTGCGTTGCATCGCGCCGCGTAAACATAAAACCTTGTCTGCATTTGTGATCGGAGAAATGATAAACAACAAGCACTACTCTGCACTGCTCGCTTTTGAATCGTCAGTGGCAAATTCTTTATATATAAAAAACGTACTTACAGTCTGTGATTCAGAACAGCCGGCATTGTAGTCTACTCTACCAGGATCAGGAAACAGTCCTCCATAAAATGTGCTGCACACATCTGAATATTTGGGTTGAAGTGTTCTGGAACAGTGTTGTAAATACAACTTAACCACTGATTTCTAGTCGTGTCCTCTTTTGGAAGGCCAAACAAAGTAGTTTCGCTTTCACAATGAAACACAGTGTCACACACGGCAGGCTAGAGTGAGCGGCGGCGGCTAGAGTGAGTGGAAGCCGGCGGCTAGAGTGAGGAACGGCCGGCGGGCTGAGTGAGCGGAGGCCGGCGTGCTGAGTGAGTGACGGCCGGTGGGCTTGAGAACGGCGCGGCCGGCGGATTTGACGAAGGAGCAGCCAGAAGGCTTGCAGCAAACACCTTACAGATTTTCTTTATGCACCAAGAGCTTGTAACACTTCAAAGAGAAAGGAAAAATTTAAATCGCATCATATGACCCCTTTAATTAAACTGGGCCAAACACAGCAGCTTGGTAGTCATGGTAACACTTGCTGAAGCCTTAATATTTCTCACACATGAAACGACCGGGCAGTGGATTTAAGACTCCTACTATGAGGAAAGTTTGGCTTATGAATATTAATGAGACGTGACGTTTCACAGGTGGCCTGCTTCAATCTACTCAAAAATTAAAGTGGTCAGTTTATCAATAAAACCAGAACGCCATAATATATGGGACAAAAACAGCAGTTTCAACTAAAATGTTATTTATATGTATTTTTAAGTATTATAATAGATATACATAGTATATTGTAATAATAAACTAAATAATGTTTTATATATTATAAAAAGAAGTAAAATGCCACACAAGCATCTGCAAGGGAATGCTCTGGTTACTAACGTAACCTCGGTTCCCTGAGATAAGGGAACAAGTGTTGCGTCGCTGACACTCCTTATTAAAATGAACCATAGCTTTACCACAAATAAAACCAAAAAACCATGGTTACTATAGTTAAACCATGGTAACCACAAATTTGCCATGGTTTTGCTACACTAACCATAGTTTAACCATGGTATTTGTAGTACTGTGGTTATACAAATGGTAATCAATACGCCAAAAAACCTTGGTTAGTACACTTTTACTACAATAAAACCATGGTTAATTTCCGTAAGGGATGGGGAAACTGCTGTTTACTCTGCTACTGAAGCCTGATTTGTTCACATTCGTGTAGCTGCATGAACCAAAAGGGGTGGAGCCAACCGCTATATAAGTTGGCTCTGAGTGCCATTTGTCAGAATATTTCGTCTGATGTAACAGTCATCGATTCGCATGCAGCCTTATAGCACGGCAGCCTACGCAACGCTTGTTCCCTTATCTCAGGGAACCAAGGTTATGTTAGTAAATGGAGCATTCCCTTTCGAATGGTCTCTCCTGTTGCATCGCTGATGCTTATGGAGAACATGTCCAGTAGTGCTGTGCTATAAGCAAGTGCAGAACAAAGAGCATACAAAGAGCTGCTTTGAGTGCCTAAATGAGCCAGAGCGCTCAACATACACTCTAAGAGCCTGAACCGGGCAGAGTGGATTAGGACCCTGCTCACCTTCTGAATTGGGGAGTGCTAGAAGGGTGGTGACTTGTGCTCTGACTGGAGTGGAGAGCACTTTCAGCACATCACCATATATTGGTTTGAGGACGACTCTACAGTCATTAGGCCCAAACTCAAGAAAGGAAGCACTGACTGACAGTGCTTGCAGGTCACCCACTCGCTTGCCCAATGCTAAAGCCAGAAGGAGGGTGGTCTTAAGTGACAGGCACCCCAGGTCGGCCGACTGAAGCAGCTCAAAGGGAGGGCCCCGAAGTGGACCTGAGGACTATAGACAAGTCCCAAGTCGGCACAGAATGAGGACGAGGCGGAAATCTCCGAGCTCTCCCCAGAAACATAACGACTAGGTCATTTCTGCCGATTGACATGCCAGCCACGAGAGAATGATTTGCCATGATGGCTGCCACATATACTTTGAGCGCGGAAGGGTTGTGCCCCTTATCCAGTAGCTCTTGTAGAAAAGTTAGCATGGAGGACACGATGCAAAAGGATGGGTCCTCGTTCCACGCTGCACACCAGTCAGAGAAGACATAAAATTTAAGGGCATAAAAATGTCTTGTAGATGGGGCTCTAGCCTCCAAAATGGTTGCTGCATAGACTCCCGTCAAGGGGCCAAACATGAAGGCTCCACAGCTCTGGCCAGGGATGCCAAATCATGCCCTTCGTTTGCGAGAGAAGATCCGTCCACAGTGGTATTGGCCAGGGGGCTGCTGATAGCAGATGAATCAACTCGGGGAACCACATATGATTCCTCCAGAGTGGGGCCACCAAGAGGACCGAACATCTGATTTTCCTGACCCGTCTGATGACCTGAGGAAGCAGGGCAACTGGGGGGAAGGCATACAGGCGAGCGTTGGGCCAATCGTGGGCCAGGGCATCTCGCTGTTTCGAAAAGTAAATTGGGCAGTGGAAGTTGTCTTCTGAGGCGAAGATGTCCACCTCTGACCTGCCGAAGACAGACCAGGTCATTTGAACCATTTGGAGATGTAGTCTCCATTCTCTTGGTGCCACATTGCCCCTGGACAGCATGTCTGTCCCTTGGTTCAGTCTGCCCGGCACATGAACTGCTCATAGTGAGAGGAGTTTGCATTGTGCCCATAAAAGGAGGCGTCGAGCCAACCTGTGAAGGGAGCGTGACCTGGGACCACCTTGGTGATTGATAAAGGCTACCACCGTCATGTTGTCCGAACGAACCAGGACATGGTGCCCCCTTAATGCCTGCAGGAGAGTTTTCAGGGCTAGAAAAAGTTGATGTGTAAGCATTGCTCCAGGTTTGACCAGGAGCCGAATCCCGGTCTGTCATGAATGTGAATGTGAGCATCGTTGTCCCGTACCGAAGTTTGAATGATACCTCTGAAGCAAGGTGGCCTGCGAGCGAACTGATATCGTCTCAGTGTAAACTACAAAAACCTGAATTTGTGGAAAGGTGATATCATGCACATGTGTATTACGTGTTCAGTCTATAGGAATGCATATGTGTGCAGGCACATAGTGTTTCTTTACAAAGTGACATCATCAACTACTGGCCTGGCATGCATAATACAGCATTTTTGCGGATTTGTGTAAACGGGGATTGTTTTGTCAACGTTGTCATCAACTTTTCAACAACACACAGGAATTTTTTTTTTCCATTTTTAGTACAGTTGTTGTTGTGTAAACATACCCTAAGATTCACAACTTTGGAAATACAGTAAAAGTACATCTGAACCATATTTATATATGTTGAAAGAATTATTGAAATGTATTTTGACTCTAAAGATATTTTGATGTCATGCGCTACAACGTTAGGAGAACAATGCCATACGGTGAGTCAGTTCAGGTTGCCTGAGTGTTAAATGCTGCACATTCATTACTTGGTTTTCAATGAAATTTATTTCTTTCAGAGATGTTTCCTCTGCATTCAGTTTAGTTTGAAGGTTTTCCAGAGGTTGTGACGCTACTTTAAAGAGCATGTTACTGTCGGTGGGTTGGTAGAGACAGCCTTGATGTGTGGGGGGAAAATGTGGATGAGTTTAACATTATATAGGTCTATGGAGGGTTTGCAGGTGGGCAGGGCCTGCACATTATTATAAAATGATGGAAACCATGGGAACATAATGGTCGTACTGTGTAAAGACCATGGAGCAGAGAATAATATGCAGGGTACAAGGTGCTGAGATGTTGGTAATCCATGAAACACATTTTAGAAAACATTATCTGCATCTATATGTACATAAAATATGTTTCCTGAAGTCTTTTGTGAATTAAATGCTCAATTGCAAGGAATGAAGGATAGCAAAATTAGTATTGTGGGTTTTCAAATGTCACAATGCATTTCACAAAAAGAAAATTTGAAATGTTAATCCTTAGGCATTGGACAGAAGGCCATTCAATCTCTTGAGAACAACAGAACGCAATTCTGCTTTTATAATCAATTCAAAAGGGTGCCACAAACAGCCCTAAGCGAGAAAGGAAAATATGTGGATTGTGTCTTCTGCTATATGTTTAGATGTTGCGTATTCAGGTTGATTTTTCTTTGTTTGATGCACAGACTGCCCTTGAATGTTTGCACCATTACCTGTGATGAAGATGGCCAGTAAAACAGTGCTGACAGCGGTACGTTCTGCTCTCATGTGTGATGGGAATTCAAGCTCAGGTAGTTTTAGTTTTTCTTGAAAACTACAAATAAACATGAAGAGCTACCTTCATACAATATCTTGTGTTCAATTGGAATATCTTGCATTAGCAGACTTTTGACTATCATATTGGCATTTTATTCATAAATAGGTATATATTCTATTCACAAAATTATTCAGAGTCATTCAGAGTTGGAGAGATGTCCTTGTTGTCTGTTCAGTCAGTCAGTAAGCTGATGACTGAGGAACGACAAAAATATTGTGAGGCACCTAGGTTTTTTCAGCTGAATCATATACAAGATTCATTACTCTTTAACATGTTGTAAGTTGTAGCCATCTGGTGGTCAAACCGCTGATGATTCTGCAACTGCAACTTGATGGATTTATCACAAACACTTTCCTTTCACAAGATGTTCATTGATGGTTCCTGGATTATTGTGATGTTTTTATCAGCTGTTTGGACTCTCATTCTGACGGCACTGCAGAGGATCCATTGGTGAGCAAGTGATGCTAAACTTTTTCAAATCTGTCCTGATGAAGAAACAAACTCATCTACATTTTGTATGGCCTGGGAGTGAGTACATTTTCAGCAAATGTTCATATTTGGGTGAACTGTTCCTTTAATTGTGGTCACATTTACCATTGGCAAATTTTCATGGTCGAAATCCAGTCATTTTAGGAATCCATGTGATTGGGAATTTCTTCCGCATGAAGATTACTTAATGAGTTGTTCAGACAAATTCTTAAACTAATTGACCTACAAAACACTGCTTGGTTTGAAAGTGACTTGTGTGTGAGCAGTGCTTCATACATCGCAAGAATTTCAAAAACCTTTTTGTGAAAGTGACAGCCAAGTAGGGTGTTCCATACTTGGAATTTGAGCATTTATCCCATCCAAGTGCACACACACACAGCAGTTAGTAGTGAACACACACACACCTGGAGCAGTGGGCAGCCATTCCTGCTGCTGCACTTGGTTAGCAATTGGGTTTCAGTGCTTTGCTCAAGGGCACCTCAGTTGTGGGTAATGAGGGTGGAAAAGAGCGCTGGACATTCACTCCCCCCCCGCAACCTTCGTGTTACAAGTCCGGCTTTCTAACCATTAGGCCACAACTGCCCCTAACTGTTGTTCTTTTAGCGAAATTGTCGGCATAATTTCGCTCAATTGAGTGCACCTTTAGATGGACAATGCTTCAGATTCAAAAATAAATCAAACTCTTAAATACATTTTGACACAAGCTTCGAGTCGAACATAACATCACTAATTGTTAACCCAAGAACCTCTCGGACTGACTGAGTTAAATCATTCAGACCTGTTTTGTGAATCGTATTGAGCTGTTCATTAAAAAGATCTAAACCTGATCTACAGGAACATCTAAAATTGTATTGGCTGTATGAATTCTGTGGTCTCCTGTGTTCTTCTGTTCGATTTATAAGTCAGTTAACCTTCATTGTTGTATCTTGTCCTTAGAACTCTCGCTGGTGCTCTTGAAAGCTTCAGTCTTTACAAATCTGATAAGAAATGCAGAAAAATCAAAGTCATGTCCAGACATGGCGAAACATGTTTGCTGGTGCAGGACTCAGCGGGTTTATTTCGCTCAACCAGGTGCTGGTCTTTGAGTCAAGCATAGAGGAGAACATTTATTTTTGGTACAGGGAAGCAGAGGGAGATATTCTCACTTCGAAATGACTATAACTCTTTCTTTCTTCGTGTTTATTTGTTTATTCAAATACATGTGCATATAATGCATCTCCCACATGACTGGTTATTTTTACATTTCTGTGATTCTCCATAGGATTGCAGTGGCTTCAATTGCATCCTTCATCACAGGCACACAGTACAGAGCAGCACAGAATATCAAGGCCTGAACCATTATTACACTTGGTTCAAAAGAGAACAGCTATTATATCTTTATTGCTGTGAGTGTAATTGCTTCAAACTGCGCATTAATACACACTGTACAGGTAGGAGCTATACAGTGAATGAAACATATCTGAGTATTGAACATTTCTGAATATTAGCATTTTTTGTTCTGTCCTATTCATTTCAGGCCTGTTTAGTTCTGTTCTATTCTACTTTATTTTTCTGTTCTATTTGTTTGATTCTGTTATACATTTGTTTTTGTTTTTTCTTTTGTTAACACTATTTTAAGGACGTTTTCTCGCTATTAACTAGTTGCTTATTAGCATGCATATTACTAGCATATTGGGTGTTTATTAGTACTTATAAAACACATATTAATGCCTTATTCTGCATGACTTTATTCTAGATTCCCTAATCCCACCCCATACCTAAACTTAACAACTACCTTATTAGCTATTAACAGTGGTGGGCCGTCAGGGCCAGCAAAGCCTTCTCTGCTGGCCTAAACATATCAGAATCACTGATTTAGTTTAATATATTTTTCCATGAATGTGTATTAAATTATTTCCAATAGTATATTCTCTTCATTTCATAGCTTTTCTCTTGGTTGCACTGCTTCCAGCAGTGTATGTTTATATTAGAGCTTTATCCAATCATATTTCAGCAGTCGTGTTGCCAGGGTCAAAGAAATCTGCCTTAAGGCCTTCAGAATCAACATTGCAGGCGTCTGTTAGCTTAAATCAATGGCAATGAAACTGTTGCTTTAACCAATCAGATTTCGAGTTGGCAGCACCAGGGCCATCTAGCTGGCTAACAATAACGTCAGCTATTCTCAACGTCAGCTATTTTTACATTTCTGTTTAGGAATATTATGCTATGTTTATTTAGATTTGTACCATTATATTCTACTCTATTTGGTTCTTTTTGTTTGTTTTGTTTGTGTAACGTTGGGAAGCGTAACGATGCAGTAGTGGATCCAAATGCAGGCTTTTATTAGAACCGTGGTCAAAACAGGCAGGGTCAAACAACAACAAACAGGTATAATCCAGGGCGAGACAACGAGTAATCCACAAAACAGGCGAAGGCAGCAAACAACAAGAAATCAGAAACAGTCCAGGGTCAAAAACAAGGCAAGGCAACAAGGAACAAGAAAAACAGAGGAACTAGGGAACGCTACAGGTTAGCAAATACTGAGCAATGAATGAATGAATGGATAACCAGGCTAGGAGGGATGGAGGACCAGGTCCATGTGGAAGTGGGGGAACTGGGGACTGAGGCAAAGCCGGCGGAGCAGGGTGCCAGGGCGGAGCAGAAGACCACCAGGGCTGAGCAGACAGAACTGAAGATCCCCACGGCGGAGCAGACGACCACCACAGCAGAGCAGACGGGACCGAAGATCCCCACGGCAGTGCAGGCGACCACCACAGCACAGCAGACGAGACCAAAGATCTCCACGGCGTCGCAGGCGACCACCACAGCAGAGCAGATGGGACCGAAGATCGCCAAGGTGGAGGAGATGACCACCAGGGTGGAGCTGATTGAGCAGGGAACCACCACGGCGGATCAGGCAAAACTGGAACAGAGAGCATAGAGAATTTAACAACGGCCTCTGCGGCCGTAACATAATTCAATTACTGTTCTTTTTAAGTTTTTTTTCGTTTTTTAGTTCTGTTCTATTGTTCTTTTCCATTCTGATATACTATTCTATCATTTCATTTTGGTTGTTCGATTCTGTTCTATTCTAATTAGTCTATAGTTTATTAAACCAACGTCCTGGAGTTTCATTTATTTATCTGTATATATTCATGTACAGTAGCCTACTTAAAGAGCCCTGTGTTTAAATGTGCATGTGTATGCATGCATTTCTAACAATGGCACATCCTTGTGTTTTTACAGGTCACTGTATGGTATTGCACTCTATTAAAGTTTAATAAGTAAGTGTTCAGGGAGGCGGGGACAGTCAAGTCTTCCTGCTGCTCTTCCCTGTGAATGCCACCATAGTTAAGACATCTTTTATTCATGTGTTGACTTTTTCTAGTGTCTTTGTACTCCATTATATCAGATCCCACTGAGCATCACCGTCACCAGCCACTCTGCTCGAGATTCACATTTACTGCTAAGTTGTCATACACTGTCATATTCTGATGGATATCAGAAAAATCGGACAAAAACACTGGTGAAGAACATCACTTGTTTGCAGTGTGATCGAAAGGTACAGTAAAAGTTATTTCCATATTCTGGTGGTTGCGAGCAGAGGTACTGAACCCTCGAAAGAGCTTTTTTTATGAATTAAAAAGTAATAGAGATCTGTAGGAAACCGTATTTTCAAACTTTGATAATACAACTCATTGTTTGCTCCCCAGGCATTTACAATTTGACGTTTTGTGTTCCCTGCCGTTTATTCCTTACATTTTCTTTACTTGGTCTTAAAAAGGTCTAAAACCTGCAGAAACCCTGCAAAGCTATAACAGAAATGGACGAAAAGCCACAAAACTCCCACTTTAAGGTTTTTGTGGAAGTTTCATGATGGACTGAGTGAATTTAGAGTAAGGTGAACTCAAGGCTGAACTTTAATAAAAATGTGGTTCGGTCCTCACCACAAATGCAACAAGATGCATTTGTTTGAGAATATTTGGAGATGAAATGACCCAGTCCGTCTGGCTATTTTCTTCTTTTCCAACCACATTTTTGTTTAGATTGCGTTGTCAAACACTGATTTTTAAATGAACGCAATCATCACCCGGTAGCTTTGTAAATTATTCTGTCATCACTCACTTTTGTTGAATAAGCCGCCGTAACAGTGTAACCAAAAATAGCATGCATTCTATGCTGCATCCTTGAGAGATTTCACAAATGCCAACATATGCCACAGTACTGATGCTGAGGTGACATTTTAAAAGGTAACCGCATCGGTTTGAAAAATGACTTGACTTGATATTTATGTACATCGTGGGCTTATTTAATGAGCTGCCATAGAAATATTCTGTAAAGAATTGCAGCCATAGATACATCATGAATAGATCTTTTAATAGTAACACGATTTTTAGAGACAATAACATTTCACCTATACGAACATGAGAAGAAAATTTTTATTAAAAGGTTATTCCATATAAATATTCCTAGAAATATTAAAATGCCACCGCAATTAGAGCTGGACTCTCAAAAGAATTCTTTTTAGCATTTTTATTTTGAAAATAAACCATGCAAGCATCAACAAATTGACTCCTCATGTTAATTATGTCATATTGCAGTGGACACAGCCTCCCACCTGAGTGAACCCAGCTGCTCTGACAGACTTCAGCAGCCATTATTTATTTTTTAACCTCATTACGGTTGACACAAACGGCTCCTTCGGGCAGAGGGGCTGTTGCCATAGTAACAGAGTGCAAAAGCGCCACATTGACCTCCTATGGGACATGGCCTTTCTAAGTTTTTATTCTGTTATACACATGGTCAAGTGATCACTGTGGACATGCGGCCTACATGATGTAATATGTCAGTGTACCTGCGACATGATGTCATTGGTCAGTGAGAGCAGAAAGACAGACTTTGACCTGATCGAGTTGCTCTTAGAGGGGCAGATGCCTTGTTTGTTTCACTCTAACGTGTGATTTATCAAGTGGTGGAATTTACAGACTCTGTTACCATCTTTATTTGTTCTTCAGGGGGTTCGACTGTAATGACAAACAGTATGGCGAGTTTCAAGCCAAAGGCCACAATCATGTGACAGTCAGGCACCTTGGATTTTATTGTTGATAAACAAGGAGCCCGCTTGCATTCTGGGAAAAAGTGTGGCTCCTGTTGTTCATTTAAAAGTACTTTTCACCAAGATAAAGATTGGTTTGTACCTGCTTATAATCTGATAACTGTTCCAGTAGAAGAACCTTATAGGCACAGTTCACCCAAAAAAGAAAATTTGATCATTTACTCGCCCTTATGTATGACTTTCTTCTGTGGAGGAAAAAGTAATTTAATAATTTTTTAGCAGAATGTCTAAGGTGCACTTTTACATATAATAGAAGTGAATGGTGATCAAGGATTTTCAGTGAATAACACCTTATCATCATAGAAAGCGTCAAAAAATTTCAGTTTTTCACACAGAGCATTATATGATTTAAGAAGACTTGGGTATACTTAAATGTCATTTTAAGTATATTTCTGAGAAGTACATAAAGCCCATTTCTGAGAAGTACATAAAAAGTAGACTAAAAGTATACTTTCCTATTTTTAGTTTAAAATAAGTATACTAATAGCACACTTGAATAAACTTCTTTTTCGTAAGGGATATAAGATCAGTCATACGGACTACTTTGATTATAATTTTTGTCAGTTTTGCTTTTATGTAATTTTTAGAGTTGACAAACCATTCACTCCTGTTCAATGCGAATGCCGTATGCTGGAATATGAGCATTTATTCCGTCATCATTCGGGTGCTGATAGCGTGCGCGCACAGGTGAGACTTGAACAGCACACGTTGATATCTAAGCTAAACTCGTTTAAGCTTTGCCAGTTTAAATATTTAAGAGCCAGAGGACGCGAGCTCGCACGCGCAGTGAGAAGATTTGTGCGTGCGCTCATCTGAAGTCACAAACCTGCGCCTCAGAACGCCTCTGAAGTATTGTGTTTAAATGGACAAAGTCACATAAAAATTATGTCAAAATGCCCGTCTTGGTAAGTATCCTATAGCAAACATAGCCGGCTGAAAAGTACTGGATCAGTGCTGGATCAGTGCATTCTCTTAAAGTGACAGCACTTTCTTAATAT
>NW_015646352.1:1302557-1310344 GCF_001515625.1 Sinocyclocheilus rhinocerous | reverse complement strand
CCCGCGCCTCAGAACGCGTGCAAATATTAAGCTCTCTCTGAAGTATTGTTTAAATGGACAAATTCACACAAAAATTATGTCAAAATGCCCGTCTTGGTAAGTATCCTATAGCAGACATAGCCGGCTGAACGTACTGTATCAGTGCATTCTCTTAAAGTGACAGCACTTTCTTAATATTAATCAAACAGCAACAACAAAGAAATCACTCACTGCTCTTGATTGAATAGTTTTTGTATCTTTAATAAAGATTAATCTTTAATTCATGCAGTCAAATATGTAATGCTGTTTTACATTTCATTACTTTATTCAATTTCTGTACCT
Organism: Sinocyclocheilus rhinocerous; assembly: GCF_001515625.1. Classification (NCBI taxonomy): domain Eukaryota; kingdom Metazoa; phylum Chordata; class Actinopteri; order Cypriniformes; family Cyprinidae; genus Sinocyclocheilus; species Sinocyclocheilus rhinocerous. The sequence goes on along the minus strand of NW_015646352.1, from coordinate 1,310,023 downwards.
GAAAACTAATGTTAGACCTACCTAAAAAAAAACTGAAATCACTGTGTATTTTATTTGTATCTTTACTTTATTGTATTTATTTGTGCTGTTGCTTGTAGTTAGATAGATTATTCTTATTTTCTTTATTTTTATTTGACAGTATAGTTTTTGCCTAAACATAGCACATACCGAACCATACCGAAACCGTGACTCTAAAACCGTGATACAAACCGAACCGTGAGTAAGTTGAACCGTTCCACCCCTAATATATACTGTATATATTTGGCCAGTATAGTAGTCATCTTGCACCTATAGTGAGAAGTATTGGTGTGGCTTCAGTATTGTGCAAAAAAAATTAGGTTGCCGAAACCATTGCAGGAAAAAATATTCAATTATTCAATGAGAGGAGATGCCAATAGCAGGAGGGTTACCCAGGCTACATCTACATTAATCCAGATACATTTAAAAATGCATCTTTTTTTCCATGTTTGGCCTTCTGTCCAGACAGCGTTTTTGTCTAGCAAACACAACTTTTTGAAGACACTTTCCGAAGTGGATAAATTTGAAAACGCCGATTTCATGTGATTCAAGGTTTTCAAAAATAATGACGCAAGTTTAGTCATGTGAAGCATATTGTACCTATAGGTATCCGGTTATACCAGCATGGGTCAGCTGTGCTATTCACTTACACAGTGTTGCTAAAATAATTGTTATTTTGTTTCTTCATATTACATTCCTGAAAAGAGGACAGAAAATTTACTCAATTGCTGTCCTGCGGCAAAACATAAGGGCAATTGTGTTTTAGATCATACATTGAATGGCAATTGAGTGCAACCTGGATGCACCAGTAAGTTGTGGGATATTTTGTTAATAAAATTATTGTTCCAGAAGAATAGCATGAGAAGTTTTTTATGCCTGGTCTTTCAGTATCATCTCAATGAGCTTTTATTATGTTTTACACATACACAGTATGATTTTAGTATTTTCTGACATTTCAGTGGGTATGAGAAACCTTCGGAAAATGCTAGTGTGTACGGAGAGCGTTTTGAAATGAAAACACCGTTTTCAAATGTATCCAGATTAATGTAGGTCTAGCACAAGATAAAGTGAGTAGCATTCAGCTGGTCATGTGATCTCAATATGGTGGCCTCCATGAGGCGACCAGCTCTTAAAATACAATTTCATTAGACTACTGATATAATCTGAGTTTACATTTTTTTAAACATGTGTAAAACTCATATCATGATCATATAAAAGCAAATGAGGGATGAGTTTGAATTTTGTTTTCCTCTGGTAAACTGCAACAGCAACCACACATGCTGTCAAAAGAGCTTAACACAGAATATTTATCTATAGGTTATTTATATGTAGAACAAGATTTCTCTCACTGTTTGTCAGTGAGTGAATGCAGTAGTAAAGTCTATACCAAAGGAATGAATGTGATTGTAGCACATGGCAAACACTGAAAACTTCAGATATAGTGCTCTGTGTGTGAGAAAGCAGCAGCTTGGAGTTCACAGGACATTGTCCAATACAGAGATTTGCTAGTGAGGAGTGTGGGAATGGACAGTACTAATGACTGGCTTTGATTGAACTTTAAGTGGGTGTTTATACTCAGTAATTTCGTGCATTTTGATTGGATTGCTATCTGATTCAGCATGCACATTACATAAACACACGTGGTTCACAAGTTCACTGCTACACTAATGGAAGTTTGAGAGCCAAGGTTATTATTGTAAACTAAAACTACTAAAAACATTTTTATTCATTGAAATTAAATAATGATTGTAAGAAAAATTAGTACTAAAGTTGAAGCACTAAAATGATTAAATGGAAATTAATAAAATCTCAAACTAAAACAATAAATCTGAAATAAGAAATAAATGAAGCCTAAATAGTAATATTAAAAATGACAAAAGCACATAACAAAATTACAAACAATTACAAAAAAAATATCTAACTATATTAAAATGAAAACTAATTTTAAATATAAAATTAAATATAAAAATGTTAGATTTAAATATGAAAATATAAAAATAAATAAAGCCAAGTCAGAATATTAATAAAAAATAGTACAGTGTATAAATAATAGTAAAATAACACTGTTAGGAGCTCAAATATTGTGAACTAATTTTTTTAAAATATAAATTTGTGATCTGATAATTGGTTAGAAACATCTGAGAATCTAAGAATTGTAAAATTCCAATTTATTAGTGAAATAAGGTCTGTGTTTAACAATACTTAAATGTACTTAAAATGACTTAAGAATGTTCCTGTTTTGTTCCATAACATAAATTACACACAATCATATCTCAAACATGAATTTTAAAAACATAGTGTGTTTTAAAATCAGAAGTTGCTAACAAAATGTACTACTATTGTGACAGACAATCCATCTTGACAACTTTATGAACATTAGAATCAAGGATGAAATCATAGAGCACAATAAATAAGGATGTCACAGCATTTCATTGTGCTTATACAAGATTTATCAATATAATGGTCAAGGTGATGCTCTGTGTAGCTGTCAGAACACTCCACATAGTCTTCAAACAAGCAGAGTGTTCCATGTTACATAAGTGTGCTCTGTCAAAGCTTTTTCTGAACGTTCTTCAATAAAAGCAAATATGATCAAGCCCAAGTCTAACGTCTTGTGGCTACTGATAGATATGCAACAGCTGTGAGGCTTCTTTTTGCTTCAGCCTGCAAATAGCACACTTCAATAATATGTGATGCCCCTGGCATCAACATGTCCAACATTACAGACTTATTTGAACCTCCCAGGACCCCACGTTTGGTATTGCATCATGCTATTGATGGTTAAGGGGGGAATAGCGGAGGAATAGCCTGCAGCTGGTGAAGTTCATGAAATCACAACACAGAATATTTGTTGTCACTTTAAGATCAAAATGTGTTGAGTAGTGTGTTTGTAGGCTAAAGAAACTTGCCCATTAACAAACGCAGGCAGTATGTGCTCATTTTTAATAGTACCGTCTGGCAAAACATCATCAGTCGGGCTCCAAACTGTGAATAAAATGGTTGCAAATGCAACACAATAAAATCTTTGCATCACTAATTTAAAATTGGTAATGGTAATTGCAACTTTTATCACTCAATTCAGACCGTTTTTTCTCACAAATGCGAGTTTATATCTCTCAATACTAACTTTTGTCCTCTGAATTGTGTTATAAACTTGCAATTGCGAGTTCACATCTCGCAATTCTGACTTTTGTGATGGAATAGCAACTTTTTTATCTCACAATTTTGACTTTTTTTCTAGCTGTGTTCTTCTCGAGTTTAAATCGCACTTCTGAGAAAAAAATAATTGCGAGAAAAAGTGAGAATTGTAAGATATAAATTCAGAATTGTGAGAAAAAAGTCATTTGAGAGTATCTTCAAAATGATGTGATGTGATGCCTGATTAGCAAAGAAAGTACTCTTTCAAAACGTTTTTTTCCCTAATGAGTCAGTCAGAAAGATTCACAGTCATAAATTTGCTTGTGAGTTAGTGTCTTGAATTAGACTCACTCGGTCAGTGAATCGCTCAAAACCATTAGAGATTTAACAATTGACTTCCTTACTGAGCTGCAAGTCATTTATCAGTTATGTCCAATTTAAAATGAACTGGACACCATCTTTTTTTTTTTTTCATTTGAGATTCAAATTCATCTGTTTTAGTCTATTTTTATAGAGATGGACCAATGAAACAGAGCGGGATTTACAAGCCTGTTTTGACTGCACTGATTGCAGTGTTTTTGAAGCTGCTGCCACCGATCTGGACGAGCTCACAGATTCTGTAACATATATCAGTTTCTGTGAGGATATGTGCATTTCTACCAGGACTTATATAGCATACAACAACGATAAGCCATGGTTTACAAGCAAAACTCAGCTTCGTCAGGCCAAAGAGGAAGCCTACAGGAGTGGGGACAGAGTCTTGTACAATCAGGCCAAGAACACACTGACAAAAGAGTGTGGCTAAGAGGAGTTACTCTAAAAAGCTGGAAACCCAGTTTTAAGCAAACGACCCTGCTTCAGTGTGGAAAGGTCTGAAAGACCTCACAAATTACAGCAATGAGGTGAATTAACAACTTGCTGAAGACCTGAATGAGTTTTACAGCAGATTTGAATCTCCCGGTCTCACACCCCACACCCATTCTGACCATCTCTCTATACAACCATCAACACCTCCAGCAACCCCCCTCTCCTCCTCCTGCACTTTGGATCAGTGAGGATAATGTGCATCAGGTCTTCAGGAAACAGATTAGAAGGAAAGCACCAGGCCCAGGCAGTGTTTTACCAGCCTGTCTGAAAACCTGTGCTGACCAGCTGGCCTCCATCTTTTCACAGATCTTCAACAGATCACTGGAGCTGTGTGAAGTCCCTTCCTGCTTCAAACACTCCACCATCATCCCCATTCCAAAGAAGCCCAAAATCACAGTACTTAATGGCTATAGACCTGTTGCCCTAACATCTGTGGTCATTAAGTCGTTTGAGAGAGTGGTGTTGGCTTATCTGAAGGACATCACTGGACCCTTACTGGACCCCCTGCAGTTTGTTTGGATTTTTGAACTCTTAACGTCTGGCCAGTGCTACAGAGCACCGAACACCAGGACAGCCAGGCACAAGAAAGGTTTCCCCCCCCCAGGCAATCTACCTCATGAACAGTTAAATGAACAGTCTCCCCCAGGGGCACATTAATGCACGGGCTTTAACGGGCTGAAGCCCAGGGGCCTACACTGGGAAGGGGGCCCACTGGCTGCAAGGAAATAATATTTTTTCGAATAATTATTTGAATATATGGGAATTTGCAGCAGTGACAACAGCATTTTGTAAACAAACTCTCACACTCATTTTCAGCGATGCCCTGGTTGTAGTTTATAATGAATGGTTCAGTTTAAGTTTCCCCCACACAGTTTGTATAGATAGTATGTTCCATGTATTCCACCGATATACTAGCGGAATACACAATGCATGCGCTAGTAAAGCCCAGCACACGATGTCTTTATGTTGACGTGCAGATCAACAAGAAGCACAACACTGCTGTGTGAAAGGAGCTGGACCGGACAACTTTCTGTAACGTCATACAGTGCGAGTTCAGTGACTTGCGTGGATGTAATCTGTGTGTCAACTGAAGGTTTTAGATTCAGTCACTGTGTTCCAACATGCTGCTTCAGAGTCTCAATCTCAAATCTGGGGATGGAAGAATAGGAATCATCCTATTGTTTAAATGTGATCATTAAACTTTGAACGGCTATGATTGAATTAAGCGCGAGCACGTCACGTTTCAAAATAAAAACGCAGCTAGCAATCACCAAATAGCTCACATTTATGCCAACTTGCCAAGTGTTGTTCCGATCTACTGATGATTAATAATGAATATTTTATGTCATTTATGGTGTTTAAATCATACCTGTAAACTCACATTTCGGCCAGGAAAGTTTTGATGGCATTTTCTTTTCATATTACCTCAGTATAATGTACACACACATATGTGTATTTTTTTCACATATCTTTATTTTTTATTATCTGTGTGTGTTTTGTTGTTGTCTCTGTGTAGGCTTATTGGAAGCTTCTGTCGCCAGAACAAATTCCTTGTATGTGCAAACATACTTGGCAATAAAGCTCTTTCTGATTCTGAGTCTGATTAATTAGCTGGTTTAAATAATACAATATATAAATAAAAATTGTTCTAAAAACATTAAAATATTAAAAAGTTGTGATGATTGTTTCATTGTAATGTTGAATCTAAGGGAAACTAAGGAGTAAGCATAGTAAGACTGTAAGGTAGTTGACATAATCAATACACTTTACATAACAGAGTGACACTGATATGGCACAAATACAATCAAGATGAGAAGTGACATCTCAAAATGTATCTAAATAATCTATAGAACATCCTAGTTTTTATTACTTAAATTGTCATAGTATACTAAAACATCCCTTCAGAACAGTGCCCAGCAGTGACTTTTGTTAAATGGTAAATAAACTGCACTCAATGAACTGAAGTGCTTCTGAACAATAATTTTTATTGAACTAAATGTCATTTGACTCCTAGATGGCTCATTTTTTAGTCTGGTGCCCTGTCAGTTCGTATCTCATAAAATGCATCCCTAAAGACATCTTAAAGTTAGTCAGAGTCTTTAAACATCAACCCTACCAAGCAAACAATCCCTTTTTGTTCTATAAAGACAAAACAGAGCACATAAACTAGCCATTAAGGTAAAAGAAGGCCAGCCGTACTTAGCCATGTCTCTGACTGCTTTCTTTCAAAGCGACTGAACATCTGTAGGGAGACATGACTGGTCTCTAGATTAGTCCCGTATGAATAATTCAACAGGAAACACAGAACCTACATTATCACAGAGAACAGCTCTGTCTGTTGATTCTGTGGAGAATGGCTGGCACTTACAAAGTGTGAGAGCTAATTAAAACACAAAATGTGGAACCACACTGCCATAGATAGGAGCAAAAAGAGAGAGGGGTAAAAGGAAAGCCGGGGTGAGCAATCTTCACATCTCATTAGCCTTTATCCTTGGATGTGGGACAGTCTGCACTTGTCTTAGCATTGACTTCAGTCCTTGTATATCTTGTCACATTGGTTAATTGTTTAACACAGAGTCTGTGGGGAGTTTGAGTCTATTAGATGCTACAGATGGGTCCGGAGGAAGGGAAGGGCGAGGAGAGAATCCACTTTAAGTCTTCTGATGTTGCCTTGGAGCGTGAGCTCTAGATGCCCGAGTCTTTGTACTTGGAGCGAGAGAAGCCTCTTATTATTCCATTACAGGACTACTTGGATTGATATCGGATCTGTGCTGCTGACGACGGCATTATATAATCCATCTAAAAACTGGGAATATCTTTCTCATAAGTATCTTATAGTTCATGTGTAGACAGCACAAAGTGCATTGAATGTAAAGCCCTGCACGGGCCTCAAATGTAGGCCCTAACAAAGTGGTTATATTTCTTTTTGTTTCTTTATTAAGGTAATTTTGAAAAATTTAGCATTTTTTGTTTGTTAAACACAAGTTTTTGTTTTTTAAGTGACGACCAAGCGGCCGACAGCGAGTTTACCACGTTTGATCAATTTCTGCGGAGATGGCGAGTCAGAATCGTCAGCTTCTTTGCAGCCGTCACGGACTCAGAAAATAGTTTATTAACAAATAATTAAAATATGACCTTGCTAGTTTCCTGAAACATTCATAGTCATTAATACTTTTACGGAGCTTTGCGGCAAGATTTATGCATGCGTTTCAGCGCGAATATACTATTAAAATGGTTTATACGGTGGCCGAAAGAGCTCAATGCGCTGCAAATGAAAAAACACATGCAAATAGAAAAAACACCAGCAAATTAAGAAAACATCTTCATTAATTTGACACACGCGCTGCAAATTCTCACAACACAAAAGCAGAAACGTGCTGCAAAGACTCACAACACAACCAAATACAGAAACGCACTGCAAAGACTCACAACACAACCAAATA
>NW_015646352.1:1297761-1302041 GCF_001515625.1 Sinocyclocheilus rhinocerous | reverse complement strand
GCCTCAAAACCAAACCCAGAAACGAACTGCAAAGACTCACAACACAACCAAATACAGAAACGCACTGCAAAGACTCACAACACAACCAAATAGCCTACAGAAACGCGCTGCAAATCCTCACAACACAAACAAAGAAACGCGCTGCAAATACAAAACGAACAAAAACAGAAATGTGCTGCACAGATCACATCGGAAATGTTTAAGGGAAGCACGTTTCTTTGTTTGTGTTGTGAGAATTTGCAGCGCATTTCTGTATTTGGTTGTGTTGTGAGAATTTGCAGCGCGTTTCTGCATTTGGTTGTGTTGTAAGAATTTGCAGCGCGCGTGTTGTCAAATTGATGAAGATGTTTTCTCAATTTGCAGGTGTTTTTTTCTATTTGCATCTGTTTTTTCATTTGCAGCGCATTGAGCTCTCTCGGCAGTGTTGCTAATTTAGCTACTAGTTTTAGCTACTTTCAATTGAAAGCAGTTGGCAACACTGTCTCTCGGCCACCGTAGGGGTTTAGCCTATGTAAATAATTAAATTAATATAAACTTGTGATCAGTCGAATAATGTCTTAAATGAACGACTAGAAAAATCTTTAGTCAGGGAAGCCCAAGTTTTAATTGAGTTCTTTCTTTTAACTCCAGCTGTGCTGAAGGCATGCTCGCTGTAGCGGCGATGGCGCTAAACACCGTGCAAGCCGGTCTTGACAGTCGGCGGTAGCCTGGCCTCGTGTTGTTTCCACCAGCACAGCGCATCTTTTCCATCACCTTAATTGATTAATGTCTAAAATGTAAAAAGAAGGAGAAGCCTAAAACCGGCCCGATGAACGGCCCACATGTGGTCTATGACCTGAAGATTGGTCTGCAGCTAGGGGCGTAAATAAGTCGGGCCCGGGCTGAAATGCAGGGCTCTGATTGAATGTGTACTATAAGACGAATGATGGTGGCTTACATAACTGAATATATTTTTGATTCAGCTTTGAAGCTCAGTTCATTCATCCTTCTCAAACCTGTTAAATTATTATTTTATTCTACTCATTGTTGTGTACGTTTTTTTGTTTAGTTATCCTACATCAGTCCTTTGTTCGAGGGCTGATCTTATAGGCTACTTTTGTTATTTTTCAAAAAATGTCAAAATAAATAAAAATAAATAAAAAATTAAACATAAAATTCTATTTTTAATTTGATTTATATTTTATTAATATTATATTTGCATCAAATTCAAAGCTGTGATGCCTGATTCGCGAACAAATTACTCTTTCGAACCAGTTCTTTTCAATGAATCAGTCTACATTAAAAGCATAGGCCTACAGTATTTATGTAAAAAAATATATATATAGCTGCGTCTATCTATCTATCTGTCTGTCTATCAATCAATCAATCTATCTATATCTATCTCTTTAGGGTTGTGACAGTGAGGAAATTTTCCCACCGGTTAATCGACGTGTGACAACACCGGTAATACCGGTATCACCGTTGGGGTGGGAGGGGGGTGCTAGTTCGTTTGAGTTTTCCCTCTTTTCCTCGGATTTCTTGGCTTTCAAATAGCTTGAAAAAGTGCAGTGCACGTTTTACTTTCACTTTCAAATTAGCGGCAATTCGGCTTTGATTCAATTCAAGCAACAATGTCAAACTCATAACTTTTATTAACAATACGAATAAAAATACACCATATATGCATAATAAAATAACAAATTACTTAGGCTACACAAAATTTAAATAGATAGGCTTTATAAAACTGAAAATCAACAAACTTTTCAAAATCTAAAATATTGGCAAACAGGCGCCTTTGCATTTCCTTTCTAAACAATCTTATGTCATCGTCTTGTCTTTCTCACCTCACTCTTGTCAGTCAGCTCGACTCACTCTCCTCACGTGATAAATAAAATCTGACTCCTGCTCCGTGGTGCACTGTCGTTCGCGCATGGTTCGGCACGCTGCATTGAGCGTTTAGTTTAAAAGTATCTGTCCTCTAACTGAACTAGGCTAAATGGTTTTTGTTTCTATAAAAAAAATATCAAAACGACGGTGAAGGGGGGGGGGGCGGCTTAACACCGGTATAACCGAAAACACCGTCTATTGCAGCAAGCCTAATCTCTATATAAATTGCAGATTAGCCTACATTAAAAAATTGCCTACTCAAATAAAAAATTTTCGTAATTTTAACTAAAAAATGAATGTAAAAATTCCACAAAAATGAAGACTATATAAAATGTATATAGCTATTATATATAGGCCTATACATTAATATATATTCAGCCTATATGAAGCGATAACCTATATATAGCCTATTAAATAGCCTATAAATTTCAAATTCTACGACAAGTAGGCCTATGTGTTTTTAATCGTAAATTTAACCACAACGACAACCAAATTTACGTTTCAAAACCTTTTTATTTGTATTTCGTCCATACTTGCAACTGTTATGTCATTGTTTAACAAAAACGTTGCTCTCTGAAATCATTTTGGCAGATTTTTTTTCTGTTTTCTCATTCTTTAATTTCTCTCCAACTTGAATTATTATGGATTTAAGGAGCACAAGTGGAATTTTGTAGCCAAATGATCCCGTAATAAAAGTCTGGTGTGGAGAAGAGCAAAACTGGTGTGGGAGGAGCAGTTTTAGATTGGCAGAAGACAAGGGATGCCAGAAGGCTTGTACTGAGGGAGATGCGAGCCAGCCAACAGCTTTTCATTCATGAAGATGCAATTCAGCACAGACACTTGGTGTTTTCTTCGGGTGTAGCCCAGCTGAGTGAATTCAACCAGTGTCACGGAGCGCTATGCGCGCAACTAGAGCCATTCACGTGTGCAAACTTGTGGGCTTGATCTGAACACCACTGGACACTGTTCAATTCAACTTTCCTTATGGGATTGTGCTGGGCGAGAATGAAGAGCGCTGTCAGAAGCTGGAAGTGGCGGTCAACAGTGTCTCGACAGGCGTTATAGGAGTCTTCATTCAGAAGGATGCTGGTGGGAAATGCCTGCAGACAGAGAGGATGAGATTTGTGGAAAGGCGCTGGAGCTTCTGTCCGATCTGTGCTCGAGAGGAGAGGTGCACGATGAAAACTGTTTGGATTTAACCTACTATTTTCGCGATCTCGGGAGACCGAGATATTCGGACTCTGGTAAGGATATAGTTTAATTCCTGTTTAAAACATTATGTTTCCAGGGTTATTAATGTTTTGTGTGTCATAACAATTCTAATCACATTTAAACTGCGTTCAGCTACTCTCAAACTACATACGATCCTTAAACTTGTTCAACAGCACTTTCAGCTATTTTTATTCGCTAGAAAGTTATTAGAAGCGTTTTAAGCAAATTTCCTTATTGTAAATTTCATTAATGCGTTCGGCTAATTAGCAGCTGCATTGATGGAGTTTGTTGTCATTCCTATGTATGTCTGCACTATCATGTATGTCTGCACTATCATGTATGTCTGCACTATGTTTGTACTTTCTTCTACACTGGAAGCTCCTGTCGTCAAGTCAAATTCCTTGTGTGTGTAAACATACTTGTTAATAAAGCTCTTCTGATTCTGATTCTGATTAAAGTAACCACACCCAATAGCCTAAATTACCTAAAACAAACTTTGTTTTTTGTTGTTGTTGTTTTTTTTAACGTTTTTATTAAAGCTGCAGTCCGTAAATTTTGCCTCTTTGTCGCTATCTCTGTTTGAAAACCTGGAATTGCAGCTGTGTGCTGAATTATCTAGCTTGCATAGGTTGTGAGTTGGCAGGGCTCCAGCTTGGATGAATCTAATGTTCTGAAGAGTATGTGTGGCAGTCAGTCACCGCACCGGTGTGGATATTTACTGTACTTCGCAATCACAGATTCTAGCCTACGTCTTGGAATATGACCCAAATAAGAATTTTCACCGTATATTGCCATCTGAACAAGTAAGTAACAAGTCTGCCACATTTGTTCTCACCAACTGAGGAAAAAAGCATTACCATAAATCTTGATCGGTTAGCTCATATCACATCAAACCGTTCAAATTATTATTATTGTTATACTTTATTCTCAAATGATTAATGTTAACAACATCAGCATTGGTGACTATGAGTAGTGTGTATTAGCGTGTAGATTTCAATTTCTGCACAGTCTAATCTAATTGTCATACTCTTCGAATTTCATAAAGAAATTATTTTAACCCAAAAAGCAAATTATGCTCCCTTCCAACTGGTTTTCTTTAAAATACAAATCTTTGTAATCCCAGGCTATCTGTAATCAGAAGCACATTTATAACTGGAATATAATTTAATTTCATTCCCATGTGTTTCATAAACACATATTAC
>NW_015646352.1:1291971-1297732 GCF_001515625.1 Sinocyclocheilus rhinocerous | reverse complement strand
AATGGTCCGAAAAAGAGAAAATATCCAGTGAGCGGCAGTTGTGTGGACGAAAATGCCTTGTTGATGTCAGAGGTTAGAAGAGAATGGGCAGACTGGTTAGAGATGATAGAAACAACCAAGGTATGCAGAATACCATCTCTGAACGCACAACACGTCGAACCCTGAGTTTACAGACGTGACATAATGACGCAGTGCCATGCTCGAATTTCCCTCGAAAACCTACCGGTACCACTCAAATTAGAAAACATTATTATAAACTAACCCTTGTGAATCGGGCTAAAGTAAGGCGATAGTTTTGAACACTGGCTGGTTATGTACTTGCTCAAATATTGATTTCAGATCATTTTTAACCAAAAAAAAGTTACGGACTGCAGCTTTAAGATTAACGCTGATATTAAAAAACGCAACTATTGTTGTCAACGTCTTATTTACACAATTCAGGTTACTAGATTTTTTTTCTACCTATTTCTACACTGTTTTTATTTTATTTTTGCAGACTTAAGTCAGTTTTTTAATGTATACATTACTGATAAGAAAAATAGGAATAAGTGTGATCCCCCCCCACCCCTTCTCCATAATTAAAATGTAATTGTAAAATTATGTACTGATGAGTCTCGATTTCTGCTGCGACATTCAGATGGTAGGGTCAGAATTTGGCGTAAAGAACATGAAAGCATGGATCCATCCTGCCTTGTCTCAACGGTTCAGGCTGGTGGTGGTGGTGTAATGGTGTGGGGGGATATATTCTTGGCACACTTTGGGCCCCTTAGTACCAATTGAGAATCGTTTAAATGCCACAGCCTACCTGAGTATTGTTGCTGACCATGTCCATCCCTTTATGACTACAGTGTACCCATCTTCTGATGGCTACTTCCAGCAGGATAATGCACCATGTCACAAAGCTCAAATCATCTCAGACTGGTTTCTTGAACATGACAATGAGTTCACTTTACTCAAATGGCCTCCACAGTCACCAGATCTCAATCCAATAGAGCACCTTTGGGATGTGGTGGAATGGGAGATTCGCATCATGGATGTGCAGCCGACAAATCTGCAGCAACTGCGTGATGCTATCATGTCAATATGGACCAAAATCTCTGAGGAATGTTTCCAACACCTTTTTGAATCTATGCCATGAAGAATTAAGGCAGTTCTGAAGGCAAAAGGGGGTCCAACCCGGTACTAGCAAGGTGTACCTAATAAATATATATAACAAATATATATAACATATTATTTAGGGCTGTGCAGGCGATTCAATCTGCGATAATGAACGCAATATTGCCTAATTGTCAGTGAACTACGGCTCTGTGTAGTAATTGCCACTCCATCTGAAAGCAGGTGATGGAGATTTACTACTAATCACAGAACCGGCTTTACTGACGAGATGCGCATGACAATTGCATGCGATTAATTGCACAGCCCTAATATTATTACTATTATTATTATTGTTATTATTATTAGTGTAGTCAGGACAAGTATACACACACATACACACACAAAAAACAGCCCCAATCCTCATTCCCCACAGTCCAGTATTAATGACCTATTTAGAGCTGTCCTGTATTTTACCATTTGAAAATGCAGCCTACATTCATTCCATTTTAATGCTGCAGCATATCAGATGCAGTGTAATTTTAGCACTAATATTCTTGCAGGAAGATTAATAACCTTTTTTTGTAGGTTTATGCATTCAGAAGTTAAATTAAGCATAAAATGATTATACAGGCATTCAGTGTTCCTAGAACGCTTCACAGGAAACTTGTGAATCCCCAAAACAACCTTTCATCAATGACAGAAATAGAGCATTGCTTGACTCAGTATGAAGTATATGGGCTTAACTAAACATTAGCTTCACTTAACCTAAGCTTCATAGTTCCTAGCCTCTCCTCAGATGCTATCGTCTTCATCCTCAGAGACACTGAGCGGTCGACAGGAAGCCATTAGGATTCCACCCCACCATGCTACTCTGTACACTTTCTCCTTTGCGATTACCCTGCATTGACATCCGTTAACACGAGGCCTTCAAACCTCATAGGAGAACGATTCATAGTAATTCGGTCCCTCAAGATGGATTGTACAAGAATTTAATGAAAGGGAACAGCTCAGTTCATAGGAACCCAGTAAATATACTCTTAGCTTGATGGGAATTCACATGTGTAGCTGCAAAGTGCCTGTATGGTGGAAAGCCTTTTGTAATGAAACCCAAGGGAACCCGGCACTTTGAGAGGTTAATAACACATCACTGTAACGGATGACTTATAGACAGTTCAGGCGACATGTGGGCACATATTGACAGGTGTTTCTGTAACTGACAGCCCAAACACAGGAAAGACAGTGTCTCATTCTCACACAGGCAAGTTTATGACACGTCCATGAGCAATGCTGATAATATGTGCTAGTGAAGGGCTATTGACTGTGAAGGTTGTGTACTATTATGTGAGTCATATTTATTCATAGCAATAGTTTCTACTACCGTTGACATCTGGACTGTCATTAAAAGTCTTCGACTGGTCAACCTATAAACACTTTTCTTCCCTGCGGTGGAAAAGACTTTGTGTCTTGCCATCAAATTCGCAAACAGTCTTCCAGCTTCATTCTGATTGGCTAACAACTGCTAGCATCTGCGGTCTGCCACCTGGAATTACAGAAGCAGAAATAAAAATAGACGTTGTGAGAGGTTGAGCTCAGTGAATATGGTCTTTCGAACTATCTACATGCATATGCATGCTCATAATACACGGTGCGGGATTAAATAGTGTTTTTGTGTTCATATGTGAACAAATACCCACATGTGTCTGGATTTATGTTACACCTGCTGATGCTCAAACAGACACCTGCTTAAAAAGATGCATAACAACATGATCTCTGGGAATGTACTTTAAAATGAACAAGCAAATTGAGATACCTGATACCTTAAATCAAATGGCTTGCGTTCTCTGGCAAGTGTCACGACCTTTCTTGTAGACATTCAGGTGTGTTTAGCTCAGCTGGAAGGCTCACGTTCCTCTGCTTATATGTAAAAGTAAGTTCATCTTTGCTCAAAGGACAAAACAGACTGGGAGAAAGGAGAATGCGATCTCTTTTTTTGGAGAGTGATGGTAAACAAATTCACTTTATGCCAGTGTCATTAATCTTGTGTTGGATAAGTTAATAATGTGATGTCAGAGCTTAGAAATGAGTTTAGTGTCTTGTAGGATTGTAGACACAATCTTTAGTTTCCATATTTGTAACCAACACAGATGCAACATGAAGATGTTTCCATAGAGATGCACTGATCTTTCTGAATGATTGCTTTTAATGCCTGAAAACAAAGAAATATCCACATTGAGTGAACAAGCTTAATTGTATTTGTCTCCTTTTAACTCAAACTCCCTTTTATGGCAAGTTCACTCAGCAGCCATTTTAGAAATGTAATTTCCAGTTATACAAGTGCAGCTCTTCGATATTTGAAAGGAGAAAGCGCTAAATCTTTTAAAAAGTTTGTTTTCTTTTAATAGATATTTAAAATCAGGAATGAAAACTGACAACTATGCTTTCGTAAATAATTTTTTTAGCTCACATTACACAAAAAAAAACCCTGTATTTCTCAAGCTAGTCAGGCTAATGCACATTCAGTAGTAAACAAACAGCTGTCATCTTGAATTCTATGATATCTCCAATTTTATATATGAGTGGATGTCATCTCTGTTTTAATTTTAAATATATTTTTAGCAAAGATGTCTTAAGAAAAGCTGTCACAGCGAAAACGGGTAATCAGTAATAATATCAGTAATAGTAATAATATTTGATTCTTTTGACATGAGATATTAGCCACTCACCTGCTAGTCACATCTTTGAGGCATTTTTAGTTTCACAAAAGTTTCCTTATCTAGTAGATTCAAGTACATTTAATTTGCACTTTTGCCACCATGTAAGATGCCCTTTACTGTTACATCATCTCAGCCAGTAAATCATACCCTAATATTTATGATACTTGGACATCTACATTGCATTATCATTATTTTTTAGTTCAGAGTTAAGTTTGGTGTCCTATTTAAAAGCTTACCATTGAAGTTCCACACAAACAATATATGAAATGTTATCAAACTGAATATGTGTCCCAGTGAGGCTGCTAGGCAGACCATGTTCTCTGTTGCATCATTTATTCATATTGTACAGTGGGTATAGAAAAGAATCACCCCCTTTAAAATAATCAAATTTTGTTACTTTGCAGCCTAAAATTAAGATGGACACAGTTTTTGTTTTATCCAGCTTTATTTACTCCACTTATAACATCCAAGTGAAATATATAACACCAACATGTCAAAATAAACAAATAAAATCACTGAGTTGGAAAAAGGATCACCCCCTCCAAAAAATTATTTGTAAACTCAATCAGGTGTAGCTAATCACCTTCTCAATGGCACACTATCCCCTTGTCCAAATACCCACACTTGCGGTCTTAGCCACTTGAGAGCAAGTAAGTGCGCAAGACTGTCCCAGGTCTTAAAAATACCAAAGCGCAGTGCTCTTAACGCACACTAAACCCACTAGGGTTAGTGTATCCCATCATGCATCCTGTTCTGGAAATAAATCGTGAGACTTTTTGCCGAGATCTCGCGAGAGGTCACGGAAACCTTTCCAATGTAAGTTAAATATTAATTATAATAAGATATTACATATAATTTGGTAGTAAAACAAAGTGCTACACATTTTATTGCTGCAAAGATTAGTATATTTATTTTTGTACAACATTTGCAACTGCTTTTTATCACTTAATTAAATTGTGTCATCTATAGGGACTACTGAACAGACATTTAAAAGTTGATTTCAAATGCAAAGTATTGAAAATAATTTTAAAAACTGTAAACAATTTGCGTTTTTACAACACTGTAAGTGTGTCCCATCAGGTAATGAAAAGTTGTACACACACTTGTGGTCTTCATGCTCACTTGAACACTTGGGCCAAATATAGGAAATACGTCATATAAGTGGTCAAGTGCAAAGACCACAAGTGTGGGTATTTGGACAAGGCAAAATCCATTTGACTTTCAACTGTGATCAGGTGTGGTCATTTTGATTAGCGCAGCATGAAAAGAGCTTTCCTGGAGCATTTCACTCCTTGGTAGTGCAACTGCAGCAAATAATCATCTATGGGTGGCAAGGCACTGTCAAAAGATCTCCGGGATGAAGTTGTGGACAGGCACAAGTAGGGCTGTGCAACTAAACGCATGCGATTGTCATGCGCATCTCGTCAGTAAAGCGAGATGCACTTGACAATCGCATGCGATTAATTGCACAGCCCTAGGCACAAGTATGCCTAGAAGTACAGTGAAGTCTATTATCAAGAAGTGGAAGGTATTTGGTACAACACAGACCCTCCCTGGATCAGGACGTCACTCCAAACTGGATGAAAGAGCCAGGAGGAAACTGGTCAGAGAGGCGACCAAGCGGCCTACAGTAGGGCTGTGCAAAAAATCAAATGCAATTTTCATGCGCATCTCGTCAGTAAAGCCGCTTCTGGTGATTAGTAGTAAATCTCCAGCACGTGCTTTCAGATGGAGTGGCTTTTACTACACCGAACATGTAGTTTACTACACATGAAAATCGCATTCGATTTTTTTTGCCCAGCCCTACCCTCAATCAACTCTGAAGCAGTTGCAGGAGTTTACAAAAAATAATGGTCATCGTATGTATGTGACAACAATATCACAAATTCTCCACAAAGGTGGCTTGTATGGGAGGGTTGCAAGAAAAAAAGCCACTCCTCAAGAAAGTCCAC
>NW_015646352.1:1275370-1287393 GCF_001515625.1 Sinocyclocheilus rhinocerous | reverse complement strand
TCAGAGAGGCGACCAAGAGGCCTACAGCAACTCTGCAGGAATTTATGCCAAAGAGTGATCATTGTGCATGTGACAACAATATCACTAATTCTCCACAAATGTGGCTTGTATGGGAGGGTTACAAGAAAAAAGCCATTCCTCAAGAAAGGCCACATGCAGTCACGACTGAGCTTTGCCAAAACACACCTTGAAGATTCTGAGGCAGATGAGAGTAAAATTTAATTATTTGGCCTCAACACCAAACAATATGTCAGAAATGTAATACAGCTCACCATCCAAATAACAGCATCCCTACAGTAAAGCATGGAAGCGGTAATATCCTGTTATGGGGTGTTTCTCTGCAGCAGGGACTGGAGCACTCATCAGGATAGAAGGAAAATGGATGGGGAAAATACCATCAAATTCTTGAGGAAAATCTGCTGCCCTCTGCCAGAAAGTTGTCAATGGAAAGAAGGTTTACCTTCCAACATGACAATGATCCAAATCACACAGCTTGGACTTCTGATGTTTTAAAAGAATATTTCCCCCAGTTCATTATTTAATCATTATGAAATTATTCCGTTTTTTCTGAAGAACACAAAATGAGATGTTTAGCAGAATGTTTACACTGCTCTTATCCATGCAATGAAAGTGAATGGTGCCACAATGGTGACCACAGGTTTTATGATGCTTTTATGTTTTGTCATTTTTGGAGCTTGGCAGCCCGATTGCTTTATAATATGCAAAAGCTGCATTAATATCCTGACTAACATCTCCTTCTGTGCTCTAGACAGGAAGAAAGTCACACAGGTTCAGAATAAAATAAATGTGAGTAAATAATGACAAAATCGCATACATTTTTGACTGAACTATCACTTTAAGGACACCAACAACTCCAGCCCAGATATTAAGAGATGTCCATTACAAAATGTCTCAATATCTGGATCGCAGAAAGTGTTTAAAAGATTTCAGAATTCATTTTTGAAGAAAAAAAAATTGTAAAAAAAAGTTTTGTAACAGATGTCTTTAAAGCATTTATTAAAGCTCACTTGCTGAGTTAAGTCCACCTTTGATCCCAGGGGTTGCCATTTGTCGTGCCTGATCAAACAAAAACTTATAAGCTGCATAAAACATATTGTTCAAGGATATAGGCTAAGTTTGCAGACTAATCCAGTCATTTAATTTCTCTTAATGATTCTTTTAATTACATTTATGTTAATTTGTGTAAAATTATAGGCCCATTCACACCAAGAATGATAACTATATTAGCGTCCACACCATAGCACGATGATCTGTTTATTATAAGTGTGCATTTATGATGTCTGTCGCTTTAGATGCTTGCAGATGGAATCTGATTGGCTGTCAGTTGCTGTGCCTCATTTCAAAGACTGCACCCTCCTGAGGCCGCATTTGTCGACCGCATCTTTTCAGAAAAGTAACCACTACAATCCAAATTAAAAAATAAATTACAGTAATTTACACCTCACAATTGAATAAGTCAGTTTTATAATGGTGTTTTTTCTAGAATTTGACAACCGTGATTACTTCTGTGGCCAACAAATGGGACCTCCAGAGGGCATCTCCTATGGAAAGAAACCAACCTGGTCTCACAAAAATACGTACCTCTGGGTATTTTTCTGTAACACCGTTTTTACGTACCTTACTGCACGTTTTGCCGCAGTTTCAAAGAGAAATGTCCACTGAGTGACGCTAAAACACGGGTTCAATACGTGAACCCTAGCACGTTTTTATTACATTGATATAGGTACGTATTGCTGTGTTTTTATTACGTTGCTTCAGGTACTTATTGCGTATTGCGGCGGTTCAGAAATCAAATATCCGGGGACCGTCGCTAAAAGTTAATGCTCTATCGTGTTGGAAATATGCCCTACGCCAAACCCAACCCTAAACCTACCCGATAGTGTTAACAAATGCAAAACTGATATAAAAACACATTTGTTGATGCAACCGTTCCATTTGAACTTTCTTAAATGCCGATTTGAACAGTTTTATCAAACCGTAATTACTCGGGATTCGAACCAGAGCTCCACACCTCTCAAGTATGTCTCCGTACTCCCTGAGCTACCGAACAAACCTACCGTCTATGAAAACTCATAGATATGAAGCTGTATATGTGCGATGCTAACATTCAAAAGCATCAGTTTTCAAATCTCCCAGTATATTAAAATTGTTTTGAAGTCATAACATAATATTCTTCAAGTAATTGTGTGAAAATTACGCTTTATTAATCGAAATTCTGTAAATTTGTGTGAAAAGGAATAAAACGTGTCGGAGTTTTACTGCCTTTAGTGTTCATTTCTTTTGGAAACTGCAGTGATATGTACTTATTGTTACGTATTTCGCGTCTCGCGAAAAAGTGCCCCCAGGTACGTTTTTGCCATGAGACCAGGTAGAAAGAAAATAATAGGTAATGTTTATATCATTTAACAGGAGGAAAGAATCATTCTAAAACTGATCCCAGCAGCATTGTTTCTCTTTGTTGTCTCTATTCTCATAGAATTATGATGATTAAAACTTAATTATTTTTACAATTATCGTCCTTTGTGCGAACGGGCGTATAGTCTAGGAAACAGCACCTCAGAAAAGGTGATGTAAGCGATTCTAGCCATTTTGCTAATTTCAAACCACAGACTCTCACTCTCTAAATACATGATGTCAGCAAACATAAATGTGCAAAATGATTCACAGCCAGAGAGCCTTTCTGATTGGCTAGTTTCCTGATGTCCTCTCTTGATTTCAGGAATATATGAATGCTTGATCTGTTTTGTTAAATTTGTTAATATTGTTTTTTTTTTCAGCTGGAGCCAGGAGGGTTATTTTATGTCTGGTATTTCAAAAAAAAATGCTGCTTACAGCATTTTTAAAGCTAGTCTATAAATATCTTGAAAGTTTTGAACACCATCCAGTGACCGACTTTCTCTCTTGGTTATTGCTCCAGATGTGTCTGTGAGCCTGTTGTCCCTCTTGACCACCACATGTGGCCTGGCGCTGTTTGCCGTCTCCCTGTTCGTGTCATGGAAGTTGTTTTGGGTGCCATGGCGAGATCGCTTCTTGCCCGGCCTAAAGGACCAGCAGGGCGAGCAGCAGCCGGTCCTGACCGAGGTGGAGGGCCTGGAGCGGGAATACAGCGAAGACTTTGAGAAGGATCCCAATGCGCCGATGGTGCTCCCGGAGTCGGCCATGAAGATCAGCCACACGTCCCCAGACATCCAACTGGAGGCCCAGACTAAGGCCACGGAGCTCAACCACATCCACATAGCTCGCGTACAACGACAAGTCACCGAACCGACCTCATCTGTCAGGTGAGTCATGTTTTCCTGACTTCATCAGGCGTAATCACTCACCCACCATTGATATTCATTTAGCAATTCCCAATTGGCATTTGTCAGACAGTGTGGGCCTCTGTGACCTTCAACTTTAATTACAGTTCTTCTCAGTCTCGTTATTCAGAAGATGTCTAGCATATGAAGCCAGCAAATAGCCCAACAGGCATCCGCCCCCTTTCTTCTCACTGCAGGCACAACTCCATCCGGAGACAGATGAACGTCTCCAACCCCGATTTCAACTTGGCCCAGTTCCAAAGACAGGAGTCCATATCGGGTCCAGGTTTGGGCCGCATCAAGCCTGAGCTCTACAAACAGCGGTCGGTGGACGCGGACGACGGCAGACGAGCGGACAGCTGTGGCCGCTTGCACTTCATCCTCAAATACGACTGTGACTTGGAGCAGCTCATTGTGAAGATCCACAAAGCCCAAGATCTACCTGCCAAGGACTTTACGGGAACATCCGACCCGTACGTGAAGATCTACCTGTTGCCAGACCGCAAAACCAAGCATCAAACCAAGGTGCACCGCAAGACTCTGAACCCCATCTTTGACGAGGTTTTCCTGTTTCCTGTGGCGTACGCTGAGCTTCCCACACGCAAGCTCCATTTTAGCGTCTACGACTTTGATCGCTTCTCGCGGCATGACGTCATAGGCCAAGTGGTGGTGGACAACTTCCTGGATCTAGCTGACTTTCCGCAGGAAACCAAGCTCTGCAGGGATATCCTTTATGTTAGTGCGGTAAGTCTTCCTTAGTGTGTCTATATATACTGAACTTGCATTTTCCGTGTAACATCTTATGTGCTCCGTCCTCTCAAATAATGTTGACAATGGAAGAATCTTCAAATAGTAAAATTCATGATTGGAAAGCAAGGCAGAATTGTCACCAAAAGCATTTCAGGTTTGATTTAGTGTGGGTTGTATTAGCTCTGTATGTAGTGTTGCAACACTGTGGGTGCTTTGAGTGCGTGACTCAAGATAGTTTTATCAAGGTACAGGAGGCTGCTATTGGAAATCTATGCAGGGAATTTGTACCCGGATGATAGTGTCAGTTTAAATTAAAGCAAACACGAGAACTGTGTGTGTGTGTGTGTGTGTGTGTGTGTGTGTGTGTGTGTGTTTTTTTTCCTTGATGTCAGTAATTATAACAATTTTTAAATGTATTTATTTGCCTTTTTTTTTTTTTAAATGCTTAGAATTAGTGAAATCAAGAGAAAAAAAAATCACCAAAAGTTGGTGACAGTAAGATATTTTTTAAGGAAATTTATAATTTTATTAATCAAGGATGCATTTTCAAATTGTTACAAAATTTTAAATAAATGCTTTTCTTTTGAACTTTCTGTTCATCATAGATTCCTTAAAAAATGGTTCCACAAAAAAAAATAATAAATTAAGCAGCACAACTGTTTTCAGCATGGATGATGATAAGAAATGTTTTATAAGCACCAAATCAGCATATTAGAATAATTTCTGAAGGATCATGTGACACTAAAGACTGGAGTAATTGTTTTGACGTCATAGGTATAAATAACTTATTCAAATAGAAAACAGTTGTTTAAATTGTAATTAATATTTCAGACTATTACTGTTTTTACTGTATAAAATGAAGTAAAAAGTAAATTATTGAATGGACAAAAAGTGTTATTTATTCTAAATTGTATATTGTCTAGGTTATGTTTTGTTAAAGGAGACATATTATGCACCTTTTTACAATATGTAATATAAGTCTCTTGTGTCCCCAGAATGTGTCTGTGAAGTTTCAGCTCAAAATACTCCACAGATCATTTATTATAACATTTTGAAAATGCCTATTTTGAGTGGAAGCAGAAACAGCTGTTTTTCGTGCCTGTCTCTTTAAATGCAGATGAGCTGCAAACTAAGTTCTCATTCACACACAAGTTTACGTTAAAAACACACGAGTTACGAAAAACAGTCGGTTATGTCTGGGAAGGTAAACCGCTGGGAAATAAATCGCATGTTTATTTTAGATCTGTGTGGCACCAGCAATATACATTAAATAAATAGATAAATCCACTGCTCTCTTGTCTCCTCTGAGGCTGGGACAGTAGTGTTCTGTGCTCGTCTGTGCAGCCAAAGACAGAACCGTTAGCATGTTTTGGTCAAACTTTCTCCATGGCATTAGAACTGGTACACCTTTGTCGCTTGCGAAATCAAATCACGGCGCCGTAATTTACAGATTAAGGGGCAGTAATATTATAATGCAGATCAAGGGAGCGTCACCAAGGGAGCGAAATCTGACGTGCTCGTTTTTTCAGACGCTTGCAGAAAAAGGCTTACCAAAACAAAGTTACCGAGTTAATCTTTTTCACGTTTCCTTGGTTGGTAGATGCACTGGGGACCTGATTATAGCACTTAAAACCTGGAAAAGTCAGATTTTCATGATATGTCACCTTTAAGTCAGTGTTTGATTTTATTTCCATACTACTGATAGAAACCTCAGACAAAAGCTTTTGACTGTTGTGTCAGATCTTACCATTTATAAAGGTCTTTCACCATTTAAAGTATAGTTTTAAGTAGTATTTAATTGACAGGCCTAATATTTTTATTACTTGTACAGTATAATTTTTAAGCGTAATTTCTCAGAGATCAGATTGAGCTTCACACAAATGTGCTGGAATGTGCTAAGATCCCTGACCTAACAGATTCTCCAGTTTGAACACTACTGTGTACTTTGGCAAGATTATAGTGGTGTAAACAGTTCATTTTAACACTATAAATGATTATTAGACCCATGTGACCACTCTGAAGTAAAAGCAGTTAATGGTCGTGCTGGAAGAACAAGTGAAAATATTTGAGCATGGTTTTCTCTCTCCTCCGATCACTTTCATGCTTCAGGTAGCAACATAAAAATATACTTTGAGAAGCGTGAATATTTCATAATCACACATGGCCCATGTAGGGGTGACCTATATTTGAAATAGCTGGAGAGTTTGCTCTGACATGAATATATGGCGGTTTTTGGGGAAATTGATCCGTCTCATAAGTAGACCCAAGAAAGAAACACAAAGGTTTTTGTGTGCAGGCGGTCTTTTCATGACATACAGTACTTAAAGAAATAGTTCACCCAAAAATTTAAAATGTAATTTGCTCACTCTCATGAAACCTAATCTGTAATTTTAAACCAATTTATATGCAGTAACCTAAATATTCTCAGCTGTTTGGGTTAAAGACGCTAAAATACACAACAAACTTCATCCTTCAATATGGTACAAATTGTATTATATGGGATGGTTGGCAATCGTATACAGTATAGGAACATTATCCATGCTAGTAATGAGTACTCAACATTGTCGGCAAGTTTATTGTAGCAGTGATTTCATGTCTTTTTAATATATATATGTATATATATATTATTTATTTCTTGGAAAAGCTCAAACCAGCAAGTTTCACTGGATCTAGAGGTTAGCTTGATGTAGTAGCAAGCGTCACAGGCTGTTTCAGTGCATATAAGTGGGCCATACCTCTAGGGATCGCTAGCTTGGAGGAACACAATCCACGTGTGCCATCCATGCATTAATCATTTTTGGAGGCTTGATTGTATATCTAGCATAATTAATGTGATACTGTACTGTAAGACTTTACATTTTTTGAAAATGTACTAACCTTCAGGCCATCCAAGATGTAGATGAGTTTGTTTCATCAGAATTGATTTGGATCAATTTAGCATTACGTCGCTTACTCACCAATGAATCCTCTGTAGTGAATGGGTGCCATCAGAATGAGAGTCCAAACAGCTTAACTCCATCATTAAGATGTTTTTAACTTCAAACCATTGTTACCTGTAAAGATATGAGTCCTCTATCAAAAATATTGTGAGTCGTCTCATCTGAATCAGGAGAGAAATATGCACAAAGCACTGATTGTTACCTGTAAAGATATGAGTCCTCTATCAAAAATATTGTGAGTCGTCTCATCTGAATCAGGAGAGAAATATGCACAGATCAAGCACTGATTACAAACCAAAACAGTTCTAAACAAATATGTCGGTGGATTTTGATGTGAGAGGACAACAGGGGATGAACTTTTTCAGTGGAGGAAACGTTATTATGGACATTTTTGGCCTGAAGCCACAGTTTAAAGTTAAAACCGCTTAATGCTGGATTTGTTTTTTACAAACACACTGCTTTTCGCTTCATAAGACGTTAACTGATGGACTGGAGTTGTGTGGATTACTTGTGAATTATTGTGATGTTTTTATCAGTTTGAACTCTCAATCTGACGGCACCCATTCACTGCAGAGGATCCATTGGTGAGCAAGAGATGTAACGCTAAGAAAGAAAGAAAAGTACAAAAACACAATTCGTATGTATTAAGAAAGTAAATTGGGTTAATGTTTTGATTTTATGTTGACTTTAAAAGTGCAAATCAGGTTTATGCTAATTATGATAAATCATGTTTAAGCAAGCACTCGTTGATCTTATTGAATAAAGCCGACGTGTGATTAATAAGCGCAAAAATAAATTAATTAATTATAGAATTTGTACCATTTATCTGTATCTTTCTGCCATCTCAATTTGATTGTATCAGGTTAATTTCTATATAATTGGCATCGTTCAGCATCGAACAGTGTAGCACAGATGTCAGAGTGCTCTCTGCCTTCATGCTAACTCTCTGTATTACTTTAGGGATTCTGAGTTACTTGTTAAAAATGCATGAGATTTCCAGCAGCATAGCCGCTCTTAGATTGAAATGAAATACAATCCACCATACAAGATCATGACATGCGAATACAACTTTCCAAATATCACTTCTGGGGAAGAAAAGCAACCTTTCTGTTTTTTTTTTAGCTCAAGTAATTTGCATTCCAATCTGAATGAATGATTATGTTTGCTCAGATCTATTCAAGGTGTAATTTGGCTCTGCCTATAAATAAAACACAAGCTAGTTAATGTACGAAAAGGCCAATCCATTCCACCCAGCTGGAAAGAGAAAGATTGAGGCATCTCTAATCCGGAAGAGTAAAAGGTCGATCAGCAGGATTTAGTGCTATTGAATCTCCTGTCAGAATTCACCTCTAACCATGAGACATTTACCTTGTATTATGACTGGAATGACACTTTTTGTAAACTTGAAACTGAGGTATGTAGGCTTTAATCCAGTTGGGAATGACTGGGAGACTGGGAAGGATTGTTACATTTCACACTGTGTATATGCATGTCCTAGTGACACATGGTGAGGCTATGGTGTCATTGTTTTTTGGCTCATCCAGGCTGTATTTATTTGATGGAAACACAGTAGAAAACAGTAATATTGTGATCTATTTTAAAATGGGATTCAGAAATCAGACTTATATACTGATTTGGTGCGCAAGAATCATTTCTTATTATCAGTGTTGAAAACAGTCGTGCAGCTTAATATTTTTGTGAAAACTTGATATTTTTTCATGATTCGTTAATGAATAGAATGTTCAAAAGAATAGCATTCTTTTGAAATAGAATTATTTTAACATTACAAATGTCTTTACTGACACTTTTGATCAATTGAATGCATCCTTGCTGAATAAAAAAAATATAAAAATCCTATAAAAAAAAATCCTGCTGACCCCAAGGAAACATGATGATGAAAAAGTAGCCTTTAAAGTACACTTAATCCAATTGTATTCATCATAATCCCATACCACCATTCTAGAGCAAGCAACGTAGCAATCTGACTGAGATGGAGGGACTTATAACAAAGCAAAGCTTCTATTTTCGTGTTTTTTAAAGAATTCCTAGACATGAAAGACAGGGGTGTTTCAGCAGACATTCTGAAATAGCCTGTTCCATTTGCAGTGCCATTTTAGTTAGATAATATAAAGCTTTACAGTAGTTGAAAGAGAAAGACGTAAGTCTGAGTAGGCTGTAGTAGCAGACATATGCATAAAGTTGCTGAAAAAGTTGCCATTTTTTGTTTCATTTTAAGTTTAGATATTTTGCTGACGCCAATATATGTAACTCTGTTAAGTTAACTGTGTGGTAAAGTTTGAAACTGCGAGATGTAGAGACACAATTACAAGAAGTAAAGTCAGAGTTTCGAGATATGAAGCCACAATCGTTAGATATAAAGTTGCAATTACAAGAAATAAAGCACAGAAACAATTTTGAGATATAAAAGTGTAATTAGGAAAAATAATTTTGCTATTTTTAAATGTAAAAGTTACAATTATGAGATATACAGTATAGTCACAATTACTGTATAAGATACAAAGCCATCTTTTTGACGTATAAAGCCGTGTTAAAATGTAAATTATTTGCAATAAGACCAATAGTAATGCCGTGTGGACAACTTTTAAAATAACTCTCTCTGAGCTTGTAGTGTAATTTTGTATATGAAATTAAATTATGTTTTGTGCCAATGTTAGAGTGATTACCTGTGGTCTGGTCACAAAACAGAAAATCAGCAATTAAGCAAATGTTAACATCCCTCTTTACATTGCCCTGACTTGCATCAGTGTTTTCATTATGCTCTTTCTTTCTGTTGTGGCGACCAGCCCTTCTGCCTGCTAATAGGCCCTTGAACGAGTGGGGTTGGGTGGGATTGGAAATGGAGAATCACACTAGATAGACTCTCTCCGAACCATATTCAACCTCTTCACAACTGCACTATAATTTCATTCACAGTGCGCAAGTGACCATAATTCTACCACTGACTTGATTTAAGTTCTTATGAGAGCAGAGGCGTCTGTTATCCTATAGTCTACAGATGGAAGGGTGTAATTCAATTACCTTGCCTGAGAGGAATTGGTTTCACGAGGTTCAACCCTGAATGTCTCTCACACACAAAAAGAGGGTGTGTCTGGGGCATTAAAAGCTGTTTGGACACTGTGCTCCACCCCTTCCCACCATATTCTGCCCACTTCACCATGCCCATACTAATAGAGGTCAGAGAAAGAAGCCATACAAATTGCAACTGAAGGGAAATTTGGATCAACAGTCATATTTTGCTATTTTGCTGGGATATTTTTGTTTAGGTACAACAAATCAATTATTTTCATGAAATGGTCTCTGCATATAAATGAAAATTTTACTCACCTTCATGTTCTTTTAGAGGCTTTTTGTTGTCCTCTATTTATTTTGTGCAACACAAAAATATTTTTGTGTCTTGCTTCAAAAAAAGATATCATCAATTAATCATGATAACATGTTTTTCCATGACTTATAATGTAACCAATTTCAACTTCAATTGAATTAAATTTTTATAGTGTATTTTCCAGTTAAAATACCTAAAAATCCTTGAAACAATTTACTTGATTTACTTGAGAAGCAACACTGCAGAACATGTTAAGAGTTGTTTTCAGAGAATATATTTTAAATGAGTTTAAAATGTATTCATGTAGATTGTATAATTATTCATTTTAGACGGTAATAATTAATTTGAACTAATTGAGAAGCAACTCTGCATAAAATATTAACTTCGTCATGCCTGGAGCTGATCCGTGCTGGTCGCTGAGGAAAACATGTTTCAGAAAGGCGGGGCATAGAGGAGAAACAATAATGTACAGTATGTGGAAAATAATGTGTTTTTTGAACCTTAAACCGCATAAACATTTCATTACACCAAATACACAAAATAATGTTCTTTTTAGCAACATCAAATGACCCGTTAAAGACTTTTTAAAGAATGCAGATTCAATACAACTATATTTTGTCTTACTGCAGTAGTAGATTTTTTTTTTTCATTTGATTTACATATAAATCCGTTACAAAAAAATCAAAGAATCTGATAAGACAAAACACACTTATATTCAAGATATATGCTTCTCAAGTAAAGGTGTTTTGTTTTAAGGATTTTTTTCTCATTCAAAATAAGACTCAAAATCTAATTTACACAAATGCATGTTCACGTAAAAATGTGTCACAACAGATTTGACATGAGTGACAACGTAGGTATGAATATGAGCATATGTTTTGAACGTAAGCAAATGACATTTGAAATCTAAAGGTTTTTCTGTGAAGACTTTGATCATTTTTGTCACACAAAGCTACTATGACTTAGGGGTGTGCGATATATATCGTCTACGATATTAATGATGTGTGATTTGACATTATCGAGTATATCGCAAAAACCAAACAAAACACCTACAGAGTGCACGCATGAACTATACGTGATGTAGTATAATAGGCTAGACTAGTGCGCGTGCGCATTTAGAGTGCATTCTTTCACTGTGTGATTCAGTCTGTTAAAATGCATTTAGAATGCTCCCAAAATTCAAGATATGGGGGCAGAAAATGTATATATATTTATATCATTTCATATAGTTAAACAAAATTATACGAAGAGTGCCATTTTTTTTCTCCAAAAATCAGCATGATTACAAATGTGATATTGATTTTATACAACAGTTGCATTAAACAAAAAGTTAATATTAAGAGACTTGCGTTTTAGACACCATGTTGCATATGTTTAAAATATCAAAACATTATTTATGCATTTGTAGCTGCAGGTTAAATGCATTCATTTCGCTCAAAGCTGCATTAAACAGTGTGTACATCTAAATGCCACTTCAGATGCAGCTTCAGATGCAGTGTTTCCTCTGCATTGCAAAGATTAATTTTGTTGATACTGATTTTATTTGTTTGGTGATAGCCCAAATTAGGGTTGGGCCGATAGATGATGCCATCGTCCATCGCCGATGGCTGATAGACATCACGATGTTGAGTCGGCATCGTGATCCCCCCCCCCCATTCCCCCCGCATCCCA